>NC_090269.1:291642822-291957683 GCF_040414725.1 Anabrus simplex
GTCTACAAATAAACAGCTGACTGATCTATTGTTAAAATGCAAATATTTTGAATGCTCTACTTTCAGTCTAGTCACTCGAAGTGGTTCTGTAGATTAAACTTTATTATTTATTGTCACATACCCGAGCCTAGAAATGTCACTGTATGTAGAACGGTCAGTCTCATCTGAAAAAAGTATCTTCATTCTCACAATTGATATCCTCGGTCTTATCTTCATTTTCACTTACAGTTAATTCACTGTCATCATCTTCAGACAAATGAGCTATCTGGAGAATATTTTAGTACCCGTCAGGTGCAAATTACTCATTGTGAATGATTTTCGAGTAGACACAGGACTGAAAATGGAAATCCGCAGCCTGTTTCCAGTCATTCGAGCGGGTCAGGAATGGAATGAATGAAGCCCTCACCTAGCGGCGAGGATAGAAAATGTGCCGGTTGCCGAAGCCTGTCGCACTCCTCTGGGACAATAATTAATGAATGATTAATGAAACGAAATATTATTGGAGAGTGTTGCTGGAATGAAAGATGACAGGAAAAACCGGAGTACCCGGAGTAAAACCTGTCCTGTCTCCGCCTTGTCCAGCACAAATCTCACTTGAAGTGACAGGGACGGTATTCAGCGGTGAGAAGCCGGCGCACTGTCGCCTGAGCCACGGAAGCCACTAGACACAGAACTATGCACTTTATATCCAGACAATAGTAGTAGTCAACTATGAGTTCCACAACAAAGGAACTATTTAAATTTGACTCTGTGTGCCCAACAATATCGTAAGTAAAGAAAAAGTGTGCCAGTACAAAATAATACATTTGTTACGTCAAATACCGAGGGGACGGGGGGGGGGGTACTATATGCCCACTCGTGTTTGAATGACTCTGTACTGCCTTCATACGGTAACAATTAGCAAACGAACTACACCATTCGGCGTCGTCACTGTTAGTTGGTAACAATAAATACATTTTACAGCCTTTTATTGTAAATGTTAAAAGAAATAGAGGAAGAAACAGCAGATGGTGGGTACAAAGTACCCCTCTCGTTGGAATTCCTACAGTTAATAATGTAATTTATACTATTCTGAATAAGAGAGCCGTTTGTAGTATAAAATGCACGTATTCATAACTCTTTGTATCAATCATGTCAGACAAAGTTAGATATTACTATTTGGTGTATTATATTTATAAAATATTCAAATATTTTTCCATACTGCACTGACAAGGAATATTAAATACATATTTTGACACTTCAAATTGATTTCATACCTTCAATGGAAGTAAGAAATTATTGCGTTCATAATACAGAGTAAAATATTTTGTATGATATTCCTTTAGTAGCAGACCTTGTCCTCATGCAGAATGTATGTTACTTGACTCAAAATTAAATGAACTGCATACATAACAAGATATTCACTTATGTTAAATTTGTAGGTGTAGCATTTCAATAAACAATTCAAAGACGACTTTTGAATAAGTCATTGTAATCCTTACGGAGATGGAGGCATTCCTATTCACCAAGGCAGCATACTACTGCTACGACCTCTACAGTATTAAATTCTGCTGGCGTCATACTACTGCAGAGGCATTCCAACTTTGTTTATTGTCCGTAATTCCCAAACTAATGTTCTAGCATTTTCACATTATCGTGAATTACAACAGGAAACGAATTTAGAGGTTGAGTGCGAGGAGGACACCCTACCGGAATGCAAGTTTCGAGAAATTTGACGTTTAAAATTCAAACCATAATAATGTTATTGAATAATTCTCCATGATTACGAGGCCTATGCCATTTTGAGTTTAGCTGTCTACAAAGTAATTTTATATAGAATTAAAATGGGTTATTGGAGACAACTGAAATTTTAAAAAAACATACAGGTGCCCTTCTTGCAAAGGATACTTTTGAACCAAGTGATTTGCGAAATATACAATAATAATAATAATAATAATAATAATAATAATAATAATAATAATAATAATAATAATAATAATAATAATAATAATAATAATAATAATAATAATGTATATGGTCACCGAAGAAACCTAGTTGAGGTCTTCCGAGTTGACACCAAAACTGCACCTGTATGTATCGGTACGACGAAAAGCAACTTGTAAAAAAAAGAATGCCTCATAATAAACATGAAAGGCCTGGTTGACAAACTAGAGGCCAAAGAAAGAAAGAAAGAAAGAAAGAAAGACAAATAAAGGAAGGAAGGAAGAAAGAATTTGATGAAAACCTTGGAAACTGTAGAAGACAGTTGTGAACAGTAAACTATAAACTCAAGTAGAGAAAATAACCGAAAAAAATCCGGACGAGTGGCCCACAAAGATGGTCTAGAAGGATTATTATCTACTTCCAAAAGCAGGGAACCAAGGGGTTTTGGTTCATTGAGTTGGAAGGAGTTCTCGAAAAAGAGGAGACCACAGATAACGACATCTTGTAACGCGTCCCACTCAGGAAGAAAATTCAAGCTTGCCAAGTTCTCCAAGGAAGAAACAGGAAAGACATGGGTTAAATAGGGAAAGATAACACTGAACACTGTGTAAATACCAAAGCCCGAATGAGACAGTTGAAATGATGTGATCCATAGTTGCCGGGAACTAAACGAATGAAATATTAATCAAACAAAATAATTTTGTCCCGGGCTCAGTGGCTGAGAGAGAAGAGTGCTGGTCTTCTGAACCCGAACTAGCGTATTCGATCTCGGCACAGTCCAGTGATATATGAAGGTGCTCAAATACGCCGGCTTAACGTGCTGGAGGTAGATTTGCGACTACGTAAAGGAACTCGTTCTGTGGAACAAAACTGCGGCACATTGGTGTCTCCAAAAACCACATAAGTGGGATATTAGACAATTATTATTACAAACAGCCCTTCCATTTTAACTTATTTTACACGCCAGTCGTGAAAGACTGAAGTTATTTAAATACTCCAAATGCCAACGATATCTGTTGAAATCGAACCAGCTACAACGGAAATACTGTACAAGGATAAATACTAACAGACTGAGATCAATTATGCTAAAATTACTGCAAGTCTCTCTTATAAAATGGTTACCTCCCTGATAGAGTCCTCAAACGAACACAGTTGCTGGGAGGATATGTAACTAGACCACCGTGTTATAATACTGAAGTCCTACCCCCTGATGTGCTTGACAGTCTTCGATGATCAGACGCAGTATTTTAGCGATGGAGAATAAGACCGCACTCGCTCGGCTCACAGGAGTGGTCTACCCCACACGGAGCCAAATACATCCCGCCCATATTTATGTTGTCACCTCGCCACGATGAAAAACAGCCGCAGGAAACTCATCGATATTATTGTTAAATAATTAATTTTAATTATTATTTAACATAACATCATCATGCATATGGATATATCACGACTGGAATTACGACATACACAGTAATGGATAGCAACTGTACAGAACAAATAGTAATTAGTAATAACTAGTGCCTTCAAGATATGACGCTTCTACAGTCTTATGGAATAAACCTAACTATTTCTCCTCTATTACTACTGAACCTAAAAATTTATAGTTAACTGGTTGTTTAATTCTGTGTTGCCACTCATTCAGGGAAGATATCCTATTTACCTCACATCATATTGCAATTGTGGTTTTATTTTGCACATTTTTTGTCTTTTATGAGGAGGTAACCTATTGTCAAGGTTGACATTGTCGTATCATGGAAGTCACTACTGGTGCATTTTTGAGTGAAATGGATTCTTCTTCTTATTATTCTTCTTATCCTTCTTCCTCTTCGTCTTCTTTACCCCCACCCCGTTGGGTTCGCCAGTCCCAACTTTGTCACACGTGTGAACTTGGCCTTACATTATGGCCTATGTCCCTTTCTGACGCCAGTCGAATATGGGGAGATGAATTCTATTGTGTCTCTCTGTGACTGTGTGACAGTTCATTGTGTGATATATGTATATATATATGTATACGAAAATATCAATCCAAAATTTACCAGAATTCCAACCTCAGCCTCTTGAATGGAAATCTATCAGCTAAACCACCGAAATGATCACGGTCCCTCATTTATGCAAGCTTTTAATGATAGGAGCCTTCCTCCTGTTGACTCTGGATGAAAATTGCAAGTTAGTAGATTGGCCCTATTCTCAACTTGAATTGTCCCAATCCCTTTTACCTTGGTTTGTGATTATTAGAAGAAATTTTTCACACTCCTTGTGTATCCCCAAAATTAGTGCGTGCGATCAGTCCCGCCTTCAGGTTGCTTGAGTAGCGTACTTATCAGGAGTAGCAGCTTGTTGGGGTAGATGTTATTGTGGTATTCTCATGCCTGCATACAAATGAGTGTCCGCTTACTGACGTGAGCTCTGAGAAGTTATGTTGGCCAACAATACTCTGCTGGAAAATGAACTACGACAGGGATATTCCCCAGAATACTGGCGCACCTACTACCCATGTAGTCCACACTGGACTCCACGTGGATTCGGTCCTTGACAAAAAAAATTATCACAATGTGAATGACAATACGTTTGTAAGAAAGAAAAATGTATAGTCGTACTAAAACAATGTACTTACCAATCTTCATACACATATTTGTCATATTCATTAGTATAACATGCAGAATAACGATGTTGCTTATTCTTACATGATGAAGCGATTTGCCATTCCCCCACAGTCCATGAATTAGAATAATTTTTCGTACACAGATATAAAATCGTCGCAGTTGATGGTCCTTCACTACTACACTCTTTGCCATGGTCAATATTCTCTCTTCATTATGCACTCATGAGTAGTTGAGTCTGGCCAGTAGTGTGTACCATGCGCTTTTGCCTTGACGACAGAGATGACAATATGACTTATGGAATATATGTCAACGTCCCTCACCAGGGAATGTCACAGGAACCTGTTGTCAGGTCATAGTCATCGCCTCCAGCAAGAAAGTGCTCCAGCGTATCGCTCCCGAATATTGTGGTTGACTGCTTCGGTGAGCACTTCACGGATGTGAAGATGCTTGCCCGGCCTCCAAGGAGCCTTAGTCTCAATCCCACTGAGCATATGTGGGATTCTGCTGAGGTATGTGTGCATCCCCTGGACCTTCCTTCGAATAATTTTCGTGGATTATAGAAGACTGTGCAGCGATCGTGGATCAGTATGGCTCCCCAATGCTTCCGGTGGTTTGAGAAGTCCATGACACTCCGCACGTGAATAGTACTCATACCGGCCTGAACTGCACTCTGCTGGAAACAAGAATCCATTGCATCATGTGGCTGACGACACATTCGTACCGAAGTCAACGGCATGTACCAACTGGTATCTCGACTCATCTGTCCAGACGACTTATTTCGATGCTTCAAACGTTCAATGACAATGTTCCTTTGCCCATGTCAGTTGTTGTACCTTGCGACGGATGTTGAGCAGAGGTACTCTCGTGGGATGCAAGATTCTCTACCCCATGGCGAGGAGATGATTCTGGATGGTATGGGTGCTCAAACGTCATTGTTGTTCTGCATTGAATTGAGAAGTGATAGGAAGCACTGTGGCCCGTCTATCCACTCTTATAATCCGAGCTACCTCTGTCATCAACGAGTCATACATTACGACAGTTATTGATCCTGGCGGTGATAGTATGTGTAAAGGAAAATGAACCTTAAATATATTACACTGTAGATGTGCGTAAGTACGTCATACAAACATTCATTCCTAGAGTACGGTACGATAAGGCCCGTTTACCTTTACACATTAGCATAGGAAAATGAACACAACGAAAATTGTTCTGATGGACTGCATATCCATATGCGGCTGGGAGTCTTAAGGAAATTAATGGATAGGAAGTGCGGTGTCAGAAACGTGGTATTAGAACTAGGCCATCAATATGTTACGTTATATTATGCTGTTACGGTGATGTAATTTGATTGTAACAAAGTTCAGAAATATCATCCAAAATTCTGCTAGAAATCTAAAGCATCCAAATGTAAAATTACGTAGTTAAACGTGCAACTGTCCTACATCATGGACCACTTAAAGTGTAAGTCAAGGGAAGTCGAAATATACAGAATTTAACAGAAGACACTGTTGAGAAGAGCAGATTTAGAATATCACAATGACGCTGTGTTTTTCCTCTCCTGAAGAGTAGCGAATCTCACATTCGTCAGTTTAACTTGGTGCCGACTATTTGTATTCCGATATCAGATCGCAACAATTTTCGCCATGTCAGATTGAGTATATCTGAATATGTTTAAGGCGAATTTTAAGATAATTTTGGGGATGGAATTGTTTTTGTTGACATTTATGCCTGAATGTTTGATTATCTTTTCACTTTCACCATCAAGATAAAAGTCAAAATGTCAACGGGAATAGAAGTAGGATCTAATAGTTCGAAGATTCTTGCACCCAGTAAACCCTTTTCTCCATAGTTAGAACGACTTCACCCGCAAATAATGAAATAACGACATGTGCAGGTGTGTTCGTGCCCTTGCTGCGAAGTAGCAAAAGGGATTTTCAAGAACCGCGTGCTGGCATAATACCGGGTGGTCAAAATATAACTGGCCCAGAATATATTTATAAGACTGACGTGGAACTGACTCTTGTTAATGAACAGGAGAACTGTCCATCACAGGAAACGCTGGAAACCGTGATATGGATGCACCCAAGCGGTTGCTGGTATTTGTCTGCGCGTGTGGATTTCTAGCATGCTCATTTCCCAGTACGTTACTGTGTCATTACGTGTGAGTAAGTGAGTGAGTGAGTGAGTGAGAGGGACAGACGTCTTAGTGACCAGTGGAATGCAACATGAAATGGTGTTCACGATAAAACAGCGTGTGTTCATTGTCGAGTGTTATGCGAAGCACGGATCTGCTTGCGCAAGAGTTTATCACTGGAAGACTTTTTTTTTTGGCAAAACCTCCAGCAAAGTCTTCAATGCAAAACTTAGTGGTAAAATGCCGTGAAACGGGGTCTGTAGCGAATAGAAACCGAAAACATTTCGAACACCATAAAACATTGCTCAAGTGGCCTGGAATAAAGTCTGACGAAATCTCAACGCTGTTGATTGGTGGATAAGAATAGTATTAGAATGTATAAGAATTTATTTTTTCATTTTCACCATATAAAGATAATTGATAATAATGGGAGCTTTGATTGTTGTTTCACGGTGAAAATCCACAGGATTATAATAGACTGCAAAGACACTCAACAAAATTATATAACATTATGTGCGAGTGAGAATTAAGAAATCATCGTGTCAAAACACTATCAAAAAGGACCTGCATCTGCAACCTTACAAATTTACTGATGTGCATGCGTTAAAGCATTCTCACGAACATTCGCGTGTTGAGTTGTGCCGGTGGTTTCTGAGTAAAGTGAATTCTCAGTTTTTCATTTCTCTAGTTGAGGCCTGGTTCAGCCTGTCAGGGTATTTGAATCCACAGAACACGCGCTGTTATGCAATAGAAAACCGCCATCGTTACATCGAAAAGCCGTAGCACAGTCTCAAGATTTGTATGTGGTGCGCAATATCTGGTGCCTGCATCGTAACACGATTTTTTTTACCAAACTGCTAATGCTAACCGGTATGTCTAGACACTGCTTAAAGTACATGTGGATCAACTCACAGAAGATGAACGACTGTATGGATGTTCTCAGCAAGACGGGGCGACAGCACACACCACCTTAACAACCTTTTCGGAGTGCATAAGGCGTTCGGTGAGGAGATAACAATCAGCAGAGGCAGTGCAATAAACCGGCCACCTCGATCGCCTGCTCTGCCTCTCCCTGTGATTTTTACCTGTCTAGAAAATCATATGTACTCCAATAATCCTCACACACTGGAAGAGCTACAGTAGAACAGTAAAGACGTTATAGCTTCTATTCGTCAGGCAGAGCTGCTACGGGTGTCTCACAGTTTGATCAATCGAGCACAACGCTGCATCGACGTCAACGGCGTCCATTTCCGGCATCTTTTGTGATGTCAATTCTGCGTCAGTCCTATTGTAAGTATTCTTCGGACCAGTTTTATTTTCCCCACTCTGTATTTCTTCTTTGTTAGGAGAAAAGACTCCGGAGACTACTGTGTCATAAAGCTAACGGCAATGTATAGTGACTATCATTAGATCAAAATACGGCAGGACCGTAGTGAAATAAAAATCGCACTGGGCCATTTCTTCTTTATTTATTAACAAGGGAGTGTCCGTTTGAAATACCTTACTTATAATAGCAGAAAACAAAGAGCTTCGTATGGATATTTTGCGTGGTTTTCAGGACTCAAACCGTAAGCCGAGTGATATTTAGTGAAGATGTGGGACTTTCTTCATAACAACACGTCTGTCTATTGGCCCCTTTTGGTCCCAGAGTTCCAAACTTTCAACATCCCGTCCATTCTACCGGCAACCCCTTACGGCTTTTACCTCCTTCTAAGGATGAAAAATTCCTTGAAGAGGAACAGTTTAACGCAAGCAAACAAGGTAGAAATCTCATAGCAGCACGTATTTCGGAATTTTGCAAATACTAGCTTCCAGTGGTGTTTCGAGAAGTTTTATTCAGGCTAACAAAAGTTTATCGTCTCCAAAGAGAATTTCTTTGAAGCTGGTTGTATATAGACATTTTAAAATAATCATGGTACGTAAATACATCCCTAGACTCCGAACTTTATTATCCTGCTTCGTACGTATTCTATTTGAAACTGCAGGGAGAATTTTATTAATCCTTCAGACAAGTAATTAAAAGGGAGTTATGAAATGATCGATTAGTGGACCAGATTAATTGATTGTTCGTGACAGGCTTGGTCTGGTTCTAGATAAGATGACGTCGCTACTGGAACATGACTTGCACAGCGGCGCCCCCCTGCAGGTCGTATTATGAGGAAGTGGCCCCAGAGGAACAATGATATCTCATCTTCATCTCCGGAAACTTCTCAACAGGTGGTGTGTGGGGCCGCTGTGTGACACTCAGATATTATCGTCTTCATCCATTATGAACGCTTCAAGTAGCCTGTAATATCCGTTTTATTCATTTTATTTTCATGTGCATTCCTTTAACATTACGTTATGAGGAAACGTTTGAAAAGGTAAGTTGCCGCTTGGGTCGACAGTTCTGAAAGTATACAAACAATTAAAATAATAACAAAATAAAAATAAAATCTACTTTTACTGATAGATTTGGATCCAATGATCATAGATTCAAACACGGCAACACATTATTATTATTATTATTATTATTATTATTATTATTATTATTATTATTATTATTATTATTTTCCTAGTGGTTCAACGTCGCACTAACACATCGCAAGTTTTCGGGTACACAAGGATGGGAAGGAGTTAGGACAGGGAAGGAAGCGGCCGTGGACTTAGTCAAGGTGAAACACTGTATCTCCTTAAAGCAAGTTCAAAGCTACACGACCATAACCGCATGGCCAGATCGCTAGGTACGCATATTTAAAGGGTGGAGAAATGTCCTGTGACGTCAGCATGTAGAAGATCTCTATTGGGACATTGGGCATTTGCTCCACAAATTTAAAACTCTATAAAAGGTCGTTGAACAGATATTCAGTTTATCTGCCATATAGTAGAATAAAAGAGAACGCCAAAATTGATATGTCAGCAGTCTAAATGGCATAAAATGGTAGCTGAGACCATATTATTATTATTATTATTATTATTATTATTATTATTATTATTATTATTATTATTATTATTATTATTATTACTATTACCGTTAGATTCTAAATAATTTTCTTGGAAAATCAACAAAAGATACTCCATTTAGCGTTATAACTGTCCTTAATAAAGTTATAAATTTCAATTACTTCACAACTCGGACATGCAGACAGCTCTTTTTTTGCTAGTTGCTTTACGTCACACCGACACAGATAGGTCTTATGGCGACGATGGGACAGGGAAGGGATAGGAGGGGGAAGGAAGACCATTTTCAGGGCTGCCGATAGTGGGGTTCGAACCTATTATCTCCCAAATACTGGATACTGGCCGCACTTAAGCGACTGCAGCTATCGAGCTCGGTCAGACAGCTCTTAATAAGTATAGAAGAGGCTTTCCAAATGGAGATATTGACTAAGAATTTGATAAAAGATATCAGTTTTTTAATCCACGAAGATGAAATTTAGAATTACGGTGCCAGAATGATTAAATTTCCACAAAATATAGAATTTATTCAGCGATTAAATAAACTTAAAACTTTCACTAGCTAAGAAACTGTTAAAACTTAATTTTCATTATTATTATTATTATTATTATTATTATTATTATTATTATTATTATTATTATTATTATTATTATTATTTTGCGTGGCTTTTTATAGTCTGGTGCAGCCCTTGCAAGGCGGACTCTCCGATGTACGTGGGTGGCATTTGCCGTGTGCAGCAAACTGCATGTTATTGTAGTAGAGTGTAGTGTTTTGTGTGGTTTGTGAGTTGCAGAGATGTTGGGGACAGTAAAACCACCTAGTCTCCAAGCGAATGGAATTAACCATTTACGGTTAAAATCTCCGACCAGGCCAGGAATCGAACCCGGGGCCTTCTGAGCCGGAAAACACTACGCTGACCATTCAGCCAAAGAACTCGGCATTCTCCTGGTTACATCTATGCAATTTTCGGACATACGCATGTTGAAACCACCTTATTTCTGAAACTAGCTGAAGGTATTTTAAAGTAATAATTGCAGATATTTCACTCCTTACATTGATAGTATTTTCATGACAAAGGTGTGCTTAGTATGCTTGCTTACGTGAGTATTCATGGTGAATTAATTTAATCGCTAATTATAAAAAAGGGTATTTTCTATTTACTATACATATATATAGTTCACAATCTACTGAAACAATGAAATTCAAATATATTACAGAGAGATGATTACGAGAAGCCTATGAAACAAAACCATGGAAGGAAACTCACTCCCTGATAATATTACACGTGTTTATAATATCACTCACTAATAGTATTAATCATCGATATAATATTTTCCGCTTTAAACCACTCAAGGCAAAGAAAAGTCATTAACATTATTCAAACCACATATGTTGTTTAATTCTGGTCAATGAACATTGTCCTAAGAATTGCAATATATTATCTGAAGACGATGCTGTAGTACAGGAACACAAAATTTCCAATTTTGGCATTGTGGGACATTCTAATTCTCCTTGGAGACGTTATTTTGCATTACAAGCTTCATTCGATCAGTCTGAATCCTTTTTTAAATTAATCTCATAGATGTGTAACAAAAATCTTTCACGTTTATCTCAAGAAAGATAAGTACTACTGAATTATTCTAGTAGTACACAGAAAAGTTCATATTAAGATGCAAGAATTTCAATAACAGGAGCAAATTATAAGCCCTGTACTTTTGCGATTTTTTAATGATGGCTTGTTCGGCGAGGAGCCATACCTTGGCCTGCTCATTCGCCTGATCTTAACTCTTTAAATGTTTGACTCAGGAGACATGTAAAGAGCATGGTCTATGCGGTCCCCATAAATGATGTGGATATTCTACTACAACGCGTGTTCAATGCCAGTGTCGCAATCGGGCAACAGCCAGGGGGAGAGTAGATCAAAGACATATGATGACTGATAGTAGTGTTAGTGGACAATAACTCCGAAGATATCAGGTTTGCGACCAAAGTGTGTAGGATCTTCTTTCCTTCCTTTGTTGCATGCTGCCACCTCTGTAAATATTGGAACATTTTTCAAGGACACTCTGGATATTTGTTCTCAAAAGCTCACTTCAGTTTTCTCAGCAACACAAGTACGTAGGTACCCTACTCACTGACGATCAGATAGCAATAGACTAGGAATGTAGCGGTTAGGGCCTTTTTAGGTGCAGTAGTTGTATTTTCCCTGAGTGCTAATTGGAAACCACGGAAAACTATCTTCAAATCTGACGGTGGAGGGGTTAGAACTCACCATCTCTAGGACGTAAGCCGAACGTTCCCTACCGCTTAGTCAACGCTTTCGGTACTAATACTGCTAAAATGGAATGCCTAATGAACCTCTAGACCTGAGGTTATACTTCTGAAAATATAGCAATGAACTGTTATATCTTCCAGATAGGTCGTATTTTCTCTTAATCAACCCTTGTGATCCCCAAACGATTGTGACTGCGAAGGTTGATCATCACTGAACTTGAGAGGTGAGTCATTAAAATAAAATAATGTATCCTAAAAAACTTACCGAGTGAGAACACATTATAATTAATTTGTACCCGGAAGAAGGAGCTAGATCTAACGATGTTCTTTCCAAGAGAAAGATCGACTGCCTCAGAACGTTTAATGACGCCCCGGTACCACAACGATCACTCAAGCTGCGAGGCAGGTGTTGCCAGGTAATGAGACGAGTCCACTCCACACAACGGGACTCGATCACACACACCTCTCGTCTCTTAAACATCTGTTTCCGAAAATAATTTACACGTAAAGATTGCAATCAATATGCTAATAATTGAAACGTTGCCTTGTATCAGAAGCAATAAAATTAATGAAGTTACGTTTATTGCCGACTAAGACAAGATTTGTCTGATATAATTCTTCACTAACAGTTACAATTTACGTGTAATGAATTTATTAATGTCACTGTGATTTGTATCAACGCTAGGGCAATCTAGGGAAGCCGTGAAATATTAATTTCTTACCTAACTGGCCTAGATTCGAATCCTAGCTTTACTAAGCAAGTTTAAATTTCTGGTTTAACATTTAGGAAGCTCGGGGAAAATGTTAATGAAAATATACAGTTTAGCCTTACTTGGCTGTTAATATCGTGATAATAGACACGGAATCTCCAGTTTTATGCGAAATCCGAACCACGGTAATGTGAATTTTATTTCTCGTATTAGACAAATATCAGAGTTTAGCTGTATTCCGAGACAAGCTGAGCAACAACTGGGTTACTGTGATAAAAGTCGACCAAAAGATGACTACTTTTTTTCAAACTTAACAAATGACCAATATGAACATAAAATAACTGAATGTGTCTCTTCATATGCATGTTGCCCAGCGGAACTGGTTAACACACTTGTTTGGGGAAAGGAGGATTCGGGTTCCATTCCTGAGGGCGATCATACTTTTTACTGTCTTAGCAAAATAATAATGAACGCGTTATGAGACGTCGTCCTCCAAAGCTATTTCTAAGACATCCTTTTAGCTAATATAGGTGATAATGTTGGGTATTATCCCTTCATAAGCTGCATTTTGAGAAAATTCGAATTATTCATACGAGTCCTTCAGATTCTTTAGCCACGACGTTCGTCTTCTGCGAGGTCCTCACTTCCTTTCTATTTTTGTCTTGCGTGAGGATATGTTAATCGGGGTGTCGGATAGGGGAGCGGAGGGCATGGTAGACGAATGGCATTGTTTCCGGCTTCTCAATAGATTAGCTTCGGTTAGAATCCCTGCCATAACAGGTACTTTCTGCGAAATGAAATACGACATCCAGGTAGTTCGGATTCTACGTGAAACTGGAAGTTCTGTGGCAATTATTATGATACCAACAATCATGTAAAACTACAAGCTAGATTGTCCCTTCTCTTGGTGTCCTATAAAATTGGCAAAATTCTCAAGCTCTTGCTACCTGATATTTTTCACAATTTCCCTTGGTTTTCTCATATGTGCCTCAGTACCTCTTTACTATTTGTTCCAGTTCAGCTTACATGCAGCATCCGTCTATAAACCCACATTACAAATGGTCCAAGTCTCCTCAATGATCATTATCCAAGATTAGCGCATTATCCTGTAAAGCAGATCATAACATTTAATGTCCCACGTCTAATCCTCAATTTTAAGCAAAAGGCTTCGTCGCAAAAATTGTTTTAAAAAATCTTAAATTAAATGTATCCCAGGACGGGTTCGGCTCGCCAGGTGCAGGTCTTTCTATTTGACTCCTGTAGGAGACCTGCGCGTCGTGATGAGGATGAAATGATGATGAAGACAACACATACACTCAGCCCCCGTGCCATTGGAATTAACCAATTACAGTAAGGTTAAAATCCCCGACCCGGCCGGGAATCGAACCCGGGACCCTCTGAACCGAAGGCCAGTACGCTGACCGTTCAGCCAACGAGTCGGACATCTTAAATGATATGGTTCGATATTTCTCTGTCCTGTTTTTAATTTCTATGGTCAAGTCGCAGTTCTTGTGGCTATTACATCCTGAGAAAATTCTTGTACTCAGGTTTTCTAGCAGATATACATTAATTGCTGTTATCCATAGTAATTCAGTAGGTTTTTACCGAGGACCACGTTCTTGCTTTTGGGGCCGATGACCTAGATGTTAGGCCCCTTTAAACAACAACCTACCGAGCTCGATAGCTACAGTCGCTTAAGTTCGGCCAGTATCCAGTAATCGGGAGATAGTGGATTCGAGCTCCACTGTCGGCAGCCCTGAAGATGGTTTCCCGTGGTTTCCCATTTTCACACCAGCCAAATGCCGGAGCTGTACCTTAATTAAGGCCACGGCCGCTTCCTTTCAATTCCTAGGCCTTCCTATCCCATCGTCGCCATAAGACCTATTTGCCTCGATGCGACGTAAAGCAAATAGCAAAAAACAACAAGCATCATCATCATCATCATCATCTTCAGCTTTCTTGCTTTTTACAGTATTTATAGCCT
Organism: Anabrus simplex; assembly: GCF_040414725.1. Taxonomy (NCBI): domain Eukaryota; kingdom Metazoa; phylum Arthropoda; class Insecta; order Orthoptera; family Tettigoniidae; genus Anabrus; species Anabrus simplex. Next base: position 291,657,389 of record NC_090269.1, read on the forward strand.
ATTTAACCTATACAGTCTACTGGCGATCTATAGGCCAGCAATGCTGCTCTTTATGCAAACCTTCGTACTGTCACTGTCTACATACCCCTGCCCTTATTATAAAAATTCCACTTAGAACATTGTTTAACACAATTATAACGAGATTTGATGATATGATCGACTTGAGAAACACAGCCAGGAACAGCGAGAAGGTCCGCTCTTGCGTTATGCTACTCGGCAGTTGGGTATACGCGCTCAGTGTCATATTATTCCAGCTAAATCAAAATAGTGGAGGTGCCGCATTATCACAGGCTATCTGTGAACCACATCCCTAGGGAATCTGTATTGTCAGTTCAGTACAACACCTCCTGACATCTGACATGATGAGACTGCAGCGAGGAAAAAAGAACACCAGGGTACTAACATCTCATACCCATCCCATACGAACCATCGACCACGACTTAAATCAAGAAAGACCACAGCGACAGTGCGACACCATAGCAAGCAAGCAAGATTCAAACTGTGGCGTATAAGATTCGAACGTCTCAAGGATTGGCAGTCAACCAGTGGAGGTCTTCTGGATGGTCGTATGAAGGATTAGATGACTTGGAGATCTCTTAATAGGTTATGCTAGGGTGTCAGTACATGTAAGAACAAACCTCGGGAGACGGGGTTTTCCGATGTAATCTTCGGCATGCCAGAATGGCAGACCTCAGCTCATTTGCTGCAGAGCAACCTGTTCCCAGCCGTATGTACAGGGAAGACACTCTTAAGAGTGTGCATCTGACGTCATCAAGTTACGGTGCACCAAAATGTTAATGCTTGCGCAATGTATCTTATAATAATAATAATAATAATAATAATAATAATAATAATAATAATAATAATAATAATAATAATAATAATAATAATAATAATAATTGTTACCGTATTTTTGTGGTAGGTAGAGGTGAAAGAAGGTGCGGGGGTGAACAGGTCTCAATCTACGAAATTAAAGTTAATTTAAAATTTAACAAGGTTATATTTTCTTTCCAAAATTCAGAAAAAACACGAATGGCAGGTACAGAGTAGCAAGGTAACAAATTACAAGTACAGTATTCACAAGATTTGGGCTTCGAGCCCCTAACTCACAATTCTTGGGCAATTAGCCCAACTTTACCCCAAAACAAGTTTCAACAGAGGGGCAGAAAACCCCATTCATGCCCAGGAGCATTTGCTCCAAATTACACAGTAAGGCCTCCTTGAGGCGCGCAGAAAACAAAATTTTCAAGAAAGAGCAACTTGCTCTCAAAATTTAAGCCTGTCAAAGGCCACACCAAATTCCACCTTCAAGCTGTCCTCTAAGGACATATACACAGGGGTAAAATACCCAACCTACTGAGGTCTATTAAGTGAGAAAAAGGTTAATTACATGACCTCTAAAATAACAATTTGAGAGGAGGCGATCTGCACTCCTAATACATTTTGTTTAAAACCTAATCTGGCTCTAGGCCGCTAATGCAAGGGCTAATCCCATACTACGGAGGTGACTTTAAAAAAGAACAATTTACATTACATTAAGGAAGAATCGGTTGTGAGAAATAAGTTCACCTCAAAACAATATGAGTGGGAGCTCGAGAGGGTTAAGCACTCTCTATCCCAATACGTAGCTTAAAAGAGAATAGATACTAAGAGTCTTTACATTTTAGGGAAAGGTTACATGGTGAAAAAGCTTCGGACCCGCCCCTAGAGTTAAACTGCTGAGCTAGCAAGAAAAGAAGTTATTATACCACCATTACCTGGTTGTTGAACTGCTGTCCGAAGAAAGAGGCGCTTCCCGCCCCCTGCTATGTACTTTACACACTGAAAGATGGTAGAGAAGTGTCGCAGAGACCCTAAAATCAGCAGTTTATATACTCTCGCGGAAAGTTCGAGGCGTTTCAGGAAAGAAAACACCCGCCCACAATCATGTATTGGTTAGGGTTAAGCAGCATATCCAATTTGAAGAAGAAACCCCTTATTGGTCGTAAATTAATTAAGGAAATTCGGGATTGGCTAAATTCAAAACAAGGGGAAAGAAAGGGGAATACAGCCAACTTAAACAATACCAGAAAGAAATTTAACAAGAAACAAACTTTTGACATGAAAATTTCTCCAAAAAACAGTTCTTTCAACTTGCACTAGGGTGCACTATTGTAGTTCTTCAGTAGTGTCCTCTAGAAGAGAAAGTTCACACTTCTTACTACAAGCAAAACAAAAATACGTCGAAAACGACCCGGTTCAGAAACTTCAAAATTTCCAAGTAGTGACATCTTCTGAGAAACTTGAAAATTAACACCTTAAATAAAGTTCAGACTTCCTCCAGAAGGGGAGTTTCAACTGGCGCAAAGTTTGAATTAGCGGCGTGGAGGTGTACCGCCCGGTAAAATAATAATAATTTTATAAATTTTATTGAAAATTTGAGGAGGAATACTCTAAAACTGCGCTCTTGCACATTGTTTTGCACAATATTTAATTGATTTTGTTCTTTTGCTGCAGAGTTCTAAGTGCTACCGTCCACACAGTTTACATTCACACGTATCCGTTGGTTCGTGGTTGCAGTGTACTTTACGTATTATATTATATTGCATTTTGTTTTCCTTGTTTATTCATTTATGTTTTATTTATTTATGTATTTATTTACGTTGCTGTTGTGAATTTTTATTTATTGTTCCACGTTAACTTGCTTCTAACACAATAATAATAATAATAATAATAATAATAATAATAATAATAATAATAATAATAATAATAATAATAATAATAATAATAATAATAATAGTTCCGAACGGTGGAGAGAGCGGAAGAGCCTAGTGGAGTGAACCACGAACAAAAATCAAATTTCGGACTAACAATCCGATCTTATCCTGGAATCTAATTCCTCACTTTGTATTTTATACAATTTCAATTGCAGTATGGAAAGTCCGCTGAATGAAGGCACTACCCCAGGTGGTAACTCGAAAGAGAAATCCACCATTGCGTCACGCAATGCATTGGGACTAAAGGTTCTGGGGAGTCCCAACAACTGCAATCAGAAGGTTGAGTCGGAGCAACCTTGGAATCCTTCTAAAATAAAATTCAAAAAGGAATTCTTTTTTGGCACTTTAAATGTAAATTCTCTACTCAAGACTGGTAAACAAAAAGAACTAGAAATACTTCTAGAGAAAAACAAAATTGAAATTTTGGCAGTTCAAGAAACTAGATTCCTAGATGAAAATGTAATAGACACTTGTAACTACAGGATCTTTAAAAGCAAACCAGCAATCAAAATTATGAAGGGGATGCCACTACTTGGTACAGCTTTCTACATTCATAAAAGTATAATAGGAAATGTAACAGAATTTAAATCCATCTCAGAAAGAATATCTCTCCTATCAATTAAATGCAAAAACAAAACGTACACACTTGTTAATTGCCATGCACCAATAAATGAAGACAATAGGAAAAACCCTCAAAAAACAGAGAAATTCTGGGTTCGTTTGGAAAATGAAATATCCAAAATTCCGAAAATGAACACCATATTACTATTAGGTGACTTCAATGCACAAATAGGTAGAGAAAATAAATTTAGAAATGTAGTAGGACATTACCCAGCCCACAGAAGAACAAATACAAATGGTCTTAGGCTAATCAGTTTGTGTCAAAGCTATCACCTGAAACTAATGTCAACCTTCTTTAGAAAACTCCCCAGAAAAGCTAAATCGTGGATATCTCCAAACCCAATGTTAGGAGAGTTTCAGTTAGATCATGTGGCTGTTTCAAAAAAAAAGTACAAAAGAAATTATGAATGTGAAAGTAGTAAGGAATGGTGAATTTGATTCCGACCATTATCTCTCTAAAATTAAAGCCAAACTCCTAACTAATAAAGAACAAAGAAAGCCACAGAGGTTAATAAAATATAATGTAGACAGACTTACTATAACAAAAGAATCAATTAAAAAGTACCAAGACGAAATAAAAGTGGCTAAACGAGGCAACTAGCAAGAAATATCCAAAGCAATTAATTATGCAGCACAGAAAACATTTGGGCCAATAAAAAATAAAAGAAAAATATGGTGGAATGAAATATGTGAAGAAGCTTTAGCAGAGAGGGCTAAAACATGGAAAAAATTGAAATGCTCAAAGGAAAATGATATTGATCAGTTTAAACAACAAAAGAAGGAAACAGCAAGGATAATCAGAAGTACTAAACGAGCCTTTCAAAAGGAGAAACTTATAGAAATGGACAAAAACTTTATAAAAAATAACACCCGTGACTTTTATCAGACTTTTAAGAATGAATTAAAGGGGTACCAAACTACAAATGTTAGTTTCAAGGATGAAAACCGGCAGAATTGGACTAAGCAATACTGAAAATTGTGAGATATTAGCAAGATATTTTGATCAACATTTGAACTGTCCTGAACCACGTCATAAATTAGAATTTCAAGATATTGATGAAAATTTGAAAGAAGACATACCACCAACTATAAAAGAAATTGAAGAAGTAATTTAAACCCTCAAAAACAACAAAGCTAGCGGAGAAGATTCTATTACAGCGGAACTTTTGAAGTGGTCCTTGCCAAATATAGCAAATGAGCTACAATTACTCTTTGAAGAAATCTGGAAAACTGAAAAAATTCCTGAGGAATGGAAAGTAGCCTTGATACATCCACTCCACAAAAAAGGTGATAAACAGGACGTTAATAACTACAGAGGAATATGTTTATTAGCAGTGGCATATAAACTATTTTCCAAGATTTGGTTAAACAGAGTAGAAACAACACTATACAATCATTTAGGTGAATATCAAGGTGGTTTCAGGAAAGGAAGATCATGCTCAGAACAAATATTTAATCTTAAGTCAATAATTCGCCACAGGTTACTTAATTCAAAGGACATTGTAGTCATGTTTGTAGATTTCGAAAAGGCTTTTGATTCTGTTGACAGAGAAACTATATATAAAATAATTCGAGAATTTGGCATAAAGTCTAAACTGGCAAATCTAATCCGTGAAACACTTACAGACACAGTCTCTAAAGTGAAATTTCTGGGAGAGATATCACAGCCTTTCAAAATAAAAACTGGTGTACGACAAGGCGACGGACTATCCCCAATTCTTTTTAATTGTGTCCTAGAGAAAATAGTGAGAATTTGGAACGAAAAACTTATTGAACTCAACATTTCACCGATAAGGTTAGGAAGAGGAAACAAAAGGATTGAAATAAATTGTCTTGCATTTGCACATGACTTTGCAATACTTTCTCAAAATGTGACATCTGCTGTGACCCAAGTAAATGTCTTGGAAAGAATCGCCAGCAGAACTGGCTTAAGAATTTCTGCAGAAAAAACAACATTTTTAACAAATATTTGGGATGCACCAAAATTTCTGAAAACAGATATTGGCCAAATAGAGAGGGTAAAAAAATTCAAATATCTAGGGGAAATAATCCAAGAAAATGGTTTAGAAAAATCTGCAGTAGTGGAGAGGGTACATAAAATGGAGAGAGCTTATGGTGTCACCAAAGATATCTACAATAAAAGATGCCTATCCAAAAATGCAAAAATAAGGCATTACAACACAGTAGTGAAGCCAGAATGCCTATATGCAAGCGAGTGTCTGGCATTAAACTATAATTGAGATAAGCTAGAAATACTAGAAAGGCGAATCATGAGGAAAATATTAGGCCCACAAAACACAGCAAAAGGTTGGAAATTACGAAGTAATGCTGAAATATATCAAAAAATAGAAAATATATCAGATGTAATGAGGAAAAGGAAACATGTTTTTTGGACATTTATATCGAATGCAAGATAGTAGATTAACCAGTAAGATTTTCAGATATTTGTGGAGTAAGAAATCAACGACAAGCTGGGTCAATGAAGTAAGAAAGGATCTGGAAAAAACAATATAACAACAGAAGAAATAAATAATAGAGAAGTCTTTCGGAAAAAAAGTATTGAAAATAGAAGGATTCCAAGGTAGGAAAGTAAAAAAGACTGGTTAAAAGTGGTCTGAAGACAGAAAGAAGAAACATAGTGAACAGATGAAAGCGTACTGAAAGAAAAGGAAAGAAGAAAGAAGAAGGAATTGAAATTGGCACGTGGTCAACTGGTGGCCCATTCGAAAGAATAATAATAATAATAATAATAATAATAATAATAATAATAATAATAATAATAATAATAATAATAATAATAATAATAATAATAATAATAATAATAATAATAATAATAATAATAATAATAATAATAATAATAATAATAATAATAATAACCGGACTCTCAGTCTAGGGATAGTGAACCTGCTTCTTACTGGAAGGTTCGGGGGTTCGATTACAGGCCAGTTCGGGGATTTTTAAATTGATCTGACGGCTGATTTGAAGTCCACTCAGCCTACGTGAGAATTATAGAACAGGAGCTATCTCGTGGCGAGGTAGTACCCGCCGTGTAAAAACCCAAGAATAACGGCCACACATCCTCTCATAATGTATAGGCCTTCAAAGTGAGCAGCTGTCGCTTGGTAATGATTAATAATAATAATAATAATAATAATAATAATAATAATAATAATAATAATAATAATAATAATAATGAAATGGCGTATGGCTTTTTGTGCCGGGAGTGTCCGAGGACAAGTTCGGCTCGCCAGGTGCAGGTCTTTTGATTTGACGCCCGTAGGCGACCTTCGAGCCATGATGAGGATGAAATGATGATGAAAATGACACAAACACCCAGCCCCTATGCCAGCGAAACTAACAAATCATCATCATCATCTGTTTACCCTCCAGGTTCTGCTTTTCCCTCGGACTCAGCGAGGGATGCCACCTCTACCGCCTCAAGGGCAGTGTCCTGGAGCTTCAGACTCTTGGTCGGGGGATACACCTGGGGAGTATGACCAGTACCTCGCCCAGGCGGCCTCACCTGCTATATGCTGAACAGGGGCCTTGTGGAGGGAGGGGAAGATTGGAAGGGACAGGCAAGGAAGAGGGAAGGAAGCGGCCGTGGCCTGAAGTTAGGTACCATCCCGGCATTCGCCTGGAGGAGAAGTGGGAAACCACGGAAAACCACTTCCAGGATGGCTGAGGTGGGAATCGAACCCACCTCTACTCAGTTGACATCCCGAGCCCTCATACCACTTTTCAAGTTTCGTGGCAGAGCCGGGAATCGAACACGGGCCTCCGGGGAGTGGCAGCTAATCACGCTTACCACTACACCACAGAGGCGGGAAACTAACAAATTATGGTTAAAATTCACGACCCTGCCGGGAATCGAACCCGGGGCTTCTGTGACAAAAGGCCAGCACGCTAATCATATAGCCATGGAGCTGGACAATAATGATAAGAAGAGGAAGAAGAAGAAGAAGAAGAAGAAGAAGAGGGAGAACGTAATTTGATGTTTAAATTTCATGGATTATGAAACCATTGGAGCTTGTCACGCAGTGAACGCGTTAAATCGTCTCTAAACCGCTCCCATCCTGAGTCAGATGTTCAGCGGAGAGCAGCAGATCGCCTGCAGCTAGGCCAAGAAATTATGGCCGCGATGTTCCGCGAGATAGGTCCCAACAGCCAATTATAAATCGATCACAACGTTGCAGTAGCCTCGCTATTGCCTCAGCACGCCTAAGGGGCTCGACCTAGAAAAGCAAATCGATGATTAGACAGATATGCCACAGAAGACCAATTATGAATTGAAGTGTGTACTCAACAGAAGCTCTATCAATATTATAATACTTCAAAGAAGTTGATAGAGCGAGAAGATGACAAAGAATTATGACACTATCGGGCTTTGTGGCTCATGGCAGCTTCCAAATTGGGTTTATTAAATCACACTGGGTGTACAGTAGCCGGTAAATACTTTGAAACACCCACTGCTGGCCCTGATCGCAGTGATTAAAATAATTACCGTGGTAAATAAGTTCGAATTCAACTTCTCACGGGATTGATCATTAACATATCCTTTAGAATTTCAAAATAAAAATAAATAAATAAATAAATAAATAAATAAATAAATAAACAAATAAATAAATAAATAAATAAATAAATAAATAAATAAATAAATAAATAATAATAATAATAATAATAACAATAATAATAATAATAATAATAATAATAATAATACGGACTCAGCTTGTATGTATGTTCATCTGTTTCGATCTCTCAAAATATTGATTTCCTGTGTGTAAATTTCGACGTTCTATTTAAATCTAGAAAAAGGTAAAGATGCTAAAACTCTGAAGCTGATTTATTATTGGCCTTAATTAAATAGTCATATATCTGAAGTATATCGATGTTAGAAACCTAACAAGAACACACGTGTTATTCCAACTCATAGCACAACCTTTCTGACAGACGCAATTAAAGGGTACTATGACCAAGCGAGAGGCTGCGTGGTCTGTATCACGTAGTTTGAGCTAGCAAACAGGAGATAGCGGGTTCGAACCCCACTTTAGGTAACCCTGAAGAGGGATTTCCGTAGTGTCCCATTTTCACACTAGGTAAATACTGGGTCTATGACTTGAAATACCACGGTCGCATCCTTTCCACTGTCATAAGACCTAAAGCAAATTGTTTTTTTAATTCGTTTTACGTCGCACCGACACAGATAGGTCTTATGGCGACGATGGGATAGGAAAGGACTAGGAGTGGGAAGGAAGCGGCCGTGGCCTTAATTGGGTACAGCATTTCCCTCGTGTGAAAATGGGAAACCACGGAAAACCATCTTCAGGGCTGCCGACAGTGGGCCTTGAATCCACTATCTCCCGGATGCAAGCTCACAGCTGCGCGCCCATAACCGCACGGCCAACTCGCCCGATAAATTGAAAATAAAAAGGAGGGTAGTATGCAAGTAATTGCAGTATAACACATCGTTGTGATATGTCGTGCCAGGAAAATAACTGTGTCACCAGAGATTGTTTACATGCTGACATCGTATAACGTCTAGTACCGAAAGAATTTCTCACTAATCTTCTAAATTTGACTACTTTTCCGGGATTGAATCCGAGATCTTGGGAGCCGAATGTTGATGAGACTCTGCCAATGATCCACATTGGGTATTTTGTAGTGAATATTGAGCTGTCGGAAGATTACTGCGTGGAAGTAAAGCAAACTCTATGTGTTGAAGAATAAACAGGTTATGTTCCATTTCCTTTCCAACTGGCACTATTAAAATTTCGTCCATGTAAACTACCAAAGTTTAGATGCCAAGAAACAATGTATGTGCTATTCTACAGTGCTAATGAATAATAATAATAATAATAATAATAATAATAATAATAATAATAATAATAATAATAATAATAATAATAATAATAATAATAATTTTAACTCTACTGGATGAAAAAGAAACCGTAAATTTATTGAGAATACTACGTTTCTAATTTCGTGTGGATATTTCTGGCCGAGTGCAGCCCTTGTAAGGCAGACCCTCCGATGAGGGTGGGCGGCATCTGCCATGTGTTGGTAACCGCGCATTATTGTGCTGGAGGATAGTGTTATGTGTGGTGTGTGAGTTGCAGGGATGTTGCCCCCGAGCCATTGGAATTAACCAATAGCGGTAAAAATCCCCGACCGGGCCGTGAATCGAATCCGGTACCTTCTGGACCAAAGGCCAGCAAGTTAACCATTTAGCCATGGATTTATCAGTTTTGCCGGGGTAGAACCGAATGTGTTGCCAGATATCTTTTGTTTGTTGACATCGCTTGACATGGTGTGGGGAAAGGACGTTTTACTGACCTTGACTAACCGACGACTTCTACTGGGTCGACAGGCAACTAAGTAGTTCATAGATGGACATTTGTAATTTAATTGATAATATATTGTAACATACATGTTGTCCCCGTGTAATGTATGGTTTATTGCGCGTTTCTCGTGTTTTTAAGAATATATCATACTGATAGTCCAAGAAACACAACTTCGGTTTGCCTTTCATTCATGTTAAAATGAAATGCTGTCAAACCATGCCAAATCTTGTCTAACCTTCAGCACTGTTCAACAATCTTTGAAGTATTGAATTGAAAGAAACATTTGATGGTGTATAACACACATTAGAGGTATGTCCCAGAAAGTACAGTTCTTTAGTTCGAAAATGTTCATGTTGGGCCGAGAGTAGAATAATTTTGACCACATACCAGCCCTCCTGCCATTCTTAAATTTCTGGCAGTACCGGGAATCGAACCCGGGCCCCCGAGGACGACAGCTAATAAGACTAACCGTTACGCCAAGGAGGCGGACTATTCTGTGGTTGGTGACTGGTACATATGGTCTTGGTAATATAGCGCCCATATTTAGACCTGGCAATACCTTAACAATGTCCTCGGTCGCTTCCTTTCCACTCCAGTCCCAACGTCGCCATAAGACCTATCTGTGTTGGTGCGACGTAAAACAAAATTGTAAAAAAATACCTTGAATTGATTGAGCTTAGGCTAAATGATCAAGGGATCCTTCGTAGAATGAAGGTGTCGGCAAAAGAATGCGAAAGGCCACGGAGGACATAAGGATGAAAGACTCCCTTGGCCTCGCAAGGCTGATATGGTCAGTGGCGAAATAGAACAAGTGTGGAACAAGAAAGACCAGATAGGAGAGATGAAGGCGAAGTGGCAGGCATGTGTAAGTGGAAGCAATCTCAGTTAGGGGAGCGCTGCTCACCAACTTATTCTACTAAAATTGAGGGTCCCCAGGGTTACCCATTTTAGTCGCTTCTTAAAACGGGCAAGATCAAGTCTACGCCCACACTCATACAAGGAAATTCAGAATCTCAATACCTAGTAGGCGCCCAAACAGTATTATTAAAATCTGCTGTCCCGCTCCATGGCTAAATGATCAGCGTACTAGCCTTTAGTCACAGGGCTCCTGGGTTCGATTCCCAGCAGGGTCGGGAATTTTATTCATAATTGGTTAATTCCTGTGGCACGGGACTGGGTGTATGTATTGACTTCATCATTTCATTATCATAACGACACGCATGTCGCCTACGGAAGTCAATTCAAACGACCTAGCAAGCCGAACCCGTCCATACGCAATTTCCATTTTCAGTCGAAATCTGCTCTCGTTTCAATGAGCCACCTTTTTTTCCACCGTGACAGCCTTCCGCCTTTTTAAGCTCTTCACTATCAGTTCTCATTTTTTGGATAATACCAAACCAAACCACATGGCACTACAGCCCTTGAAGGGCCTTGGCCTACCAAGCGACCGCTGCTCAGCCCGAAGACCTGCAGATTACGAGGTGTCGTGTGGTCAGCACGATGAATCCTCTCGGCCATTATTCTTGGCTTTCTAGACCGGGGCTGCTATCTCACCGTCAGATAGCTCCTCAATTCTAATCACGTATGCTGAGTGGACCTCGAACCAGCCCTCAGGTCCATGTAAAAATCCCTGACCTGGTCGGGAATCGAACCCGGGGCCTCCGGGTAAGAGGCAGACACGCTTCCCCTACACCACGGAGCCGGCACTTCTTGGATAATAACAACTTTTAATAATAATTTCGTCCCGCCGGTGTTCTTTTATGTGTCGGTGCTGACATATTTGAGCACCTTCAAATATCACTGAACTGAGCCAGGATCGAACTTGCCTACTTGGGCTTAGAAAGCCAGCGCCTGTAGGGTCTGAGCCACTCACCTGGCCCTTTTTTGGATAAATTTGCTGTTCTTTTTATTCATATTTTATACAATTAATGTAGATGATCCTAATATAGGGCATGATCAGTGGAATTTTCTTACGATCTACGTGGTATTTGTTATTGTTATAGCTGATTATATGTAACAAAGGCATGCCATCTGCTTATCATTGATGTCTACAGAATTAATATTAGGCCTATAGGTCATAAGAGCATTAGTCATTATGAGTAGCGTGGTGCTGGAATGAAATCCGAGTATTGCACTGTACAGAGTGCAAGAATGTCCCAATATTACTATTAAAAAGGTTTCAATTCCGTCCCTGAAGGGAACGGCGAGCCTCCTAGAGGGTAACGCCGTCTCTCAGGCCAGGGAGACGAGTTTAATGCACGAATGGTCAGGGAGATCTGTTACTTATCACCAGGGAACGGATTTTCAAGATTTAATACATGCAAACTAAAACGGCCCACATATCCTCAAATAATGACATAAAAAGGCCCAAAAATAATGAAGTGAAATAATAACAATTCACAGCCTGTTTCCAGTTTTAAACGCGTCAGGAGTGGAATGAATGAAGCATCCACCTTGCGGCGAGTATAGGAACTGTGCCGGCTGCCGACGTCCATCGCACTCCTGTGGGGCAATGATTGATGACTGACAGATGAAATGATATGATCTTGAAGAGTGTTTCTGGAATATAAGAACACGGCGGAAACCGGCGTACCCGGAGAGAAAACCCTGTTCTGCTTCCGCTTTGTCCAGCACAAATCAAACATGAAGTGCCCGGGATTTGAACCACGGAACCCAGCGGTGAAAGGCCGGGAAAGAAATACAATTTTTACCGCAAAAAGTAAATATTTGCATTGTCCACGTTATCTTTAACTCATAACGGAGTAAAGACAATAAATTAAACTGGCCGTTTAAAAAACAGCCTTCATTTGTAAATGATAGTAAATAAATATTGTCTTAACCATCGAGTATATTACATATTTACATATGAATAGTGAAATAAAATTGAGTAACTTTATGTCTTGGCCTCAATACGATGTATTAACTGAATAATGTGAACTTCTTCCCTTTGTTGAAGGAGGCAGGTAGAATTATGCAGTCAAACTCTAATTAAAATACATTACTAATTTAAATGATTTATTTCCAGGTACAAAAGAAACTTGTTTCCTACGTTGTGTGGCTCATTGCCAGCCTCTGTTAAACAAATAGCAGCACATTTTTTGTTATCTCCGTCACTAGAATATAACTTTAATTTATGTACTTAAAAAAAAAGACGTTCACAAGTTGGCAGCGACGACAGGTGCAATGTCAGTACACGACGTGGTCCCTCAAGTACTGCATACGATATGATAAACACCGCTCACGTTCTGACAAGCACCCACCTTGTAAACGTCTCCTGGCAAGCATATTCATTGTTAGCTATTATTCGAAGAGAGTAGATAGATTTAAGATTGTAGTGGTTAGTGACTTACGTAGTGTACATTCGGTTTCAACAGTAAGATTTTCGTTACTAGTTAGTACTTCGTTAATACTAACTACATATCAATTTCAAGTAATTAAATCGAAGGATGAGAAATACTGAAATTACGTACATGTTCTGACATCAACATATGTCATTACAATGTATTTATTTAGCGAATGGCTTTTAGCATACATTCTCCGAAACATAATTACATCCATCGCTATGTTATAAACAAATATCTAGATCTTGGATTTATCTGATGGAATTCGGGGTTGCCATTAGGAATTACTCATACTCTCCTCCGTAAGCTCTATTTCTGCAGTCGTTCCTAATAAGTTGAATGGTCTGCCGTGGTGCGTCTCAGTCACATGCTGGTGAGGATTGCAATCCTCACTTGAAGACTGAGTCTCCACATCTTCAATGCCCTGTTCTGAACCGATTGATTGTTGTCCATACCTTGCGAGATAGATCAAACCCAGGGACCGGCTCAGAGGTGGAAGGTATCAGCTGACATGTTCCTGGAGCATTTCGAAGCGATTATCTTCTCCAGGAATCAATGGTGTGAAATCTAGTGGGATTATTTCCAAGTGTGAGAAGAGGATATTTTGAACGAAGTCTGTTGATTGTGAGGTCAGGAATATCAAAATGCAGTGGTAGTCCAGAAGCAAGGTGACGACTGCAACATGTTTCTAGCTGCGTCAGGACAGCAAGTGTTCAAAATGCGCACCCTCGAGTCTCACGCATTGCTCATATCGGTCCTGTTATTTGTCAAACATGTTGATAAACATAGGTTACCGCAAGGACATACGATTTGTAGGTAGATCATCTAACCAGAAAACTGATTCAGTCAATATGCCCCTTATATTAGTACCTGGGAAAGTGAGATACGGGGAGAGGGAAGGGTACAGGAGTTTAAGCGATCTCCTAAGTGTTGTTACAGAACGCTGAGTGATGTGGGATGCAGATCCATCTTTCTGCATACATTGTCGTTGTAGTAGAAGGTTTTTGGCGATATTCAGTAGGCCAATGTTCGATGTTCCTAGTATGTTTGTAATTTCAGTGCTACCTTTTCTGCATTATATTGTAAAAGGAGATAAGTTCTGTGAATATCCAGAAAGTAAGACAGTCGTAGGTCTCGTGGGAAAAAGAAAATATATGGTTAAGGAACAGGTAAAGTGAACGTGAACAGTCTGACAAGCTTAGAATATATACCAGACTCGTGGTTATTCCTTGGATAGAAGGCGATAGAGACGTCAAGCTGCCATTCTGCAGGATATTTGCGGAATACTGTTGGAGGTTATTATCGTTCTCGAATAGCACCAAAGGGGTCTGTTAATATTTGAAGAGTACCGTAGAGTGTAGTCCGTTATTTCACACCGTAAGGTGTTTTCTGGCATCTGCGAAAATCGTTACTATATATCTTCTCTACTTCTGTTTCCCGCTTTGATTTATTGCCACTGCCTCGCCTCTTTAGGCTTAAGTAACAACACCATCTTCTTATCTGTTTACTTCAGAATCTCTGTGCCTGAATTTCTTCTCTGTCACCCGTAACTCATGGCATCACAATTTAGTGAGGGACATTTCATTTTCCAATACATCCACTTAGTATTTTGTGTACATGTTTTTCCGAAGCACGGGTACATTTACTGAATTTAATATTAAGTCTCCTCTTTTTCACCTTTTATTATATTTCTTATTGTCAATATTTGATATTGTTATACAGTTAGTATAAAATCTTATTGCTGCTAAATCATTAAAATAAATAAGCACATTAATAAATAAAAAATCAGATATCACCATCAGTTTACCTACGAAGCTTCCCATCAGTTGTCCGAACCATAGGCAGCGCAGTTACGAAATCGAAAACTAGGTGTAATCAGATTGCAATATCACGTGTTAGATCTCCAAGATCGAATCCATAATTTACGGCACCACTTAGCTACCGTATTTGCCGTTGTTATAATGATGATCATAGTGATGATGAATGGCTAGTATTAGCTTAATTTGGGATTGTAATCACTCTCCCATCAAATGAATATGGATAGAATGCAATGGAATGTGGTTTAACTCATCTGGGAGGCATACTAATTATACATAGGTAATTATTATTTAGTCAAGGCGGTTGGAATTCATATACTAATATTACCAAATGAAACGTGCAGTTGTATCAGTAGCTGATAATTTATTGTTTAAAAACTGTTACTAATACTGACTTTATACGAATGTTGTAGAGTTCATTTTCGTAACGTAATTTCATCTGTCAATATTTTGCGTGGAAAATCCTATGAGTGAGCAAGCACTTCAATGATTCTCTACTCGTAGCTTACAAATTTTATACATGTTTAAGTAAGATATCTAATGTACCTTCTGTATGACTTTTTTAGTTTTTAACATTATGGACGGATTTCAAAAGTCCCCTAAGACAGAAGTCACATCGGTTTATTTTTCCAAATAATCTATTTACAGGCTTATTAATACGCACAACGGTATGGAATATGATATATCAACGAAATAAACTTTATCATTCTGTTATGAGTAGCAGATTAAAACATTCATTTGTCTTATCCCACAGTGTGCATAGGAGGAGACCGGATTTTCTGCAGTAATGTGCACCTCTTCCCATGTTTGAGTGTAAGAATTTGTGGTAAGGCAGACGCTCTCACCGTCCTCTCTTGAGTGTGCAACCATTCAAAAATGTTACTACCCCCAATGTCGCTTAACAAATAATGGTGTGATTTGCGGACGCTGTCATCGTCCCCTAGTGTCGATGTGGGTGGAAATTCCCTCACAACTCTGCCACCTGGGGGGCAGCCCGAAATACATTTCAGCGGTGACTGATTTGATTGATCACTGTTTTTACTAGAAATGATTTTATTTAATCGTATATTTGTCAAATGTAAAATATTCTTAGTCAATTCAATTTGCGCTCCTGTGCATCAAAATGGGTATACTTCAACGATGCAAATTTGGCGTAAAATTTCGCGTAAAATTGCATCGATCAATACAGATACATTTGCTACAGATAGTTTGAATATAAATAAATAAATAAATAAATAAATAAATAAATAAATAAATAAATAAATAAATAAACAAATAAATAAATAATAAATAAATAAATAAATAAATAAATAAATAAATAAATAAATAAATCTGCTGAATAGTTGGTTCGATACTCAAAAATTTTCCTATCCGTTGCCCGAAATCACCTATACGTCAGTGAAAAGACATACCAGGGAAACGAGCAGTGGTGTAGTTTTTCGTTGTTTCCAAATGAGAAAGGGCTATTTCAGTGTCAGTCTACTAAGCCCACTGACATACATACACGAACTGATCCTATAATCAACACATTCACATCATTCATAACAGGGGTTGGCTGCATAAGGTACAGTATTACTAGCATCGTACATATAAAATACTATAAATGCATTTTAAATTGGGATTATTTTTAACAGAACGATAGGAAAATACCGTAGAGGGAAGACATTTTGTAGGAAATGCACATTCATTTCGAGAAATCCCTGGGATGTGGTAATTACTTTGAAATAAAGTAAATTATACAGCATACGATATTTTGTTGCTAGAAAATAATGGAAAACTTTCATTTGAAGTACATCGTCACAGATATGGAAAAGTGACAAGAACTGACCCCTGTGACATGCAACCAACATTACGGGCGTGATATGCACAACTACAAACTCTACTCTATATGTACCGTCGCTGTGATTCTTCGCACGTGTTCATCTTAGTTATGTCGACTCGTTGGCTGAATGGTCAGAGTACTGACCTACAGTTCAGAGGGTCCCGGGTCCGATTCTCTCCCGGGTCCGGGATTATAACCTTCATTGGTTAATTTCAGTGGCTCGGGGGCCGGGTGCTTGTACTGTCCCCAACATCCCTCCAACTCACACACCACACATAACTCTATCCTCCACCACAATAATACGCAGTTACTTATACATGGCAGATGCCGCCCACCCTCATCGGTGGGTCTGCCTTACAAGGGCTGCACCTGGCAAGAAATAGCCACACGAAATTATTATTATCTTAGTTATTGTTAGACGCGATCATACGAGAGAACCAACACATTTATACCCGGCGGGAATACTCTAGAAAGTTATTCTTCTAGACTAAGACAATATTTTTCACGAGCTGCCGATAAATAGGACACAATTGGGTAGATTACCGGTTTAGAAATCTGAAGGCAATAGCAGGATTCGAACATGGGACCACTCCATCAGAAACCCGCCGCACTAAACATTCGTACACAAAACACACCTGCGGATATATAGGTCAATGTTGCTACCTAAGAGATAATCTTGAGTTTTCTGATTCATAACGGACGAAACGCATTATTATTATTAGGGAATATTTAATATGTATTCATATTTATTAACATTAGAGTACTATACGAATTAAAACCAAAAACATACGTCGGTTAGATATATGTAACAATCAAAGATGCATGTTTGTACAGAAATACCTTTGCCTCTTGCGCGGTGACAGCACGTAGTACCAGAAATAGGCCTACCTTTTATGTAAAAGAATCGAAAATAAAGCAAGTAGTCCTACTTAATGAAATGGTAAAATTGTAGAGGGGTTATACCAGTCAGAGACTGGCCATTCTCTTATGATGTCATTTGGTGTTGTCTATTTAAAAATGTGGGCGGCGATTCGTGTACATCCTGTAAATGTATTTCTCGTGGTCAACATTACACATTATAATCGTTCTGTAGCTTTAACAAATTCTTGAGTTACCAGATAACTGTATATTGTTGCCATAAAATATTTTGAAATGTCTTTTCATTGAAGCAATCTCAAACATTTAACACGCGAAAAGGTTTACCACTAGTATTGTTGGTTGATTGTCTGAAGATGTGTATGCGTAAGATGCAATTTATCGAATGCTTTTGGACTTTAGGATGTTACTATTTTCAGTTTAATCATTATCAACATAATGTCAATAATAATGGACCGAACTAATTGGCTATACTGCTTGAGACGTATAACTCTGAACTTACTTTCAGGAGACAGTGGTTTTAACCCCATCGTCGGTAGCCTTAAAGATAATTTACCGTGGCTTCTCATTTTCACACCAGGGAAAAGGATGTATCTACAGTATAATTAAGGCCATGGTCGCTTCCTTCCCTGTCCTAGGGCAGAGCTGCAATAAGGCTTGTCAGCCTCTAAGCTTTCCAGACCTAAACCCACTGGATTTTTATTTGAGGAGGCATTAGAAATCTTTTTCTGAATCGAATCCCTGTACGAGATGAACAGATTCTTAATGTTCGTATTGTGGAAGGCTGCGAAACTATACGTAATACTCCTGGGATATATCAGTGCTTCCGAGATACTGCGCGACGATCTGTTAATGCACGCATCAGTGCCTGTGGTGGGCAGTTTGAAATTTCATGTGAGTATGAGTTTCATATGGTATGCCAATATATTCTGTTCTTGTGTGTTTCTTGTGATTAATGCAGAATAAATTGCATGGACATGAAGTGTTTCTGGACCCATGCCCAAGTAACATAACTTATTTTCTTCCTCTATGTGTGAGGATTGTGTCCATAAAGTTTGACCAACCTTATTGTGACACTCTGTAGATAGAGAGAATTAGAGATCCCTGAGAAAACCTGTCCCACTTCTACTTCATCTTCTACAAATTATGGAGTCTCCGATCTCGGGTACAGCTGTGAAAGCCTGTCGTTTCGTTTCCTTGAGTCACTTACCGGGTGGGCAAATTAAAACTGACCAGGAAAACATTTACAATCGTTCTGACGTGGGACTGACCCCCCGTTAATGAACATCACAGAAGATGCAAGAAAAAGGCTTCATCTGAAGAAGAACTGAGGATCCAAAATTCCTGACTCCACTTCACTCAACAGAACTCAACATGCGATGGTTTGTCTGGATGCTTTAATGCATGCATAACAGTAAATTTGTAATGATACAGATGCAGGTCCTT
Organism: Anabrus simplex; assembly: GCF_040414725.1. Classification (NCBI taxonomy): domain Eukaryota; kingdom Metazoa; phylum Arthropoda; class Insecta; order Orthoptera; family Tettigoniidae; genus Anabrus; species Anabrus simplex. The sequence goes on from NC_090269.1 coordinate 291,676,409, forward strand.
TTTGATAATGTTCCGACACGACGATTTCTTAATTCCCACTTGCACAGAGCACTGTTTTCTCTTTTCGGATAGTTACGGATTTTATTCGCTACAGAGCCTCTTTCACACCGGTAGGTTTTGCACTGCAGACTTTGCAGGAGGTTTTGCCAAAACACTTCCTGTCTTATATTCTTGCGCAAACAGTTCCACAAAGGTTCTCCACGAATCGTGATTCGCATAAAACTGGATAAAGAACACGCGCTGTTTTACCGTAAGCATCATTTTTGTTGCGTTCAACTGGTCACTAAACACGCCTGCTCCTCTCTCTCACTCACACCTAATGACGCAGCGACATACTTGGGACATACGCACGCGCAGATATGTAACTGCAATCGAATGGTGCATCGAAATCACGGTTTCCAGCATTTCTTGTCATGGGCGAATGGGTGAATTCCACGTCAGTTTTATAAATATTTTCTCTGCCAATTTTATATTGCCCACTCGGTATTATCGACATCAACTTGAAAATTTGCCTAATGGCGTATCGTCTATTTGTAAATGTATCCTAAATCTCGTACATGCCTTGTACATAGACCGAAACCTTTGGACCTGTATTCGCTGTTAACAAAAATAACAAACTCTTATGAAGTACACAATGTAGTGTACGCAAAAGAAAAACGAAGCAGCACTCTCTAGCTGCCGTGAAGGAGGGGAGTACCTCGCTCAGCCAAAGGTTCGAGCAATTATAGAAACGCCGCCAGACATGAACAGTTCGGTAATCTGTCTTCTACGGTATTTTGAATTCCTTTTGTTTCCAACTGGGCTCAGTGCGTGGTTAATTTGTAAGGCATTCCTGAAGCGTAAATGAAACCTTGTTTCCTATTCAGTTGAAAAATAGTTCTTATCGTGTTCCCACCATTCGTAAAGTGGAAATGTTATTCAATAATTCTTGACAGGTTATAAGCATTTACTGTGACAGGTTATATATCTATTAAAGACGTATTTGAAAATTCGAGTGGAATAAGAAATGTTCCGGCGCCTTCGTAAATTGATTACTCAGGAGAATTGGAATGCCAACATTAAAACTGCCAAATTTATGCCCCTTACCACAGAAGTATCTTCTCGGCTCCGTTGCTAAATAATTAGCACGCTGGTCTTTGGTCCAAGGTTTCCCAGGTCCGATTCCCGGCCGGGTCACGGATTATAACCTGGATTGATTAATTCTTCTACCTAGGAAAGTGAATGTGTGATCCGTCTTGAACATGGGTATGACCCCATTCTCATAGATGTGCAGGTCGCCAATAGGCGCCATCTGCATCAGGACTCTTCGGATGCCACACGCTATTATTTATTACTGAAATCTCTTAAGCTATAACTTCTCAAACCTTCAAAGAACTTAAATTGTGAATGAATGAGATTCAGTTTGTTCGCTTTCGGCATTATTTTCAGCGAAGGATATTTGTGTGTATAATTCAAGTTACAATTCCATCTTCTCTTCCGGTTAGTGTTACCACCACCAACACCATTACCACCACCATTGCAACCAAAACGTAACAAAACGACAAACGTAACTTCTCTGAAAAAGGAAACTCTCCTCATTAAATTTCTGTTTGAAATCCAAAAAACCGGGAAACAACTGTTCAATAGCATTTTACTTTATACTAGCATGTGCCTCTGGCTTCGCCCGTGTTTATTATTCAACCGCGTTAGATTTTTCTAAGTTGTTTATTTTAGAAGCAAAAAAAAAATATTTTTATTAACATATATAGTTTTTACATGAATTGCATGAAATACATTATTTTATTTTTTATTTTATTGTTACCTTTAATGCTTTAAATACCGGTTTGGTTGATGGTACAGATGGTATGAAAACAAAATTAAAGATAATATTATATATAAAACAAACTAAATTTTCCTTATCGAACTTCCGGATAAACTATATTAAATGTCCTTCCACTTGGAAATAAAATGTATAGTGTGTTTGCATTTCGACTCATGAACAATCAACGCACAGTTTACCATAGGAGAAGTATCGTTTAGGAAGATCGAGTCCTATAATTCTAGCGTTTACCCATGTGTCTTTTCGATGTACATAGTGAAACTCAAACAAACGGGAAATTTCTGTCATAAATTGAAACGGTATATCCGAAGTGATGATTTGAATCCGAGAAATGGATACTACTTCGCCCGCGGTATGTCGAATCATGATGGTGGCTTCAACAATATTCGTCATCAGTTTCTAGAGTGAGAGTCGTTTCCGGTTGCAGAGGGAAGGAGTATTCATATACGCGAGAAGGACAATCAGTGCCACAGTCGTCCACTCGAAGATGTTCGAGGGCACTCCAGGCGACTTATGCCCATTTTAAACATTTCAGATCTCTGCGTGCCGTTGATTTGGCTGGGCATCGCATACGTATACACTTGACGGAAACTTCAGGATATTACGGATTGAATATGACTCTTCGTGTTTGGGACCGAAGATGGCTTCCTAAATCATAGACTTAAAATGGCTCCTCGACTTACAGTATATTAGGTACTACATTGTGTACGTTGTCTAGCGACAGTGAATCTATGCATTTAATCTTGATAAAAGTACGTTGGATTGTCATATACCAACACCGTTTTTCCGACGGTTTTTAGTTCATACCTCACCAACGTAACCGAAAGTGAAAAATTCGGCTTCGAGGTGTATTCTGACCCCCTACCATCTTCCTATGTTTAACATTTAAGATCTCTGCGTGAACAGACAAACACTTCCTTTTACTATTTTAGAAATACTCTAAGAAATCGCTATTATTTTACATAAATTAAAAATTGAATACAGAAATAATAATAATAATAATAATAATAATAATAATAATAATAATAATAATAATAATAATAATAATAATAATAATAATAATAATAATGCTATTTGCATTACGTCCCACTAACTACTTTTTTATGGATTTCGGATACGTAGAGGCGCAGGAATCAAAAAACAGAAAGTTACTGTGTGTTCTATGTTGTACAGCATGTTCTTGCCACGTCTTTCCTTTCCCTAGACACAAATTCTGTTGCGTGTAGCACAAATTTCTCTCGAGTTGGCAGTACTACGTACGTCTTCAGTATACACTTGGCCACGAGTAGAACATGATGAGATTGAACAAATGTATACATTATGTAAATATAACATCTGTTCCAAGTACCGGACAGATGCATACTGTCCCGATCCTCATGTTATATTTCTAGGCGTAGTGGAACTATATGAACATTTCGGAACATTTCGAACTGACCAAAACGCTCACACGTTTTAATTAAGAACAAATGATACTACGCTTCATTTTACATAATGAAGTTTGTCCACGACTTCTCACGTGCTGAATGGGAGAGCTGGCTCGCACTAATGGCTCTGTCTGTAATCAGACAATCTCAGCGTTTGACATGCATTGTGTGCATGTGTGTTCGTGTGTGGCCCTCATTGGCACCATATCACCTGTCCGTCACTGAACTTCTTACATTTGTTCTAAATATGTGACTTGAAGACATAAGTAACTTCTGTCATGGTAGGAACAATTAAAGGACACGTTGCAACCGGAATGGAATTTTAAGCGAAGGAACTGACTTGGAGTGCGGTGTTTCCAACACTGATGACTTGTCTTAGAAAACATTCTGCTGAACTTGGTAACAAGTAAACAAAGATTTATTTGAACTCAAATCACTGCACAGAAAAAGAACTTTGATTCTGTCACTGTTTGAAGTTTAAGACAATTTACAATAACAACCACGGGCATTTCAAATAAAAGTTATTTAGCCTCGTCTACAAGTGCTTGCCATTTTCTCCTGTCATAAAGTTGTTTCTCGTCTAACATTCTGAAGACGATGTATGGGTTGGTCTCTGTGGAGAAGTCTCGAACTATCCAGAGGTCTCTTCCCTCCTGGCTGTCGAATGAAGGCCTGGTGTAGTAGGGCAGAATATGTCCAAGCCACCTCAGACGTCTCCGCCGGATTATGATAGTTACATCAGATTCACTATCGGTCGTTCGTCTATCTTGACTGCTGCGTAGTTTTGAGGTGTTCCTCCTTTCAGAGGTCCTAAGATTTGCTTGAAAATGTTCTTTCTTTCCTTCCTTCCTTCCTTCCTTCCTTCCTTCCTTCCTTCCTTCCTTCCTTTTTTCTCTTCCTTAATCCATTTACCGTTCAGGGTTCGCTTTACCCTCAGACTCAGCGACAGATACCACTTCTACCTCCCCAAGGGCAGTGTCCTGGAGCGTGAGACATTGGTTCGGGGTATACAACTAGGGAAGAGGACAGGTACCTCGCCCAGGCGGCCTCACCTGCTATGCCGAACAGGGGCCTTGTGGGATTTGGGAAGGTTGGAAGGGATAGACAAGGAAGATGGAAGGAAGTTAGGTACCATCCCGGCATTTGCCTGGAGAAGTGGGAGACCACGGAAAATTACTTCGAGGATGGCTGAGGTGGGAATCGAATCCCGTCTACTAAGTTGACTTTCCGAGGCTGAGTGGACGCTGTTCCAGTCCTCGTACCACGTTTCAAATTCCGTGGCAGAGCCGGGAATTGAACCAGGGTTTCCCAGGTGTGGCAGCTAATCACACTAACTACTACACCACAGAGGCGGACTTGAGAATGTTATTACCAATCGTAATGAGTGATCGGCAGTTTCTCTTAGTTAAGACACTATTTTCGGAGTCATAGAGTAGCATTAGTAGAATGTCTACCTCCGTAGTTTAACAGTTAGCGCTAATAGCCGCCGTCGTCCGAGGCCCGGTTTCGATTCCCTGTACAGTCACACATTTATGATCATCAGGAATGTTGGTATGTATTTAAAAGGGTACGTGCATTTCACCTCCATTGAGGATGTGCGTGAAAAGAGCTGCACCACCTCAGGAAGAAGACACGAGCTCACATTTACTTTACTGTTAGGGTAATTGTTGCCGAGCTATGCCCAATTACAGCCACGGCTTCTTCCTTTCCACTCCTAGCCCTTTCCTATCCCATTGTAATTTTAAGATCTGTTTTTTCTTGCTATTTGCTTTACGTCGCACCGACACAGATAGGTCTTAAGGTGACGATGGAACAGGAAAGGGCTAGGACTGGGAAGGAAGCGGCCGTGGCTTTAATTAAGGAACAGCCCCAGCATTTGACTGGTGTAAAAATAGGAAACCACGGAAAACCACCTTCAGGGCTCCCGACAGTGGGATTCGAACCTACTATCTCCCGAATACTGGATACTGGCCGCACTTAAGCGACTGCAGCTATCGAGCTCGGTTTTTAAGATATCTGTCTGTGTCGATGCAACGAAATAAAATTGAAAATACAAGACAGATAATTGAGTTGTATATCCTGAATGTTGTGTTTGTGGATAATAATTTTGAAGTTAATGTTGACATTCAAAATTAATTTTCAATTATCTTCTTCTTCTTCTACTTCTTCTTCTTCTTCTGCGTGTGCTACTTCTGCTTCCCAGACACACTGATATTTTCATGCCAAGGTATTTTAAATCTTGAATCCTCCCAAATGACAGACCTTGTACTTTGTGAGCCCTGGATGTTGTTCTATCTGTTTCATTGATATGCTTACGTTTTGTTTTACCTCATTAATCTTAGGTTACAGTGGTTACAGTAATGAATTTATCCGCTACACGTATAATATATTTCTTATTGTCAGCTATCAATACTAAATCACAATCATCATCACCTAGTACAGATATTCATAAAAAATAAACATGCATTTGTTGGATACCTTTGCTTTAAATGCAGTTGTCGCTGTCGATGTGCTAGTTAAGCCTTTTCATGTGTATTTCAAAGGATTAAAACCGACCAAAATTCTAATTTTACGAAACTGTTGACAGGTCAGTATGATTGTCCGGCTCCTTGGCTAAATGGAAATGTAGTGGCCGTTGCTTCAGAGGATCCCGGGTTCGATTCCCGACCGGCACAGGGATTCTAACCACTCTTGGTGAATTCATCTAGCTCATGGTCTGAGTGTTTTTTGTTTTAATATACAGCTTCACCTAAACGAAATATATCACACTACTGGCACCACAAGAGAATGCAATAGTGATTGCGACACCCGTCACGGGCTTGGCGTGAATAAGGGCATCCGGCGTAAAAAAAACCGCCTCAATCTGCATTAGTCTTGACCCAAGATAACTGAAAAGAAGGAAGAAGATGAATAAAAAGAGGAAGAATTTTATATCATGTTCATAACTTTTAATTCTAAAAATCACAATCTCTAACCACGGTTGGCTTAATGAGCAGCCATATATAACATCACTTGCTATTACAACATTTTCACGGAATCAAACAAGAAACGTGCCATAAGAGGGAAATTCTAACTTAGAAGAGATTTCGCGTGGCACTGGTAGGGTCCATCCTTCTCTTCTGGCACTTTTCCCCACACCTGGTGAGACCGTGGGTGTGAACGGTGTCGCACATGTGAACTTAGGCCCTCGATAACGGCCTGAAGCCAACCCTACATGGTGGCATGCTCTTAGTATTGCGTGTCTCTGTCGAGGTTAATATTATGGTGTGTTGTGTGTATATGAAGAGGATTGTGTAGGGATAAAAATCAAAGTCCTCGAGTCAAGGGTATAAACCAGACGATATTAATACCCCTACCGGGTCGGAAATAGAACCTCGGACCCTATGAATCGAAGGTATCAATGATGAACGCACAGTGAAGATTCCAAATAAATAAATAAATAAATAAATAAATAAATAAATAAATAAATAAATAAATAAATAAATAACGACTGAGGGATAGAGAGATGATTAGGGGGAAGCCTAAAACCAGTACGTCAAGAGCAGGATGGGATACACAAAGACGAAATATTCTTGATTAATAATTTCTCACAAAAACGGAGAACATTTCAGATCAAATATTATTCAAAGGCCGCAGTCTGTAAACTATGAGAAGAAATTCAATAGAAAGGAATAGGATGTCATCTGCCTAGTCAAATAATAGCTTAGTAAATACGTCTAGAAAGTAGAGCCTTGGCTACACGTGAATGCATTGTAATGGAATAGATCACGATGGGCGTAGAAAGATTATATTCCGTTTTTCCTCCAAGGTAAGTTTAGATAAATCTGGAAGGAATACATTAAGAATGTCTGTTGTCACAATCGGAAATGGTATCTTGGAGGCTCCAGTTAAAATAACTCTCAGTCACGATATTTTCATGTTCAGACAGCTGTACATACCAGGAAATTTTAGTAATCGTCGCTAGATTTTAATCCAGATACCACCAGTTCGAATCCCATTCACTGAATGTGCGAATTATGAATATAGTTTTCAACATAACATTTTGTTTACTTTGGGGTATAATAAAGACAGTCACATGATACTGTAAGCTTACATGTTTGGTTTTAGAATGTGTCAAGTCTGTGCTTGAAGAAAAGGGTGCGCAAATACTTACTCACTCCGGGTTTCAAATCGATAAGCCCATAATATAAATGGATTTTAAATGCACAGAATAGTGTCTGCTTATAGTTCTACTCCCAGTTTATACATTCTTTGCTGATTAATAATTCCAATGATGTATCACCTATATTTCATTCATGCCATTCCATTAGTCACGTCGGGTGTGGTGAACCCATTGTAATACCAGCCTGCTCAATTATATCATGTGTATGAAATCTGTTGTTCGTTGATGAATAGAAAGCCTGAGGTAAAGAAAACTACTCTCCGGGTAGATCTCCTATAATAACAAAAGATATTAGCTTATGTTATATAATAATATCATGTCCAATTATAAAAAAGGATCACATTGTTAATTCGTGAATTAAGGAGGGACTGACACCTTTGACCGACCCAAAATGCGATTCATCACCTTATTTTTCATTTAAAATTGAACCTTTCTCTTTATAAGAGTGAAAACTATGTGTTAATACCTCCAATACTTTCGGACTTATGAGCAAAAACGTGAAGTTCTGCACCCAAGCAAGCTCTTGATCGGTACGTTTGTTCCTCGTTTCCCGAGAGTTTTGTTTCTCAGGACATTTTCCCTGAAAACTCAGAAAGTTTTTAAGATATTACAATGACATTTTGCATGCATGTATACTTAATTGAGAAGAATAATATATAGTAGAATTATTGAGCTATCTTCGTTGGTTAAAATTAAAATAAATGTCCTCACATGGTAATTAATGAAAAATTGACTATATGAAAAGAACGTCATGAAATATTTTTTAATACTTGATGTACTTCGCTGATTCTAGTGGAAGTTGTAGCTATAATATTGTTAATCATAATAAAAAAAGAATCACAGAAAGAGATTCGTGTATTTGGAAATGATCAGGAAATGGCCAAAATAGTGGCCATGATATACCACCATTTTGAATAATTATTTATAGATAACGCCATAGGTTTATATGATTTAAAAATATTTAGGAATATTATTAAGGAGTAATATGTTTGCCACACTAAGTTTCCTTTTAACTTTAATTTCCACTCCTACGGAAAAGATGTAATACACCCTATTTTTCTATGTTCAAAAGTCTAGGCCCCCCGCTAATACAATATGAAAGCTTGAGTAATGATATTTTCTAGCGTGATACTAATCAGTAAAACAATCCATGTAATACATTTTCATAAAATTCCTATTCATAACACTTGACTTCATAACATTCTTCCTGCAACGTTCAAGAGGAAAGAGCTTTCCGTCCACCTTCATGAAAGAACGCAACTTAGTTTAATTTTATAGAATAATACTGAATAATCTTTACTCTGTTTCATTACTGCGGAGCAAAGTCAAAACAAGTTGTGGAATCCTGAACAAAGTTCACATTCACCTTACACCATTGCAGTCCATTTGTAAGAATTACTATACAGTTCCTTACAATAAATAATATTTTCATCAAACAGTATTTATAACATTTGAATTTCATAAGTTCATCATACTAGTTACTCAAGTCAATACATAATAATGTTATTTTCTTTACCACCACTAACTACTTTTTTACGATTTTCGGAGACGCCGAGTTGCCGGAATTGAGTCCCGCAGGAGTTCTTTTACGTGCCAGTAAATCTACCTGACGTATTTGAGTACCTTCAAATACCACTGGACTGAGCCAGGATCGAATCTGCCAAGTTGGGATCTGAAGGCCAAGGCCTCAACCGTCTGAGCCACTCAGCCCGGCTTTACTCAAGTTATCGTTAGTATTACAACTATAGGTTAAATGTTTCTATTTTTGGAATCGTCCTTGAAAGAAGCAAGTTCAACAGGAAGCATATAAATACCATCCGCTATGCAGAAGACACCGAGATGCTTGCTGACACTTCAGAAGTCCTTTGATTCCTTTTAAAAGGCATCAATGAAGTATACAAGGCATTTGGCCTAATAATAGACATTCAGGAAATAAAACTAATGGTAATTAGTGGGTTGTAAGCCAAGAACGCTGTTGTCAACATGAAGAGATAAACCACTGCAATGGTGTCCATTTCACATTCACAAGAACGGAATTCATCAAAATAAAAAATGGCATTGCAAGAAGTTTATTTCCAAAATTAACATTTTATTGTTCCCGTGTGTAACATAACATAAGAAAAAGCTCCATGATAGTCGCCAGCCTTCAGAAGAAGAAGAATTTTTGAACCTACTACAGAAATACAGTGTATACGGTACGTAATTTGTTTGAAGCTGTATTCAATGTTTTATCACTGAAGAACGTATTACTGGAAATACAAACCCAACTGTAAAATAATATTTTACTGACGTAGAAAAGAATGCTCTAACTTCCTCCAAGGTATTCAACTTGATATCTGTCTAAAATTCTGTCATAAAATATCTTGTCTGAGACATCAACTTTTGCTGACAACCCCATCAAATTGGTATTCTCAGGCAGGTTTGACCTACCAAGATCAGCCTCAATGTGGCTTTGATCGTTCAGTACGTCAAGTTCAACTCAATTCTTACATTATATATTTCAGAAAGAAAATTATATGGAGCTATCCTTATAATCTACTTTTTGGTTTTATGGTTTTTGATGTCATTAGTATCTGGACACGTCTGATGCAGTACTTCAACGCATCCCACCATACCGTGTTCCACTCCACTCTTCAAATCAATCTAAATACTAACTTTCCAATCACAAACCAAGGTCATCACGCATGTCAACTGGCTACGAGTTGGAGTAGATAAACACTCATGTTTGTCACTGCCGGTCTTCTGAGAAGATTTCGTGAACTTTCCCTGTTGTCCTGGTTTGATGCAGTCTTCCATACCACCATATCTTGCGGCCAATATCTCCGTCGTTACATAACGATTACATAATAGCATACATCATTCCCAATCTCTTTGTCATACTGCTCCCTTGGTCTACCTCGGCCCTTTTTTTATCCCATGCGGTATAAATGCGTTCCGCTCGACTTTCAATACCGGTATCCAGAATTCGCATATTAGACATTTCTAGCAGGATGTTCCAAATAAAGCGTATGGTGGCAGGTAGAACATCTTTCCTTTAATCTCTGGTTAAGTATAAATCCAGTTTAGGATCTTTTCGATGGCGCAAAACAAAAAAAGATGAGAGATGATATGGATTACATAGAACTACACTGCAGAAAGCTATAAGGGGTCGTTGTCTTTTAAACAAGGAGAGTGGGTTCGAAACCTGTACGGAACAAGTTTCTGTATTGTTTGAGGCGAATATGCACACTAGTGAACATCAAAGTCGATATGCATCTTTCACAGCGATATTGAGAAAAATATAAAGTTTCAACAGAAATTGGCACCAGATACAGGTTGTTATCTCCCCTTCACAATGAAGTTACGTCAATCATAAATTGTGTACTTTTAAAAGAAAATTACGTTTCTTTGATTGTATTGATTCTGCCATATTCGCCATGTCGACATCTTCAGTTGTTAGCATGAGGTCGGGCTATGTCCATCCTTGAGTTCTGTCAACCTCCATAATGATACTGAGAAACTGAGAACGTTTGGAAGGCTGTAAATATCACAACGCATAAGTTAGGGGAACAATTCAACGATGACTATCATACTTAAAAACTGCTTAGTAGAAAAGTACCTCTTTCAGTGAAATGAATGAATCGTCTCCACCTTCGGCGTATGCAACGATACTACTTCCTTTTGTAAGTATGATACAGAACTCTTTCTGCTGAGACGTGGGAGTGCCATCTAACAAATTTAGATCACGGATGATTCGTTCCAATAATTTCCATGGAAGAGATATGATTCGAGTATTCTCCGCAAGCTTGATTCTTTCTAGGAGGAATGTATCTCACGCAGTAAAGTAAAGTCCTAATTTTGTTACACATGGCAATAATAATGTCATCTACTGACATAAACCTGAGCTAAGCGCTGCAGCCTGCTTTGAACTTGTAACGCATAGAGTGCAATATCTAAAAACTCAGGGCTGTAATTACGTTGTAGATGGTTGCCAAAAAAAAAAAAATATATAGAAAGAAATAGAGATGGCTACGCGTACTGCAATGCATTCACTCTCTCAGGTCGAGTTTTGTGCCCCTCACAATATAACCTATTATCACCGGTGGTTTAACTTCTCACTAACACATCGAAGGTTTTCGGTGACGCAACGATGCGTAAAAGCTACGCATGGACGTCAGTAAGTATTTGTAATTTTGCTCTAATTGTCTTTAGGTTTTCCCTATAGCATTGTGTGTTCACCATCTACTATATGGCACCTTTGTCCATATCTGTGGCAGGTTTCAGCGTTATCAGATCAGTACAGCTTGCGCTGTTGCGATGTAAATATGGCCGCGCTACTCTCTGTTTACACCAAGGAAGAACAGTGTTCCGTCATCCGTTTTTGTTTCTGAGGGTGTATAAGGAGCGGAAATTCATAGAAGACATTCATCACAATGCGAGGACGACAAGACATACAGCCTAGTTAACACACATGCCCCCACAAATGATAAGAACAAATCTGATGTGGACGAAGTGGTTACCTTCTGGGATCTACTGGATGAAAAGCTCGCCAAAATACTCAAACACCATGTTAAACTTCTTATGAGAGATTTCAGTGCCCAACTCGGTCGAGAACAAAAGTACAAGAAAATCATAAGAAACTATCCTGTCCACAAAAGAAGCAATCAAAACGGCAAGAGATTGATCTCCATTTGCGAAAACCATAACTTGCAGACCATGTCAACCCACTTTCGCCATCTTCCCAGAAAGCAGACAAGATGGCGATCTCCTATCCCAACCATGGGTGAGTTCCAAATAGATCACTTTGCAATCCCTCGGAAAAATAGTCCTGAGATAATGAATGATAAGGTGAAAAAGACGTAAACGTGGCCTCAGACCACTACATGTCTATAATTGAATTTAAACCGGTCCCTGCAAACTCCAACAAGACCCTCCAAAATATCATTCGCTTTGACAATTATAAACTCCAACAAAATGTCACAATTTTCCAATAAAAGGCTCGACCGATCGACTGTGACTTTAACTACACCAAAAACCGCCTGATTGATGCTGCAAAAGAAGTTGCTGAAATTAAAAGAAGCAAGAAACATGCCTGGTGGAATGATACCTGTATTTCAGTTCACAGCGATAGGCTCGACATATGGAAACAATATTATTCAACAAAATCGCAAACTGACTGGGAAACCTGCATAGCCCATCGGGCCCAGACAGCTAAAGTTATCCGAGTTGAGAAACGTAAATATGAAAAGTCACTTATTGAGAAGATCGAAAAAGACTTTAAGAGAAATGAAACCAATGAGTACTATGGAATGTTAAAAAGAAAACTTAATAACTATAAACCTCGTCGATATGCTTTCAGCGAAATGAAGGTACTTTGACGACTTCAGAGGAAGAAAACTGTACCATCCACGCCGACTACTTTAAGAACTCAGTGGGCTACACAGAGCAGACTAGCCATTAACTGCGGGGTTGCCAATTTTCGCTGCCAAGGCCATGCCTCATACCTCGATGGTTAGGGACCTACTCCACTTTTCAATATAAAGAGAGGATCGTTACCAAGTTGTACTTTCTCTTAAGAACAATAACTACCCCGACCGCTACTTGCCTACAGGAAGCCGAATGGACTTCATTCGTGATGCATTATCTCGGTTCCATGATCATGTGCTACAGTATTTACATACTGTATTAGAGACAGAATGTAACGCCAGCTCGTTGTGAATGTATCTCCTTAGGGAGTATCGTTAATTACGGAGGACTATTGGCGAGGCAGCTAGCGCTAATGAACGACAGTGCTAATGAGCAAAATCCTCTCTTAAAAGTACTTCAAGTCGTCGCAGTATAATTGAGTTTATTTTTAAGCACTTTTTAGACGGAGTAAATACATTGCAGTCGTCAACATAGAGGTATATTCATTAGTATCAGAATTTAATTATATGATATTAGTCGAGCAAAGCCAGAATGGTAACCGTGAACACGTTTTACTTAAAAATGGAAGCCGTATCTTTTAGATGGCTAATTTTACTAGAGCGTCATGGAAAACCACTGTTTTATGCTATGTTATGCCTCTGTCTGATCCCTCTGCGGATGGGCGTCATAGAATGCATCCCACGTACCTAGCCCCTGCCACCGTAACAGGCGACACAAAGGCATCATTTGGGCCATGCGTAGTGAACTCTTGCGGGTGGGGGCAGTAGGATAGTGTCCACGGTATCCCTTCCCTGTCGTAAGACGCGAGTTAAAGGGGCCCCAGGGGATCTTAAGTTGGTAATGTCGGTTGGAGACCATGGGACGATTAACTGAGTCCTGGAAATGCTTCCACTTGTGCAAGACTCCTCACTTTCATCTATTTAATCCCATCCGACCTCCTTTGGTAAACTATTTTAGTTTTCCGCCTCCGACGGTATTAGGTTTCCGAGGCCTAGGGGAGTATTTCGTTTTTACGCTCTTCGTGGTCCTTGTATTTTTTCTCTGATATCTTCATTTTTCGAAGCATCGGATCCCTTCCATGTTTTCCCTCTAATTAGTGTTTATAGGGGGTGGTTTCCCAGTTATTCTTTCTCTTAAAATATTAATCACCACTACCACGTGAGTACGGTCCCTAACTGAGATTGGTGTTACATTTATCAGGCTCCTCACTTTCATTCTTCTTTCTGACCTCCCAAATTCAACTCTTGTTCTCTTCCAACCAAGATGGAATTACGTTTTACGAGAGCTAAGGAGTCTTTCATTTTCATGTCCTCCAGTGAGTTTAGTGACAGGCCCTTGTGGCTATTGCCGTATGGCTTCGCGGCAAGGCCCCCGCTAGTACTGACCCTTATTACCCGATTACATCGCTATTAACACCCATCAACACATCTGGCCTGGTAGCATGCTGGGCATCGGGACAGGCAGATACTTCCAAAATACCACAATTTCCAACCCTCCCTGCTATCTCTTTCTTATTATAACTAATAGCGTGTCGGAAGCGATGTAGATTATAGTCGATCACCACGCGGGTGGTGCAAATTCCGGGGCCCCCAGGAAAATATCTTGCTGCTGTCTCCGGAGTCAGAATAGGAAAAGAGGCCAATCTCTCTGCGTTTGATAGACGGCAAATTGTGATGGCACGGCACCTTGGTGACGGCATCTGTGAAACGGAGTGGTTTGTGGGCTGCCCTCTTGCCGCTGTTGTGAGCAATTATCGAAAGTGGTACAACAATGGGCAAACAAAGACGCGTCGGCGTGCGGTGTGTCGACTGCGGCTCATTGATGCTAGAGGGACCGCGGGACCACAATTGAAAAATCGCCTTATGGTACAACTAGGGCGGTGTTTCCCAGCACACGGTTCATCGAACACGGAGCTGCGGAGTCGACGATCCTGTCGTACCCGAGAGCATGCTGAATGCACTATATCGAAATCAACGCATGACGTGGGCAAAAAAGCATAGGCGCTGGAATGTGGAAGACTGGATTAGGAAGGTAGGTAAGCAATCATAATGTAATGGCTTATCGGTGTAAATAGTCTGAAAACTATGACATTTCCGATGGTTGGCTTGACATATTGTAAAATCATCCACAACATCATTCTCTACTTAGGTTGAATAGTGGTACACCATTGGAAAATTAGGTCTCAACCACATTGAGCCCGTAGAATTATAGGTTCAATACTTCATTTCCGCTTGTTGAAGATGTTTACGCTCAGCTCATGTACGGAAAAATGGTCGGATGTGATCGTTCGTAAAACTCGAGGAGTCCAATCCGAGACATTACGAAGCCGCTGAAATCTAGGCAGCACTTTGCAAAATATAACTTTCATTAACTATTAGATATGTATGCAGAAATAATTTATAACGTGTGTCAATGGACGTTAGCGGTCAAGCTGGTCCAGGCCTCCTTACTAAGAGCTGCTCTCAGTTGAGGATGAATTGGACCACTAGCGGAGGTTTCCCAACCACGAAATGCGCCGTGACCCAGGACCTCATCTTCCATTTACTTTTCCTTGAAGTATGTGTTGTTGGGGGATGATATTTCTCGTTTCGCATTATGCGGCTAAAGTATGCTGTCTTCCTTTATCTGATGGTCTTTGTTAATTCTAATTGTTTTCTCATGTGCTGAAAAACCTCGTCCTTCGTTACGTGACACAACCAAGATGTTCCGAGCATACGACGATAACACCAGAGCTCAAAGGCATTTAATCCTTTAATTATTACGTATTATGTATTATCGTAATACAAAGTGGAGAAGACATAATAGTCAAGGACTCGGGTTCTAAGATGAAGGTTTAAGTTCAGATTACGTAATACTTTCTTCATCCGATGGAATGTCGCCCATTCTTTCTAAATTCGGATTTTTATTTATTGATATTGGTGCTTGGGAGGTAAGTACAAGTATTCTTCTGATGATTATTGGTATGGCCCTGAATACATATGACGTCAAAATAATGGCCTATATCAAGGGTAAAAACAAACTGAAGTTTGAAAATTTGATATTTTTAGCTCAGCTAGTATTTAATGATGAACAACTTTGGGCTTTGCTGACATACATTAAAATATTGTCCATATTGGAAATGTCCTCTTCTTGTACGTATAACGTTTTGATACTACTTACGCATGCACGCTACCTGAAGCATGATACGTCAGGTGGTGTAAGCCGAAGAGCAAACGAAGTTACTACCTGTTTCAAAAACATCACACTCTACTTCATGCTCCTACTTCGGACAAGCCATTTCCTAATTCAATAAAACGTATTTAACGAACTACGGATGTTCATCCCTAGCTTGCATTATTATTATTATTATTATTATTATTATTATTATTATTATTATTATTATTATTATTATTATTATTATTATTATTATTATTATTATGTTCAATTATTGTATTATTTTTATTACGATTATCTTCAGCTTTCTTTTAAAACAAATAACAAACAGCATTAGTAATGAATAGGCCTACGGTTCCTGAATATCTGTGAGTAGGAGGGAAGATTATATATTTATTTATATTTATTTATTTATATAATTCATTCAGTGAAATATATTTGTTTGGGACTGGGCCAAGAGCGGCCACGGCCCAATTTAAGGTACAGCCCTCAAATTTGCCTGGTATTAAAATGGGAAACCACAGAAAATCAACTTCAGGGCTGGTAACGGAAAAGTTCGAACTCACCAGCCCCAGAACATATGCTAACACCTAACAGCTAAATGAATCGTATCCTTTAGCCTCTATGTCCCCGAATATTACCGAAAAAATGTTCGTACCCTATAAAAGTTCCCATTATATTAAGTTTTATTAATAATTACTTTTGTCAACCTTTGGCTGAATGTTAATGTGCTCCCATTTGATTTTGGGTAGGAAACTGGTTTTATCACAAAATTAATAGAAAGTCCATAAGAGATATTTTCATACTGATATTGCACTTCTTAACAGACTTCACAATGCAATTCAGCTTATATTCGGTTCATCTCACTCTCTTTTTCACATTCCATCGCTGGATGTTGAGTTCCATTATACCTGCTAGACCTTTATTCAAATCTCTGCCATCCATCCCCCAGAGTCGAGGAAGGGGTTATATTGTTACAGTTACAAGTTGGGAAGTTAACATATGGGCCATCTGTCGACTACCAGGAGGAACTACTAAGCCACTTGCTTCAGAATCTGTTTAGAAACCATTCCTTTTTTGAGCCAACGTGTAATGTTACGTGAAACTACCTCACTTTTAACGTTCGGCACTTGGAAGTGTATACTTTTTGGAATCCTCTCTCTAAGAATAAGAAATTATTATATTAATAAAACCACCTTTCCAATACACAATAGTTCTTTATATTTAGGATAAAACCATTTAATTACAAGTAGAACATGTTTCGCTCAATCTTAGTGAGCATCATCAGCTATAGTACATAATCCATAGTGGGTCAGTGCCCTTATCCTGGTATATATAACGAAAAAACGTCTAATATACATTGATAAAATACGAATTTTAACAATTTAAAAATAATCAATAAAATTATATTATGTCTATTAAAACAAATATTGATCATTAAAATTGCATAAAATGTAAGTGGAATAAATGACATGAAATGTTACTATAGTATGTAGTGATTAAATGTTCGTATATATCAATGAACATAATAATCTTCGCTTAATTGCATTAGACTGTTTAAGATTAAAAACAGTTATTCACATAAGGGTGAGCTCTTGTAATGAGCAGTCTAATACAATTAAGCGAATATTATTATGTTCATTGACTTATACGAACATTTAATCACTACATACTATAGTAACATTTCATGTCATTCATTCCACTTACATTTTAAGCAATTTTAATGGTCAATATTTGTTTTAATAGACATAATATAACTTTATTGATTATTTTTAAATTGTTAAAATTCGTATTTTATCAATGTATATTAGACGTTTTTTCGTTATATATACCATGATCAGGGCCCCGACCCACCATGGATTATGTTATCCATAGCTGATGATGCTCACTAAGATTGAGCGAAACATGTCCTACTTGTAATTAAATGATTTTATCCTAAATATAAAGGACTATTGTGTATTGGAAAGGTGGTTTTATTAATATAATAACTTCTTATTCTGAAATCCAGTACGGTTTTACAATGAGATTTATAACTTGTAATCCTCTCTCTATCCCTTCGAATACTTTTTATATAATTCTAGAGCTATTCATAATTGTTACAAAAATTTGAGAAAGAAGGAAAGAAAGAAAGTTATAGCTCTTCTTCGCGCCACAGTTTTCTCAAATGATTTCCGTATGATATTTTTTTTCACCTTATACTTGTAGACATCACTGAGATGAGTCAATTGGCACCTAACACGACGACTTCTAACTGTTAATTGTTTGCCAAGTGCCATGGCGATTTTAGTACCTCAAGATAGCAGTGCTATTTCATCACCCGTTGGCGTCTTTTCGAGATGAAACTCTTGTTTCTCTGGACAAAGAAATATTGAATACTGATGCCACACGCATTGTCTAGAAATCATTTCGATTTTAAAATTATTATTTATATCGATCACCGGCCAAAATACCAGTGTTGCCAACAGTAGGGACATATCCCTATGAATAGGGACATTCTTCCTTCTTTGACAAATGTAGGGGCATATTTCATAAAATGGAAGGAAATGTAGGGATATATTAAAACGTAATGAATGTTGAATACTACCGCAACCTGCTCGTTTACACAGGCATGAAGTCATGAAGTAACATTTCCTATAATTGTGTTTTCCGTATAGAAGTTGCCGTATCGTGGATCTTGAACATCCTTCGGAGGTACGGCAATAATGATGAAGATGAAAAATGCTGCTTTTAAAATTATTTGAAACTACGTGCCTCCACAAGAGTTCGATAGATCACTGTGTCACATTCATGTACTTGTTTTGTCCGACTCGTTGGCTGAATAGTCAGCGTACTGGCCTTCGGTTCAGAGGGTCCCGGGTTCGATTCCCGACCGGGTCGGGGATTTTAACCTTCATTGGTTAATTCCAATGGCTCGGGGGCTGGGTGTTTGTGCTGTCCCCAACATCCCTGCAACTCACACACCACACATAACACTATCCTCCACTACATCAACACGCAGTTACCTACACATGGCAGATGCCGCCCACCCTCATCGGAGGGTCTGCCTTACAAGGGCTGCACTCGGCTAGAAATAGCCACACGAAATTATTAAAATTATTATATGTACTTGTTTTCCCCCTGCCATTCTTCCCGTACATCTTAATTTTATTAATCACTCAGAACTATACCGCTATTTGTCACTTAGTGTGACTGATGATTCAGTAGCTATCGTAGAAAATAAATAATATGCATTTAGTAATTAGTTATTAATTTCTCCCTCCCCAGACGATGGGTAATTTCTCGTGAAAGTGACTGTCGTATGTCAGAGAAAGAGGACAACCCACCTGCTCCATCTCGTATTTGACCTACGTACATGTACGAGTAAATTAAAGTGAGCCATGTGGAGAACACTGAGACAGAATAACAAGTTAAATTGTGCATAAACATATCATAAATGAACTACGAGATAGCCAAATAAGGTCGCCAGGTGAAATGCTGCTCCCTGTAGGATACGTATCGGTAAAACGATATTTCTGTTAATAATAATAATAATAATAATAATAATAATAATAATAATAACAATAATAATAATAATAATAATAATAATAATAATAATAATAATAATAATAATAACATAAAAGTTCCACGGTTAAAATCTCGGTCACTCCATGTGAGATTTGTGCTGGACAAAGCGGAGGCGCAAAAGGGTTTCCTTGTCATCTTTCATTCCAGCAACACTCTCCATTACCATCTCATTTCACCTGTCAGCCATTAATCATTGCTCCAGAGAAGGGCGATGGGTTTCGGCAGCCGGCACAGCTTCTATCCTCCCCGCTAGATGGGGGCTTCATTCATTTCATCCCTAACCTGCTTGAAATTGGAAAAAGGCTGTGGATTTCTATTTTTCAATAATAATAGCATAAACAAAGTAAACAATGAGTTTGTCCTTAAAATATGCGTTCAGAAAAATTTCCCGCCAATCGGCAAGCATAAAGTGGACAAAGCTGTTATAACCATGGTCGGAAAACCATTGAAAAGGTGGGATATTTAAAGTACCTATGTTGCTGGCTATCACAAGAACCGGATCAGTATTCAGAAATCGAAACCAAAATCGACACTGCAAGAAGTGTATTTCTGAACTTAAAACATCTTATTTACAATCGTGACCTCTGATATGAAAACCGCTCGCGTGCCGTGAAGTGTTACTTATGGACACTAATGGCTTCCTCAACGATCCGAAGGCAGTTCTTTGAAATGTATTCTATGGCAGAATATTGCAGATCCCATGGGTGGACCACGTCACCAAAGAGGAAGTGCTCCGTCGTGCAGGGAAATCGTGTGAAGTTCTACCCCTCACAGACCGTAGAAAAGCATCCAGTCTCGGTAACGTCCGATAGCCATCCACGATACGGCAACATTAATACGGAAACTGCAAAACAGAAAAGGTTACTCCGTGATGTTCACAACCTTCTGTTGGGAAATGCACTAGGAAAAATAACAAAACAATTAGGCTATGTATCTTTTGGGTCATTATTTCGTAGGCTGGTTTCATGAAGCTCTCCATCCGACTGCTCATCTCTTTGTAGGCCGTACCTATTGGGTTTTGGCCTATATTGTATTCTAATCTGTTTGTCGTATTCAAGTCTTGGCCTTCCCTTATCATTGCTTCCCTGAACACTTTCGTCAAACACTAACGAATAAGTCCAGGTAGGCCTGTATCCTACCTCGGTCACCATTGATCTATATTTAGGGTTGCCACCAGGGTGGCAGATTCCCTATCGGTTGAGTAACTAGCCTTTGCTTGAATTATTTCAAAGAAGTCGGAAATTTATCGAGCATTGGTAAATGATTCCAATACCGAATTTCTCTTAAATAAGCGAATAGTTGCCACAATCTGTCCTGTTGAATTCCAGCTTTTAAATCTTAGTTATAACTAACTATTCGTCTACTAATGATATTCGACGCCATTTCTCCGCTGGCAGCTCGGAACATACCATTTAGTCGAGGTGTTCGTCTCCTTCTGGTCATATTTCGCCATGTCGTCCTTCTTTCGCCAACTTATTAGTAGAGTATCTGTTCATTTGTGGACCAGTCTTCCCCTCTCACCTTCAACGTTATTCGTAACAGTATATTTCAATTTTTGACACTAATATCGTATAGAATATATCTATATTTTAGGAGCATTATTTGGGCTGATTAGTGTTACAATAGCACGAAAGTTTGAACCGGAGTGCAGGCAGTGAACAGTATCCATTAAAAAAAACGAAGAACTAATGTATCCAGAAACAAGAGACTGACATATAACATTATCGGTGTTGTAATGGCGTCGCCATCTTAGGGTACACGGCTAACAATAATAGACGTAACATTCTAAAGGGAATAAGCGTCAAGTTTTCAGATTTAATTTTACTGGACCTATTGGTAGTATACTCAAAGGGCTTTGTCGTAGGTCAACAAGTGACTCATCCATATGGAATGAATAATGTCGTAGCCCCTTTTGTAATTTTCATTTTTAAGTTATATTTTCTATTTTCTAAGAGACATCATAAATATAATATTAATGGTTATGAATTTCATCTTTTTGGTCCGTATTGAACTGAGAATAATATATAAGTAATAATAATAACAACGTAAACGTTTCCACCTTTTCAATACTAAAATATATTCACAAAATTATAAATTACACGGTACTAGTATGTATATTCCTTGTATTATTAACTATTACCATAATAACATCTCATTTCACTTGTTATTCTTTAAAATAACATTTTCTTAGGATTTCGCCAAAAGTGATCTTTGCTCCAATACGGCTGATGATGACCCCTAGATGGGTCGAAACTAGTACCGTGTAATTTATAATTTTGTGAATATATTTTAGTATTGAAAAGGTGGAAACGTTTACGTTGTTATTATTATTACTTATACAGGGTGTTAGGTGTATACGTGCAGATATTTATTGTAGCAATAAAGAACGATGTGACGAACCACTATATATCAAACTTTTAGTAATCCTCGGAAGTTATTTTCGAGAGCAAAGGGGTACGATGTTTTTAGAATAGGTAGTATGCCTTGTTCTTGTGAATGAATAGCTTTCCTTTGATAACAGGCAAGTCACGCGCCATCCCAGCCAAACTGGTTTCTGTTCTGTTTATGTTTAAGAGCAAATCTACTACTGTGACAGCTGAGCGCTCCCTATTCATTGCCACGAGATGTTACGTAATATACTTGCCAAACTGGTTTTATGTTTACAAGCAACTGACCTACGGTAACAGCTGAAGGCTACCAGTCTACAACATGTTACGTTACATTATCGCCAGACTGGTTTGTTGATGTTAGTATTTAGTTTTCGTCTTAGGGGTTTCAGACAACACTAGTTATCGGTTTCGGACCCTGGTGATGTATTGAATTCTCAGCGTTAATACTGGTTCATTTGCTGTTTCGTCCTTTAGGGGATAGGGATATCTGTGGTCGTCAGCCCTGTGATCTAGTGAGTATGGAAATGACCTGAAAACCTGTGTCGGTGCGCGACCTGTACGAGCGTGTGATATAATTATTGGTTGGGATACGCACGCCGGGACGATCCCCGTTGTGCATTGCGTAAAGGTAGAAGAAGGAAGACAGTTCCTTGCGCCAACGAACAAATGCATGGCATAGGATATCCATATGAGTAGAATCAGAATTGAATTATCGAAGCACATCGAACGTTTTGTTTCAAACGAAAAATGGACATATTATACAACTAAGTAAATTAAACGTACCTACATTTCGTGCTTCCTGCCTGGTTGAGTGGCTAAAACGGTTGAGGTGCCAGCCTTTTGACTCCAACTTCGCATGTTCGAACCTGGCCCCGTGCAGTGGTATTTGAAGGTGCTCAAATACGTCAGCCTCGTGTCGGTATATTTACTGGTACACCGAGCTCGATAGCTGCAGTCGCTTAAGTGCTACCAGTATCCAGTATTCGGGAGATAGTGGGTTCGTACCCCACTGTCGGTAGCCCTGAAGATAGTTTTCCGTGGTTTCCCATTTTCACACGAGGCAAATGCTGGGGCTGTACCTTAATTAAGGCTATGGTTGCTTCCTTCCCACTCCTAACCCTTACCTGCCCCGTCATCGCTATAATACCTATCTGTGTCGGTGCGACGTAAAGCAACTTGTCATTCGAGCCAAGACACCACTGTGGTTCAGAATATCCTCTGGTGCTTAAACATACGTTCACGGAGGTCATCCGAAGTGGTTACCTCAGTTCGGTATACTTTGTTTCTCATGTCCCCCCAGGCATAACAATCCACTGGAATAAGGGCTGGCCAATTGATAGTTCCACATCGTCCTGTCTACCGTTGAGGAAATGTCTGCACCATCGTGTAAAATCCACGTGGTTCGGCGTAGTCGAACCGACACGTCCTCTGAAAGCTCCAGTAACGTACTGTATCTACTGTACAGGAGCAAGATAACATTAATAAAAAGATGTAACCGACCTCCAACTACACCCATCCTGATATTAATTAGAACCGGTGCTGGAAACTGCCTTGTCCTATTGAATGGGGATATTCCACAGCTCATGAGTGGAATATAGTGGGTTCCAACCCCTCTGTCGGCAGCCCTAAAGGTGGTTTACCGTGGTTTTCCATGTTCACACCAGGCAAATGCTGGGGCTGTAACGTCATGAATGCCACGATCACTTCCTTTCCGATACTAGCCCTTTCCCGTCCCATCGTCACCATAAGGAAAGCTACACCGATCAAATTTATGCAAGTAAGGTGATTGGTACCGGTCTGAGTGTCTGAGACCGTTGAGGTCCTTATCTTACGACCTCCAACTTGGCAGGTTCAATCTTGGCTCAGTCTGATGATATTTGATGGGGCACACATACGTCAGTCTCGTGTCGTAGAAATACTGGCACGTAAATGAACTCCTGCGATATGAAATTTCGTCACCTCAGCGTCTCAGAAAACGGTATAAATAGTATGTGGGACGTAAAGCAAAATAACGCTAATAAAAAGACGATTGGTCAAAGAGACAGACTTCCCACTGCATCCATCCAGATATTAATTGAGAGCCGGTGCTAGAGGTTGCCTTGGTATACTAAATATTAAACACTCCTTCTATAAAAATTGCCTCATGTGTCACTAATACACTTGACAGAAATTCTGGATTGAGTGCTTGATCAATTAACCAGCGGCAGAAATACAATCTTAAATCATCACCGAGCTTGATAGTAGCAGTCGCTAAAGTTCGAACAGTATCCAATATTCGGGATGTACTGGCTTCGAATCCCTCTGTCGGCAGCTTTAAAGATGATTTTCCGTGGTTTTTCATGTTCACACCAGGCAAATGCTGGGCTGTACCTTAATTAAGACCACGGTTGCTTCCTTCCCGATCCTAGTCCTTAGTTATATCTGTCGCCATAAAACCTATCTGTGTCGGTGCGACGCACCGATACAGATAGGTCTTATAGGACGATGGGATAGCAAAGGCCTAGGAGTTGGAAGGAGGCGGCCGTGGCCTTAATTAAGGTACAGCCCTAGCATTTGCCTGGTGTGAACATGAAAAACCACGGAAAACCATCTTCTGGGCTGCCGACAGTGGGATTCGAACCCATCATCTCCGGGATGCAAGCTCTCAGCCATGCTTCTCTAACCGCACGGCCAACTCGCACGGTAATAATAATAATAATAATAATAATAATAATAATAATAATAATAATAATAATAATAATAATAATAATAATAATAATAATAATAATAATAATATTTTTTGCTGCCGGGCAGAGTGGCTCAGACGGTTGAGGCGCTGGCCTTCTGACCCCAACTTGGCAGGCTCGATCTTGGCTCAGTCCGATGGTATTCGAAGATGCTCAAATAAGTCAGCCTCGTGTCGGTAGATTTACTGGCGCGTAAAAAGAACTCCTGCGATTCTAAATTACAGCACCTCAGCGCCTCCAGAAACAGTAAGAGTAGTTAGTGGGACGTAAAGCAAATAACATTACCGGTATTATTATTATCAGGTCATTAGGAGCTGAAAGGCAGGGAAGAAAATAGTAAAATATGCGTGGTGTAGGAGGAAACAAAATGAAATGTACTTCACCCGTGCCTACATCGCTCGCAGTAGTTTACTACAGGATAGTATGCGTAAGACCAGAACCAGGTCTCTTTGCTATGAGTCAGGTGTATCTTCGTATGGTGGTTAGCACTAGAGGACAAAGTGTGACAAACAGGTTTTGTGTATAAACATCAAACATGCACAGCAACAGACACACACACGCAATGTACCCAAACCAGTACAGTGTAGAATGAAGAACTGCCATGCTGTGTTCAAGGTCAATATCTAGCGTTTTAACAAGCACGTCTTCCGTGTGTCGTGTTCAGCTTGCGCCACGTACAAGGCAATCGCGAACTGAAACTCTAGATTTATAATTTTTGTTACCGGTACTTCAATTTTTCTGCTCGGATTTATGAGAATATCGAACTATCGAGACTCAAAATACTACATCGATTGAGAACTGAATTCCCAACTCAAAACGCTGCAGAAATGGTGTATCATCTGACATACCAATGTGAAACACGTAGCAATTGTTCAAGTGACCTCCCTGGACTACTCTGCAGGCTTCACTTCTCCGTACCCGGCGAGTTGGCCATGCGGTTAGGAGCGCACAGCTGTGAGCTCGCATCCGGGAGATTGGGGCTTCGAACCCCAATGTCGGCAGCCCTGAAGATGGTTTTCCGTGGTTTCCCAAGTTCACACCAGGCATTGCGGGGGTTGAACCTTCATTAAGGCCACGACCACTTTCTTACCATTCCTAGGCCTTTCTTGCCCGATTGTCGCCATAAGACCTCTCTGTGTTGGTGGGACGTAAAGCAACTAACAAAAGAAAATCACTTCTCCGAATCCAGTCTTCCGTAATATCCATTGGAGATCTGGCGGGCCATTTGATGGGTCCATGTAGTTCTATTCGCCATAGACCAAAGGACTGATCCAAATGATCACGTAGTAAGCGGCTTATATCAGGTGGTGGACCATCGTGTAAAAACCACATGTTTCGGCGTAGTCGAAACGGAGCGTCCTCTGAAAGCTCTAATAACGTACCTATGAGGAACTCCAGGTAAGATACCCCTATGAACTGTGCAGGTAAGATGATGATAATAATGTCATTGGCTTTACGTCCCACTAACTACTTTTCACGGTTTTCGGAGACGCGGATTTGCAGGAATTTAGTACCATAGGAGTTCTTCACGTACCAGTAAATCTACTGACTCAAGGCTGACGTATTTGAGCACCTTGTCAAGTCTGGACTCAGAAGGCCAGTGCCTCAACCGTCTGAGCCACTCAGCCCGGCAAGATGATTGGTGCAGCACTGCGTAAAGTGCTGGCCTTCTGAACCCAACTTGGGAGGCTTGGTCTTGGCTCAGTCCGGTGGTATTTGAAGGTGCTCAAATACGTCAGTCTCGTGTCTGTAGATTTATTTGCATTAAAAGATACTGCGATAAAAATATTCTGGCATTTCAGCGTCTCCGAAAACCGTGAAAATTAGTTAGTGGAACGTAAAGATATTATTATTATTATTATTATTATTAGTAGTAGTAGTAGTAGTAGTAATATTATTTTTACGGAAGTTCTAATTAAACGGGTCCATTACAGTCATCATTTTACCTATCGGTACTTGCTGTTCAGTAATAAGCCTTCCGTCCGCCTCTGTGGTGCAGTGGTTAGTGTGATTAGCTGCCACCCCCGAAGCTCGGGTTCGATTTCCAGCTCTGACAAGAAATTTGAAAAGTGGTACGAGGGCTGGAACGGGGTCCACTTAGCCCCGGGAGGTGAAATGAGTAGAGGTGGTCCGATTCCCACCTCAGCCATCCTGAAAGTTGTTTCCCGTAGTTCCCCCCTTCTCCAGGCAAATGCCGGGATGGTACCTAACTTAAGGCCACGACCGCTTCCTTCCCTCTTCCTTGTCTATCCTTTCCAATCTTCCCATACCCCCGCAAGGCCCCTGTTCAGCATAGCAGGTGAGGCCGCCTGGGTGAGGTACTGGTCATTCTCCCCAGTTGTATCCCCGATCCAATGTCTCACGCTCCAGGACACTACCCTTGAGGCGGTAGAGGTGGGATCCCTTGCTGAGTCCCATGAAAAACCAACCCTGGAGGGTAAACAGATTAGGAAAAAGAAGAATAAGCCTTCTATTAGAAATGCCCGGCGGCAATTCCACAGTAGGTCTTTTTCCTTCGAGCAATGTTCACGATGGATGCAACTACGGTTTTTGAAATTTGTCTCATTAATAACAATTTCACTGAATACTTATAGCCTTTTCTTTCAGTGTCCACCGTCCTTTCAATGACCTAAAAAGTTTATGAATAAGCATCGACAACCCGCATTGTCTATTGTCAGAAATTCATCGTAGACTGTCGCAATAACAGCACAGAAATGTTGCGCCCATATTTCATTTACTTATTAACCATTTCCTTTCATTTTGTCAGCTTGGATCACTGAGTAATGCCATTGACGTTTAAAAATCGCACACAAATACACAACACTTGATTCGCACGTATGTGCTTGTACGGATCTTCGACGTCACTGTAAGGATTCTGTGTACTTTTCACACAGAGTACCCTACACCGGTTTTCGAGTACAGCAAGTGACCTGGCACGTGAGTCATCCTCTTCTACTTGCCAAGCCTTTAGGGGAAGTGCACAACAACATGTGTTGGCCTGCGATAAGAAACAGGTTCAACAAGCTCTATACTCGGCTACTGTACTTCCGCTACGCGTGGACAGAATGACATCACCGGCGTATCCTGCTACGGCCGTTCAAAACACATTAGGTCCTGAAATATTTGGCTCAGTTATGGGCAAACTAATAGGACAAGGTAAAAAGTACATAGCATATATTATGAGATGTATTTTTCTTAGCCGACTAGCTTAATATCTGCACGTATACACCTAACACCCTGTATATCATAAATATAACACCTTACATGTACACGGTTGGTTGCATATGTGATTCAATGATGGGTTTGTCACACAAAAGGGGCAAAATTATTTAATTGCAGCATTTGATAATGTAATGTTTTTCATCAATATTTCTTAAAGTAGTTTTTGGCGCTTAGCCCCTTTAGAATGTTAGGTCTACAATTCGTGTAGCTCTGGAGACAGGCGTGGTAGCACGTCCTGTGAGGTTTATACGGTGAAAATAGTGAACATAGAAAATTGTGGTGCGAATAAATGCGAAAATTGTCACAACATATGGACAATTGCTTCAAAAAGATCGAAAACGCATTCAAGATGATAGCAAGGCTCGACAGAATACCGAGCGTCTAAAATTTATGGAGGCCGAGCGTCGTGTAACGAATTAGCCCCAGCCGAGCGCATCTGCTGCCCCAATGGCGCAAAATGATTTGAAATTCATTTACGTGGCTATCAATCACCCTGGTGAAGACGATCAGGCTTTGTTTAGCCCAGTGAAGCTCCAACAACTGACCATGGTACAGATTTGCAATAGATTTTACTATCGCCCGTATTATTGACATCGATCTCTTTCCATATATAGATATGTTACTTCTTATATCGTAGAGCCTTTGTACATTGATACTGCCTTAAACACGTGTACATTTGCTTAGAGTTAAGAAGTAAAATTTCAAACCCGTCCTGACTGGACACTTAATTTCGGCGATATCGATCATGTGTTGCGTACTCTACGTCAAAACTTACGGCCATAATCCCTACAAAGCCTCTTACGAACGTTTTTCATTCTGCGTGTGTTATAGTCAAAGTTTTTTCACTTCACATAAGCTTTAAAAGAATGGATATTTATCTATGAGGCAATCTGGTTCTTTGGCAGAACAGCCAGCGACGAGGTTTTCAGTTCAGAGGGCCCCAGGTTCGATTTCCGGCTGAGCCGAGGATTTCATCTTAAAATGCTTAAATCCCCTGGTTACGGGACTGGATATTCGTCCGAATACACTGCTCTTTTATATACACACTATCAGTCACCATAGTAGGACACAATAATGAATACATCCCCCACGTAGTGTTGGCGTCAGGAGGGCATCCGAACGTAAAACCAGGCCAAATCCAATTGTGTGAATCAGTTTACATCCGCTGTCCCACCAGAGTAAGATGTATGAAGCGAGAAATTTAATTTCCCTTAAAAATACTTCCTTGTTTCGGCTATTTACTTCTGCCATCACTTATTATTCTGCCACAAAAGTTTCCACACTGTTTCCTCCAGGACTTAATTTCCCAAAGTAATATTTTCTGCTCCACCTGACTTCATTGGACTGCTTTTAATTACTTCAAATTTAATTTATTTTCTGCTCGTAATCTTTTATTACTTGTTACATTTCATTCAGCAGTTTCTCCAGATTCTCTTCAGATGCAGCTAAAATGATGGGATAATCTGAACATTTTTTATTTTATTTATTTTTTATTTATTTTATTTTTTATTTTTTATTTCCACTTCTTGAACTGTCGGGCTGAGTGACGCAGACGGTTGAGGCGCTGGTCTTCTGATCCCAACGTGGCAGGTTCGATCCTGGCTCAGTCCGGTGGTATTTGAAAGTGCTCAATACGTCAGCCTCGTGTCGGTAGATTTATTGGCACGTGAAAGAACTCCGGTGAGACTAAATTCCAGCACCTCGGTGTCTACGAAAACCGTAAACACAGTTAGTGGGACGGTAAAACAATAAAATTGTTATTATTATTGAACTGAGATCTCTCTTCCAGTTTTCTGTTTGATTGGTTTTACCGATTTTACATAAGCCTACGTTACAAATCGTGCCTCACTCCATTCTGATTAGTTGCTTCTCCATCACATCACTCAACTGTGATCACTTTACTTTGACCACATTCTAGGTCACGTACCTCTTGGACCGGTCAACGTTATCAGATAACTTTCCCCGATCAACAAGTGTAATGTACGAAGGATTGCCCTCCTTTATTCGATCTTCTAGGATCGGACCTAGAGTTAGTATTTTTTCTCGTATTGGTAGGCCTACATTTATTCGAAAATCGAACTGATTTCTCCCAATTCGATTTCAAATTGTCTTTCCATTCGTCGTTAAGTAATTCGTGTTAAAATCTTAACACGTGTGTACGTTAACTAATTGGTGGATAGGTTCACTCCTGTTTCTTTATTTACTCCTACATTTAGAGAACTGGATTTAATTGTAGCTTTCACTAGGCATAATGTCTGTTCGGAGTTATTTACTGTGTCTTTGTTCTTTGGAGAGACGAATACCACATTTCTAGTCTTCTTAATATTTTGTTTCTTTATATGAGTGCGAGCTACTGTGGCAGAATAAAGCGGCTGTTCGTGTTCGTTGATCTGTTGTTCGTGTTGATCTGGTGTAGAGTTTAAGGTATTCTCCAGTTTGATCAATTCTTCATGAAAGTATGCTAATACTGATTTAACTATACTCACGGAGTTAGTAATATTTCCTTTCCACTTCTTATCCAGTCTTTTGTCACTATTTAGAACTTCAAATATGTTTTTTATTTCTTTTTCAGATGAGCTATAAAGCTTTGCATCTTTTCGTCATGTGATATGACGATCCTTCCCTCTCACCCGACTATGTGTATACTGCTAACCACATTTCACATACCTTAATTGATCTTAAAGTGACTAATCACCCTCAGAAAGTTGTAACTGATGGACGAATTCCAGTACCGGCCGTGTCCACTCACCTTGCTTACTCGCTTCGTATTTCAAAACATAAACGTAAATATGTAATATACCATGAGCAAGGCCCCTCCGTGTTAAAAGTTATGTATTCTCCGACTGTGCATCCATATTTAGTACAACCTGAAAACTTGGTCCTTTGAGACTAGAACCCTCTGATATCAATATTTTTAATGCAGCGTGGGGTTCAGATCTTATGTGTGTGGATGAGAACATTTTCTTAAAAACCTAGAGGCACTGATTTCTTTCACTGGAAATCGCAACAGTCCGATAACGAAAATGTACGCATGCAATTGTATTAGTAGCAATAATAATTATACGAGGAAAATTCAGTAGTAAGACTTCTTTCCGCGTCATGCAGCTTCTGTTGACATGCATAAGACCGAGCTTGATAGCTGCAGTCGCTTAAGTGCGGCTAGTATCCAGTATTCGGGAGATAGTAAGTTCGAACTCCACTGTCGGCAGCCCTGAAAATGGTTTTCCGTCGTTTCCCATCTTCACACCAGGATAATGCTGGGGCTGTACCTTAATTAAGGCCACGGCCGCTTCCTTCCCACTCCTAGCCCTTTCCTGTCCCATCGTCGCCATAAGACCTGTCTGTGTCGGTGCGACGTAAAGCAACTAGCAAAAAAAAAAATGCATAAAAAGGCTTGTTATATATAATGCAATTTCTACACCTATCTCACGGAATTGTCCAAATATTTATTTTAACAGAGTATGAAGGCATTTATCTCGGCATGGAAGAAATCTAAGCCAAGCATTCAACATTTGGACGTAATGACTCGCTGAAATTTACTGTCGATCCCTAATTTATACTCACCTATAGTGCCAATAAAGCACAGTGCTCTGTCTGACACTTGTCAACATCACAGGTGAGACTGACAGTTGCAATGGCAGCCAATAGGCCTACACACATCTCATTCGTAGACAGTTGTGGGCCCATCTTTTCTCTTACCGCTGTCCATACGTTTGCGAAGTTTTTTTTTTTTTTTTTTTTTTTTTGCTAGGGGCTTTACGTCGCACCGACACAGATAGGTCTTATGGCGACGATGGGATAGGAAAAGCCTAGGAGTTGGAAGGAAGCGGCCGTGGCCTTAATTAAGGTACAGCCCCAGCATTTGCCTGGTATGAAAATGGGAAACCACGGAAAACCATCTTCAGGGCTGCCGATAGTGGGATTCGAACCTACTATCTCCCGGATGCAAGCTCACAGCTGCGCGCCTCTACGCGCACGGCCAACTCGCCCGGTTTTGCGAAGTTTATGACAGTATATGTGTAACGTTGCTTCACATGAGCTCTTGGCTACCAGTGGCTGATTTTAGAAGAATAGTTGTTTGATTTGTGTGTTTATTTTTAATTTAATAAAGTAATATTGCAGTAGTTAAGCGTAACTCTCGTTACGTCCGAAGATGGAGAGTTTTTTTTTTTTGCTAGGGGCTTTACGTCGTACCGACACAGATAGGTCTTATGGCGGCGATGGGATAGGAAAGGCCTACGAGTTAGAATGAAGCGGCCGTGGCCTTAATTAAGGTACAGCCCCAGCATTTGCCTGGTGTGAAAATGGGAAAACACAGAAAACCATCTTCAGGGCTGCCGATAGTGGGATTCGAACCTACTATCTGCCGGATGCAAGCTCACAGCCGCGCGCCTCTACGCGCACGGCCAACTCGAAGATGGAGAGTTATCAGTATCATAAGCTATACTCATATTTAAAAAAAGTAGGAAAATACACGGTGTTCGAGAGATGCAACCACCAACGAGGTTTGAGTTGATGACTTTACGGCTGAGTTTCCCTGAAAGAATATTAATAATGTACTTCGGGTTTCCTGTTCATCGGAGTAAAATGAGGTTCGTTTTAAGAGCAGTATCACCGTTCGGAGCATGTGGCAAGGAACTGTTAACCCATTCCAACGCTTCACAAAAGTGCCTATCAGTTATACCAGGCCAGGACAGCTGGTCCAGTACCTCCAAATTACAGCACTGCAGCAACTCAGGTGTGAATTTGGTCGAGTGGGATCTGGTATTATCGTGCAACAAAACAGTGCCTCTTTATAGTAATTCAGCTCGTTCCCTACGACCCTTTCATGTGTTGATGGGTTCTTTAGATGTGGGAATCGAATCACATTACACACCTCAACATTTGGCAATTTTTCCACTAACTGTACAATTTACAAATTAATTAGGAACATTTTGACAGAAATGGGGCGCAATCTAATCGCCGAGAGAAGAAGCGATAGTGTACCTGCTTTGTTTCACGGGAAATTGGGATAAATTGAGGAACAATGCAGGTGCGGAAAATTTTGCTACATTCTTTATAGACTAGTACAACCAACATTTATCAGTAAAAAGTTCGTATTTCTACCTGGAGAAACAACGATTTGCTACTTGCTTTACGTCGCACCGATACAGATAGGTCTCATGGCGACGATGGGACAGGAAAGGCCTAGGAATGGGAAGGAAGTGGCCATGGCTTTCACGGCCTACTCGCCCGGTTACAACGTTTTGCCTTTAAGTTCGTGTGAACTCCGTTTCAACCACCAGTCCTGGATTGAAATACTTGAACGAGTCAGGAATCGAACTACATCCGTTCAAGTAAGAGGTTTGTTCTTAGCTTGTGGATTAACACCGACGCTGGGGTGGAAAAGGTTAGGATTAGGGAGGCTTAATTAATATACGGTCCCAGAAATTTACTGATGTGAACGAAAAACGACTGTAAATTATACTGGAGGCTGCCAACGATGAGGTCGCTTAAATGTGACCAGTATCCGGTAATCGGGAGATAGTGGGTTCGAGCCCTACTGCTGGCAACCCTGAAGATGGTTTTCCGTGGTTTCCTATTTTCACACCAGGCAAATGCTGGGTCTGTACATTAATTAAGGCCACGGCCGCTTCCTTCCAATTCCTAGGTCTTTCCTATTCCATCGTTGCCATAAGACCTATCTGTGTCGGTGCGACCTTAAAGCATATAGCCAACGGTGAGATCGGAACCCATAACCTCTCGAGTACACACCAACTCGCTCGGTCAGGGTAAGAAACAAGGATGCTACTTCACATAAAGAGGCGTGCCGTCTAGGACTCATAAGGGTTTTTTTTTTTTTTTTTGTTATGGGCTTTACGTCGCACCGACACAGATAGGTCTTATGGCGACGATAAGGTTTGTTTCAGTTTATACCAGTATGTTGTTACAAGAGTGAAAATCAAGGTCTAGACCTGTGAGTATGAAAGTCCGAATAGGGCTAATTCGATTTTAAAACTCAATTTTCGAATTTCGGATTACATTTCTTGATGATGATAATTTTCCAGTCATCGACTCTTTGCTTCATAAGAGATGTACTTCAAACGGAATATAAATCCCCCTTCTAATTATGGATCACGTTCTTCCGTTAAGAGTTATTCACTTTCACAAGATAACAGTGACCTCAATCAAGTCAGGGGCCAAGGTAAAAGTGCACCATATAAATCAACCTCCCTATAAGGCGGGTAATATTTGTGGTACGGTGCTTAATGTATGACCTAATGCATACCTTAGCACGTCCAGATTCGATGATTGGAAAGTTCGCCGTCCTATTGCTGAGAATGCTAACCCATATACGCCACGGGACCATTTACAACTCACAATACACATTCTTCATCATTCTCCTTTCTCCTTGGACCGAACGAGTTGACTACACGGTAACAGTCATGTTATTGTAAGCTTCCAGTCGCGAAGTTGTGTTCCAACCAAAACGTTGGTACGTTCGAAAGTCATTTTCCGTGGAATCATATTTCCACATCTTACAGTCACGTCTGATACATTTCCTTTCCTAGCTCTTTCTTGTTCCAGCGCCATAGAAAACTTGTACTTATTAGTCCGATTGTAAATAAATAAATAAATAAATAAATAAATAAATAAATAAATAAATAAATAAATAAATAAATAAATAAATAAATAAATAAATAGTTGTCCTCAGTGCCAAAGTCAGATAGTGATTTTTTTCTAAGATAGTAAAATCAATTCTGCCTGAAATCGGTGGAATTATAGACTTTTTAAATACAATCCATGTCTTAAGGTTCCAGCAAGTTAAAATAATTCTTCATGATTAAATTCCGACAGTTTAGCATATATATAAATTAATATAAATTGAAGGAAGGTAAACGATTATTCTTATGTAATGTTTTAAAGACCGTATACGCCTCTATTGACCGCGTCGCCCTGTTCAATATGATGCATGGATGTGTTGTGGATAGCAATGCCACTGCGTTAATAGAACAGACTTTGACAGACGCAACCCCTTAAGTAAAATTCATGGGTAAAATCTCCGAACTTATTCAAATCAGAAAACAGGGTGGTGGGTTGTCCCCAATCTTAAATTTGTTTTGGCCAGCTATGGATCAAATTATTTCAACTGCTTTTTTCCTTGTGCTTTAATGTTTGTATTCCCGAACGCTTTTCGGTTCAGTTACAGGAAAATGCCGGACAGTTCCTATCCACACGTGGTTCCTTCCACCTCCATAACAAATTTCATTCATTTCATCTTCATTAGCCCCTCAAATGAAGTTCGTGACGGGAATGACATCTGGCCGTAAATCCACGGAATATAACTTAATCTCACCTCATCCTTGACCCAGTCAAAGAAAAAGGGGACTAAAGGGATAGATGTTATTATTATTATTATTATTATTATTATTATTATTATTATTATTATTATTATTATTATTATTATTGGACATTTTTAGTGCAATACTTTTTTGTCAAAATATGTTCAGGCCGTAACTTATCAAATTCAGATCTCACCTACAAAAAAAAAAGAAGCAAAAGAAAATTTAAGATTTTTTAACGAGCAAGTGGTTGTTCGGTTTGAGTCACGTAACTAACAGCTTGCATTCTGGAGATAGTGGGTTAGAACCCCAATGTCGACAGCCTTAAACATGCTCTTCCGTGGTTTCCCATTTTCACAAAAGGCAAAATGATTTAATTAATTGTAATTAAGGTCACGGTCGCTTTCCCCCTGTGGGTGGGGGCGGTAGAATAACACCCACGGTATCCCCTGCCTGTCGTAAGAGGCGACTAAAAGGGGCCCCAGGGGCTCTGAACTTTGAAGCGTGGGTTGGCGACCACGGGGCCCTTAGCTGAGTCCTGGCATTGCTTCCACTTACTTGTGCCAGGCTCCTCACTTTCATCTATCCTATCCGACCTCCCTTGGTCAACTCTTGTTCTTTTCTGACCCCGACGCTATTAGGTTTGCGAGGGCTAGGGAGTCTTTCATTTTCACGCCCTTCGTGGCCCTTGTCTTCTTTTGGCCGATATCTTCATTTTTCGAAGTGTCGGACCCCTTCTCCTTTTTCCCTCTGATTAGTGTTAGATAGAGGATGGTTGCCTAGTTGTACTTCCTCTTAAAACAATAATCACCACCACCACCACCACCATCACGGTCGCTTCCTTCCTACTCCTATTCCTTTCCTGTTCCATCGTCACCGTAAGACATATCTGTGTCCGTGCGAAGTACAGCAGATTGAAAAAAAAATGTTTTATTACCATTTTCTCAAACTCGAAGGCGCCATCCCTAAAAATGATTTACTTCTATAGAAGACACATACACCGTATCATTCTTCTTAATACTGTTGATATTTTGGCTGTACAATTTCGAAAGCACATACTAATTCTTATTTACTCTATGTTTATCGCAGATATGCAATTGTGAAAAACTGTTTAATTAAATTGCAATCGTCATCTTTCTTTAGTTGTTTATTCCACTTACTTCAAGGTTCTCTTGAGACTCCTTTCGAATTTAACCTGGGCTGTTCACACTAGGATGGTCTTCCTGACGCAACTTTATTTTTAAGTGAAGTTCTTCCGTAGGATTCACCTGGATTCGAACTGTGGCCGTATGGGTACAAGCAATTGTGCTGATCACGATCCTTATCCTCCAGCTATTTGCATAGACTCAGAAATTATATGTATATATACAAGACTGGGAGAACTGAGTTCATATATAAGGATACTTAGCAAGACTCAGTGCAGAAATGATGACCCAGCTGCACTCAAAATTGATTTAAAAATCTCTCTAGGGACAATGACTTACATTTTTAAACTTCATGTGTTAGAGAGTAAAATATACAGTAGTTCAAAATTAACGTTCTACGATTTAGTCGCAGAACAACAGCGGGCTATGGAGAGTATGAG
The DNA here is from genome assembly GCF_040414725.1 of Anabrus simplex. Lineage (NCBI taxonomy): Eukaryota > Metazoa > Arthropoda > Insecta > Orthoptera > Tettigoniidae > Anabrus > Anabrus simplex. Next base: position 291,713,182 of record NC_090269.1, read on the forward strand.
TAGCTAGAGACGAGTTTGGGTTAATTCTCAATAGCCATTGGCCACGTACAGACGGGCACACCCAAATGAAGAATGCCCGTTGAGGCGAACTGCTCGCGCGATTTCAGCGGAGCGAAAGAAAAATATTTGCCAAGGACATACACTCGAGGTTGGGCCAGATAATTATGGCAAGAACAATGAGTTAGTTACCAGCCTGGACCAACTTCCCGATGTGCCACTTGAAGAACTGAAGAACCCAATTACCACCAATTAATGTTGTGAAATATTCGGTCATATGGAAATATTATATTTTTATTCCTCCAGATATATTGTATGGTAGTCATTAAAAAATAACCTTCTGCTGTGCTCTTATAGAATTCATGAAAAAAGCAATGAAAAGATTATATTCACTCTTAATTTCACACCAGAGAAATGATATGCCACGAGAGAGAGAGAGAGAGTGAGAGAGAGGGGGGGGGGGAGAAGGAAGCACGAGCTAACTGGCTGAGACGGTAGAGCACTGGCTCTCTGAACCAAGCCTATTAGTTCGATCCCGCCTCTGTCCTGTGATATTCCCAGGTACTGTATTACGCTAGCCCCCTTGTCAGTACATTGAATGTCATAAAAATTTCTAGAATCGAATTCTTCGTTGGGCCTACCAGTACCTCGGTGTCTCCGAAAATTGTAAGAACTTATTTTTACAACTAGCTTTACGTAGCACCGACACAGACAGGTGTTATGGCGACGATGACATAGGAAAGCCTTAGGAGTGGGAAGGAAGTGGCCATGGCCTTAATTAAGGTACAGTCCCAGCATTTGACTGTTGTGAAAATCGGAAACCACGGAAAACCATCTTCAGAGTTGCCGTCAGTGGGGTTAGAACCCACTATCTCCCGGGTGCAAGCTCACAGCTGCGAGCCCTTAACCACACGGCCAACTCGCCCGGGAACTGCAAAAGTTGCAAGATGTGAGAGAAGAGAAGGAAACTTATTTTTACACTTAGAAAAATGTATTCTTGTTGTCATTGTGTTTCTCTGAGAGTGCGAACAAAGAATAGTTGCGATGCAGTGTCTCCCTTTGGCAGGAGGTGACTTAAGGGGTGAGTTCTCAAGAATTGGTGGATTGGGGATCACGCGAAAGCCCAGATGAATCTCTCATTTCTTCTTACCTGTACCAAAACTTCTCATTTTCGTTTAACATCTGCCCTCACTTGGTTAATTACTGTTTACTTTCCACCTCGACGGTATTAGATTTACGAGAAATTGAGTCTCTCTCACTTTTTCTGACCCTTAGCGTTTCGTTTGACAATATGTCGTCGTTGCGTGGACAAAATCTCCTATGTGATGATATTTTTGGAGATATACTGACCCGCAGCACATACATTATGAAGAGCGAGAATGCCTTGACAATATTCACACAATATTGCACGTTAGATGACAGAACCTTATCGGCCAAAGTTCTAAGCTAAAATATTTCACATAGGAGGTTTTGTTCCGGCAGCGACGATATTCACACTTCGAAGTGTAGGAAATCTTGCGATTTTTATTCTGATTGCAATTAAGAGTGTCTAGTTATCTAGATGTTCTTAAAACTGCAATTACCACCACCACTACCATTCCCTTATTTTCCTCATTTTGCTTCAGGCTCTTACGATTTCTTATTCCCCTACATAGTTATAAAAGAGTATGTACAGTTTGAGTGTGATCCTATTATTATTATTATTATTATTATTATTATTATTATTATTATTATTATTATTATTATTATTATTATTATCATTATTATCTACGACCTCAGCCACTGGGTTACAGATTTATACTGGCGTATTTTTTCACACCTGATGTCAGCTAAAAAGTAATCGACTTCCTTCAGGATATTTCACCGCTTTGGGATTCTAAATATGGCGACATTTGACCTACTCTTTACTGTTCTTTTTCAGTTGTCCTACCAAGGGTTTTTATTTCTAATTGTGATTGCGCTGGCATCGAAACGCTTTACTGGACGGTTTATAAGTGTTTCTTTTTTTCGGATGGAGACAATGCGTCGCCAAATGTCTACAACAGGCTAACAAATGGGGAGTGCCAAGAGAGTTGTCCACGCTCTAAATTATCGACTACCTTGGCCAGCATCAAACCTGAGAACTTGGTATAATGAATGTAACAGTGTGACTCTCTGACCACCAAGGCAGCTGTTTATAACTAAAAGGATTTTTTATCTACAAGCTATGTAGCTGGGATGCAAGCGCATTGACAAACCATGTCTTCTAATCTATTTGTGTCACGGTTTGTTTCAGGATTCTGGAAAAGTGGCCTTGTTTAACATATTAGGTATCACCACTGCAGATCCAAGTGATCTGGAGAGGAGTAATTGATATAAATCCACTATAATTCTATATTAACCCACCTATATGTTACCCGAAACTGGATGCGCTCCATTCCGATCCTTGAAACCTGTATAAATATTCATGGCTGAGCCAGAAATCAAACCTAGATAGAAAAATACTCCACTACGTCTCAGATCTCATGATGGTTATCTAACTTAATAGCACTCTCCAGTATCTTACTTAATCTTCGGGAAAATATCATATTTTGTACACTTTAAAAGATCATGAATGTTTCCTTCCTAAAAATCGCCAGCATGCAGCATACTATTAGACAAAATTAATAGACTGAGAAACATGGCTGTTACCGACGACGTCCAAATCTCTTAAACGATAAATGTTGGTGAAACACAAGTGCTCCGGTTTTCATTAAGAATCTATCAACAATTTAAACGCCACGAATGTGGTCGAGTAACTAATATCAAGATCCCAATTTTACTAACATACAAATATGTATTTCACAGAGCCAAAAAATATATTTCAGCTTCTTCCTATGCTCTTCGTCCTTGCTTTATACAACTTGCCAACGATTCGAATATATTGCAGTATTCTATATTAATAATGTTATTGTTTTACTTCCCACTAACTACTTTGTGGTTTTCGGAGACGCCAAGGTACCGGAATTTGGCCCCGCAGGAGTTCATTAACGTACCAGTAAATCTTTCGATACAAGGCTGACGTACTTGAGCACTTTCAAATAGCACCGGAATGTGCCAGGATCGATTCTGCCAAGTTACAGTCAGAAGGTCAACGCCTTAACCGTCTGAGCCACTCAGCCTGGTAGTATTATTTATCAAGATGACTCTCGAACCTCTACTTAATCTGAATAATCAGTCTTTCGAGGCAGGTAGATCGACTTAAAATGTCTATCCTGGACGAAGATCATACTGTAGTAGTTGGAGCAGCATAAACTTCACTTCCAATGTTCAGTTATTCATCACCATCACTCAATCATTTGTCCAAGCATTTCAGAAACGATAGGGATATTTTCTGGCAAGGTTTAGTATTTACGGTGCACTATGTCTTCTGGTACGGGCTTGAACAATTTTGTTACTTTCATTGATGTGTCTCAGTCTTATCCTTGCCCTTGACTATATGAAATTACCAGTATGAGGTATCAGTAATGCTAGTAATGCCATTCCTTATGCATCAGTTCCTACTACGAATGGTGTGAAAATGGGCTTGGCCCACTGATATTTAATAACAACTTCTGGATCAGTGAGGGAAGAAACGGGAAACTACCTCACTCCTCTTCAGTGATACGTAGGTCACCTACAACAGCTAATTGTGGAACTGTTGAGGATCCAACCTTCCTTCAGCCTGAGGAGTAAACATACAGGATAATATGAAAATATCAAGGACGGAATTATGAAAAGAGGTTTTACGTTTCAAAAAAGTCAGTAGTTTTCATTACTCTAACACCCCTTGTCCAATAGTCATGAGATTTATTACGTCACGATCGCTGAAACGTAGTAAGTCTATAATCAAGTGCTCTTTTCATCTCTGATGTTTCAAATTGACATACCTAATATCCAGAACAACACAGCCTTTAATCTATTGCATTGGAACAAGTAAAACTGTTCATGTTGATCGATTCTTTAGAGAAATGAACGATTTTGTAACGCTGTCTAAGTATCAAGAAGTATGAAGGAATGAGGACGGCACAATTTAGGCACAAATAAAAATTTTACTGCGTACGAATTTGTATGTTTTAAAAATCTAGGAAAATTACTAATATAGATAAACTATAGTGTTTTTCAACTTAGTCATCATGAATTTTATAACAGTGTGGCACTCCCTATCCGACTATTCGACCATGTCTCCAAAATCATTAAGGAATTGGAGGAATTAGTAGACAGTTGGGAGCTAGAGTACGTTTAGCGGATATGCTGGCTGTTTCCGATATTTACTCCACTGTATGTTGAGTTGCAGCACATGGCAGGCACATTTGTGTGAAAACGATAACGGAAGCAAAATTTCAATTCGTATGAATAGGTATGAATACTGTATCACGTTTCATAATAACTAATATTCAAAATAGCCCCTTCTCAGGTCGGCACACATTGCTAACCTTCTCATTATGGTCTCTCTCACTTTTAATAACATCGTTGCGCAACTGCTGTTGACACGGACAAGGTGAACCTTGTTTCCTGTAATCTATATAAATAAATTTGTACGGGGTCCGCTGTCTGTAATTTTGTTTATTTTGCCAATTTTTCAGATATATATCCGTTTAAGTCAACTAAAGATATCAGTTGTTTTTAGCTTTATTATCTGTTTGTCTGTTTCTTTGTTCCACCATCACGCGAAACGGCTCTATAGATCTCGATCAGATTTGATATTTAGAGTATAATCATCCAGGAGCAGATTTATATATACGAATGATTTAAAAAATCATGGAACATACTGGGCTTTATAGGGGGGGTAAAACGAATTGTTTATATTTTCTCATACAGTATTAATTTCTGTAAAAAAAGGTATTCGACTACAGTATATGTGAAACGTCCATTCATTTTAAATAGTTTTCGCTATCTACATAACTTCGCCTACTCTTCAAATGATGCATTACTATTTTCTGCGGATTTGGAGCTCTGCGCTGAGTGACCGACACACTCGCAGACCGACAGTGAACCTACAGATTATCGTGGCAACGTCTCTGGCTGCTTGCCAGCAGGGAAGTAACATAATTCAATTTTCGTCATCATTCCTATAAACTCGCAGTTGTTTGTTGGGTAGAAGGCGAGGGAGACGTCAATCTGCCGTTCTGCTTGATATTTGCTGAAGATCGTTGGAGGTTACAATCGTCTTCGAATAGCACTAACGGTGGCTGTCAATATTACAAGATTACTACGGATTGTAGCCACTTATTTCACACCGCAATGTGTTTTCTGGTATTTGCTGCAATTTGTAGTGCATTTCTCTTTTACTTCCGTTCTCAGCTTTAATTTCTTGTCCCTGTCTTGCTTCTGTAGGCTTAGATAATAACACCATATTATCTTCTTATCTGATTACCTAAGAATACCTGCGCCTAAATTTCTCTTATGTTACCACTTTCTTAAAACCGTAACGCATATCATCACAATTTAGTGAAGGACATTTCATTCTTCTAATACCCCCACTTGGTATTTACATATTTGTCATTTCCGGCTTTCCTCAGTTATTAACCTATTTTCAAAGAAATGCCGACTTTCCTAACTGTATTATTTTCTCTCATAATTTCTCCGAAAGTATGCGAGTGCTAATCCCGAAACTTGGACACTCTTTACTGTGAGGAAACTTCCAAGCTGTTCAATTGTGTAAGATTTTAGCCACAAAAAAAATCGAAATATGGAGGCAAATTTAATGACAGTGCAGACCTTCGCTTCAGGTAATTGGTGGCTAAATGGTATGTCGTGTCACAAAACACACAGCACAATCGCCGCTCAAGTTTTTGAGATGTACAGTTTTGGTCTTATGACTTTTTGTTGTATCTCGATCCCTCATACGTTAGATAGAGCTTCATTTCTCGACTATCCCCCAAACTCCCCAACTCGATTGTAATTCGCATTAGGAAAAGGGGCCTGTCATTATAATTAAAACTCCCCAGCTCGATTGTGAATGGCAGTAGGAAACGTGGCTGTCATTTTGATTAAAACTCTCCAACGTGCACCTTACATCAGAAACTACATATCGGGATCTCCCCGTGGTGTTTCTCGGGTAACGCTAAGGGACATGCAATTTAATATAATCTTACTCATTGCGTGTACAGCAGTTTACGTAGAAATTTATTTATTTATTTGTGTCTTTATTAAGTGGCGAAGTTAGGGCTCTTGGCCCTCTCTTACACTTAACCACATACAATTTTTTAATATTTACAGTATTAATCTAAAGTATCATTGTAATCAATTACTGTTATTGAGATATGTCAGATAAGGAATTACAATAATACAATTAATTAAGGTTACTACTGATGAAAAATTATAGGATAAATGGGATAAATATATCAACTTATAACCTAAAGAATATATCTAAAACTAGCTTAAAGAAAAACTTATTCAAATATAAGGCTAAAATAAATAAACTAGTATGTTACGATCTGAGTGTACTAAAATCGATGTTACTATGTAGTCTATTTCTATGAACAGTCTATAGCTTAAATGAGAGCAGTAAGAACGTAAGTGGGATAGCCTAAGAACTTAAATCTAGTACGTCATTTTTGGTTTCATTCACACGTCATTCACTCTTACATTCATTCGAGTCAACTGTATGTACTCCGGAGGAATTTGCGGTAGGCTGTTTTAAATGTCCTAGACGACCAAGACTTTTTAATATCATCCGGGATCGTATTCCATAACCTCGTAGCAGAGACCAGAAATGAATGGCTGTAGGTATTTTTTCGATGCGGTGCTATTTCAAGTAGTGATCCGGAACGAGTGTTAATTTCGTGGAACGAAGAAAGAAGCCTAAAATTTGACGATAGGTAGGTGGGGCTGTTTGAAGAAAGCAACTGACAGACGAGGGTCATTTGGTGCGTTTTTCTACGGTCATTTAAACGTAGCCATCCCAAATTTTTGTAGTATGGTGTTATATGAGCATCATGTCGAAGCTGGAAGGCATATCGAATGCAAGAGTTCTGAACACGTTGTAGCTTTGTTGCTTGTTCACAGGTTAGATCAGTCAATAAACTGTCACAGTAGTCAAAGATTGGAAATAGAAGTGTTTGTATGAGTTTTAATTTAGGGTCCAGTGGGAGAACATTTTTATGACACTTCAAAGGATAAATAGATGCGTGTACTTTTCTGCAAACTTTGGTTATATGCTCATTCCACGTCAGAGTCTCATTGAAGGTGACCGCAAGGTTTTGTAACAATCTTGGAGTATGGCACTTCGGTATCATCAATGATAATTGGAGGAGGATTGTGATTCGTATGCAATGTAGAATACCGTGACGGAGCACGGGTACATTTGCTAGTATTACATGCATTTTATTACACAAATATCGCCATTAAAATGTCCATGGGGTTATATCGGGTGATCTTGGAGGCGTAGCCTCTTTAAACAAAACAGCACGAGACACTACATACGTAAATTTACGACATTTAAGTAAGGACGTAACATTATCCTAAGGTGTCCGACTCGTTGGCTGAACGGTCAACGTACTGGCCTTCGGTTCAGTGGGTCCCGGGTTCGATTCCCGGCTGGGTCGGGGATTTTAACCTTAATTGGTTAATTCCAATGGCACGGGGGCTGGGTGTATGTGTTGTCTTCATCATCATTGCATCCTCATCACGACGCGCAGGTCACCTACGGGGTCAAATAGAAAGACCTGCACCTGGCGAGCCGAACTTCCTGGGATATCCCGGCACTAAAAGCCATACGACATTTCATTTCATTATCCTAAGGCGTGTATTGCCCTGCGATTCATTCGCATGTTCAAGACCTAGAAGTGTGTTTCGTAAGATGTAAGTGTGATGGCCTACTTGGGGAGGCATGGTTATAAGTAAGTTTTCAGGGCTAAACCTAAACGATGTGAGTGTAAGGTGTGGAGTCTGGACACAAATAGTGAATTAATCCTCCTATATAGGATTTGCGTCAGAAAAGACTTTTCCTGATACAGCATGATTTTCAGAGGGAATATTCAAACTTGGGATCGACTGGGATTCGAATCTTGGTCATTCTGGTAATAACAATGGCAAATGAATATCCAGGTTAAAAGTCAGTAGTTAGGCCACTATGTAAATCATGACTCCTCAATAAATAAATAAATAAATAAATAAATAAATAACAAGAAATAAATAAATATCAACCAGTTTGTATTGTATCCTTGTGATCAACTTAGGTGGCGCAACCATTTTCAAGTATATCTGTATGGAAAGCAACCTTCATGGTAACTTGTCAACTACCCCCTGAATCCTTGCTTTTTTTAAATTGATTGCATGGCCTGGAATTGAACTTGAATTTCTGAGGACGGTACCTGAGATGCGCATTTGGGTAATACAAGTGGCAATGTAAGACGACAAAGATCCGTTACAGGTTTCAGGGCATTTTGAAAGAACTGTTATTTATTTAACGATGCGGACAAACAGGTCCAATGTTTGGTTTCTACGACTTGCCGTCCGTTGAGGAATATAATTTAGAATAGTACCAGTTCTGCTCAGTTTTGGGTACCGACATTGACTTATTTATATTGAATTACTTGAGGATTATGTTGTAGAGCTCCGTAGTGTACGTGCTAGCGCTATTAGTGATGATGATGATGCTTGTTGTTTTAAGGGGCCTAACATCAAAGGTAATCGGCCCAGCGCTATTAGTTGTCGTCCTCAGAAGGCTGGGTTTAATTTCCGCTATCGCCAGGAATTTGATATTGACAGAAAGACTGGTGTGAAAGTACTTCACGAGGACCACTGTAACTACCTAGGTGTTAATTATAAGTAAATATCTTCATTGGGGTAATCGCATTACAGAGGTTGTAAATAAAGATTGCAGAATTCTTCATGTGGTTATGAAGGATATTTAGGGGTTGTAGTAATGATGTGAAGGAGAAGGTATACAAGTCACTGGTAAGAACCCAGTTAGCGTATGATTCCAGAGTATGGGATCTTCACCAGAGTTGATTCGATAATCGGAATTCATCGAAAGGAAATCAGTGCGATGTTGTCTGCGTGATTCCCGACAAACGAGTAGTGTTACGAAAATGTTGCCAACTTTGAGCTTGGAAGACTTGGGATGTAAGGAGATAAGATTCTCCACTACGTGGGATGTTCCAAGCTGTCAGTGCAGATACGGCGTGGAATGACATTAGTAGACAAATACGCTTGTACCGAGCTTCTAAAAGTAGGTAAGTAAAAATGGGACATTCGGAGGATAAATTGGGGCAAAATTTCGTTTATAGAAAGAGGAATTAGGAATTGGAATAATTTTCCAAAGAGATGCTTGATAAATTTTCAGATTCATTGAAATTATTTAGGATTAGGTAAACAACCGATAGGGAATCTGCAACCTGAGTGAAAGCCTTAAGTGAAAATCAGTGGTAATTGTTTGAAAGATTAGATGTTGATGCTGTCCCTGGTATGTCGGCAACTCACATACCACAAGGATTAGTAGTGTGCCTGAAAAGAGCTGCACCACCTGGGGGAAACAAGAACATGAGTTTAGTTTGTCTATTTCCATGGCTGAGTGGTCAGTGACTTCGCCTTCTGGCGTCGCAGTCCCATTCTCCATTCTCTATCAGTTGTTTACCTAGTCTTAAAAATATCAAATAAGTTGGAAGTTTATCGGAGATCTCCCTTGGTGAAATATTTCAATTCATAACCATAAGAGTTTTCCTCGTCTAGAAAATGGGATTTCAAACGTATACGACTAAATTCCTCGTCTCAAGGACTGGCAGTTTGTGCTATCGCTGACGTTCTTGCAACTTATACAACATACACAACGCCATGCTCCACCTCAAATGCACGGTATTTACCCATTAACCATACTTGGCAGATGCCATCCACCCTCATCGGAGCATCCGTATTGCTAGGGCTGGAAATGGAAGCTTCTTCTTCTGATTATTATTAACTGTCATCATCATCATCATCATCATCATCAAGTGAAACTAATGCGTCATTAGTGCTAGAGTAACTCTAACGAATTTATACTTACTATATACAAATCTGAGAAAAGCAGTGACAAACCACCTCTCTTTAAATCCTGCCTAGTACACCTCATTTTTGCTCTGCCATCGGTTCTTGTGGTTTCCATATAACTTTCGGCAATGTTGTTTGAAGATCCAATCAGCCTCCGTGTTGCTTATCCAATAGAAAGCCGACGCAATAAAGGTATACCGGGTTCGTATGGAAGGGAGTCGACAAATTTGTAAATGAGTCTTCTGGGGGTAAATATGCTTAAGGGGTACACTGAACCCACATCAGAAACGAGTACCAGGTTAATTCCAGATTGCGAAAGTGGCTGGACGTAGAGCTGTTTTGCTTTACGTCGCACCGACACAGATAGGTCTTACGACGACGATGGGACGGGAAAGGCCCAGGAATAGGACGAATGCGGCCGTGGTCTTAATCAAAGTACAGCCCAAGCATTTGCCTGGTGTGAAAATGGGAAACCACAGAAAACCATCATCAGATCTCCCGACAGTGGGATTCGAACCCACTATCTCCCGGATGCGAGCTCACAGCTGCGCGCTCCTAACCGCACGGCCATCTCGCCCGGTGGGCGTAGAGCGAACTAGATGTTGATTTTTCCTATTCTTAACTATTTTTTCCTTTAGTCCTACCTTACTCCATGGCATAAAGTAGCTTGGTCTAATCAGAGGTAAAACGTATGTTACTTAAACGCATAAATCTTCGATCCAGCAAAACGTGAATGGGGGCCATTATTCACCCAGTAGTTGACCTGAAGTTTCTCTCCACGGATCTGGTAAGAACACATGTCAATGCGGCACAATCCGTCACTCTCTTCAGTCCGTCGGTCACTGTAATACGTGAATCTCCAGTCTCAATTATTTGACCAGTAGCTTTCTATGTTACGTGGACTTTGGCTATAGAAACACATTTGGTGTACTCCCGAGTTCATGAAATCTACTTCAGCGGCTGATTGTGTTCGGTGGATTGTGACTATTATGACATACTAGCAATTGTACCCGTGCTTCACTACGGTATTCCAAATTGTATACGGATATCGAAGTAAATTACTGTACATTAAGTGAATAATAATTTTTAAATTGCATGTAAATTGGCGTTATCCGAGAAAAAGTATAGGAAGGTCCGCAAACGTTGTTTCCAATGTACGAGTTGTGGAGTTGTGATGATAACAACACGTGCACTTGTCTACCACAATTCACTATGTTTTAGAAACGTTGAATAGGGTGAAATTTGTGTAAGATTTCCACACAGTGAATTACTTTTCGGATACTTATGCGACAGCTTCAAACATAGAAATTGGCTCACATATGGCTACTGGGTGGGCCAATATTCGTGTAGAATTTGATGATCCCATCTTTCCTATAACTGAATCAAACCATATTATACGTGTACAAAGTGCAAAATTTAGTTAAATCCAGAAATAGAGAAACAATTAATGTATACGGGATGGAGATACGAAAAAAAGGTCATAGGACCAAAGTTGAAGACCGCTCCAAATTGAACGGAGATTGTGCCATCCATTTTATGATACGACTTACCGTTTAGCCACGAAATACATCGAAAGGAAGGACTGAACCGTCATTAAAATTGCCTCCATATTTCGATATTTTTCAGGAGTGAAAATAAAATTTTTAAACATCTCGTAAATTTTCCGTCGGTTACATGCTAAAAGCTATGATTTTTGCAAAATTTCAATTTTATAACTCGTCTGGGAGATTGTGCTGCCATCTTGACATAGGAGAGTGAGTTAAAAATCATGACTTTCAGGAAACGTTTAAGCCCATGAAACCTGTAGGTTCTGGCTAAATATCACCGAATGTGTTCTTATGCAGATTTGAAACTCCCAGGGTGTACCCCTCAGAGAATTATGAGAATTTGAGTTTTTTTCTAGTGATCCTGAAGTCATCAGGTTGTCTGGTACCAAGTTTTAAATTACTAAGATGCCTAGAATGGTCTCACTAATTCACGTCTGTTTTCATGTTTATGCCTTAATTTATATGTATATATATATAGTACAGTATATATATATCGCGCCACAAAGACTTCCATTTATTAATATGGAAAATATTTCACCCGCTTCCCTAGTGGTTCTAGGGGCGTCTTACTCCCACAGTATGTTTTCCACGTAGTAAGTCACACGTGAAAGTCATACTGGAACATACACACGTCCATTATCTCGGTCATTTCTGACAATTTATTTTTTCACCCTTTCTCACCCCCTTGTGCCAAGGGGGCTGAAGTTAGACTTAAAAAATCCGGGATGTTACTATTCATCTCAGTGATCCAGATAACTATGGGTTCGGCAGTATATTCGATTATTATTATATCTCACTCTCCCCTCCCCACCCTACAGGGGGCTAAACTTTGAGTTTTAAAAAATCCGGAGTGTTACTATTCATCTCAGCTACCCCTAAAAGTATGGATTCGTCACTACTTTCGATGATTTGTATATCTCAGTCCCCTTGCCCCTCCCCCCGCTGCCCCTAAGGGTTCCTGGGGTGTCTTACCCCATGTGGTTTGTCTCCTGTGTAACGGTTCAAATCCCGTTACGAGATAATAATGTATTTTATTATTATTATTGCATCTGTATTATTATTATTATTATTATTATTATGTCCGTATTATTATTATTATTTTGTCTGTGAGATTACTATTATTTTGTTATAATTATTATTTATAATTGAGTGTATGCATATATACGTATATGTAGAATAACACCCAATACATGTACAGTGAGAATTGTTATATATCAGATGTTGGATATGACGTTATATTTTGCACTACTGGCGATTCTGCCAAGTCATCGCCACGTCATGGCTACGTCATCGTGAGCTTTTAGCATTTCGCTCAGAGAGTCGGCCGCCCCAGGGTATTTCACCATTACACGCAACGGTTTGAGGCGTTGTGGGAGTATGTCATTGTTACATTTCTGGAGATTACGTAGCTGTGTCAACCAACATCTATAAAAGGTGGATGCATATTGTAGCGTCAGTCATTAGTTAAACGGAAGATGAACAGTGAAGAAGTCTACTAGATGAAGAGGCCTCAGTCGGTCAGTCAACGAGTGTGAACCAGAGATGGAGAAGACTCAGTGAGCCATTAATCATTGGTCATTGAGAGAGTGAGGCCAAAGTTAGTTGGTCACTTAGTTGAAGACACGGACGCAAGGGCTTACCATGGAGTCAGAGAGGGCAACCCTGGACCTGCCATGAGGTAATACCATATTGACTTACAAAGAAGTCAGATGATATGGAGAAGAAGCAGTCACAAGGATGTATCACCAAGTTAGGCGTGACACATCTACAGTAAACACCAGATCAGAGGAATACGTCGTAATTACACTTCAAAGTGTCGAAGGTACAGTCAAATGAATCAGTGAGGGAAATATTTCGTATAAATTGTTAAATGTCCGGTCAAGAAGAATTCAAATTCATGCCTAGTTTCTTTCAGTTGCAATGTCATAATTTCATATTCTCATCTGTTTTATCGCAACAAGACTCACTATTTTTATATATTATTTAAAGAATACATTTTGTTCTATCAAACAAATTCATAGTTTTATTTCAATGACAGTAAAATATCTTAACCTCAAAATTAATGGGGAAACTGAACGCCAATCTCCTTTTCCCAGAACTTATGTGGTATGTTGTCAAAAGTAAGCTTATTACCCCACACCCTAGAGATAGTCAAGAGTCTCATTCTATTATTGCTGCACTGAGTGGTAGCTGGCGCCCTTCAAATAACGTATGTGTAAGTAAGCAGGTAACAAGTAAGTGTGAGTACAAGGTCCGACGAATGTGTATTTTATTTAATGAATATTAATATTCAGATTTTCCATTTTAAATGCAGATATTTCATATTTTTCAAATTAAATGCAGTTTTATAATGCTTGTAAAATTAGTCAGCGAGTTAGGAACTTCTCACCTGATACTAAAAATCCGGAGTGTCACTATTCATCTCAGAGACACCGAAAATGATGTATTCGAGACTATTTTCTATTATTTGTATATATCACTCTCCCATCACCCCCCACCACGAAGAGGGCTGAACTTGGACATAAAAAAATTCCGGAGTGTTGCTATTCATTTCAATGAGACCGAAAAAAAAATGGATTCAACACTACTTTCGATTATATTTATATACCAGCCCCGCCACCCCCACGGCCCTAAGCGTTCCTGGGGTGCCCTATCCCCCCGTTGTTTGTCTCCTGATATTAAAAATCCGCAGTGTACAATTCACCTCGGCGACCCCCGAAAACTATGTATTCTACATTATTTTCGGTTAATTTTATATAACACTCCCCCCTCGCCCCCATGCGAAAGGGAGCTGAACTTTGACCTTTGAAAAAATCGGGAGTGTCGCTGTTCATCTCAGCGACCCTGAAAACTGTGCCCCCTGACCGCCACCCCTAAGAGAGCTATGGATGGCTTACCCCCACAATGCTCATCTCCAGATGGTAAGTCATAAGTGTACCAAGTTTGGTTGAAATTGCTCCAGTGGTTTAGGAGGAGATGTGTCATTTACACACACATGCATACATCCATTTTATATATAGTAAGAAGAAGAAGATTATACTTGCATTATTATTATTATTATTGATCACAGCATACATCTAAACTTAAACTGTACCCTATCCGAAGAAATTATTCGAATCCGAGGAATTAATATTACTTCGCTCGCAGCATGCCCAATCATTAGAATGGCTACAGTAATATTAGTCATCAGTTTCAGAGTTGTGTTCATTGCAGAGGGCAGGATTCTTATTCTTAACAAGGATAATTGGTGCCACAATCGTCTGCTCTAAGATGTTTGAGGGTACTCCAGGTGACTCCAAGTCTTTCAAAGCTCTGCCGTGTAGTCGATAGACTTGTAACTGTGTAGAACATCGGGCAATTCTTGTAAAAGTTGCTTGTTGAAAGAAATGAATGACATGATATATGATGGTAAGAATGAAGAGGATGAAACACGTCGCCGGCACATATTCCACTCCTCTCGAATAGCTCAAGACTTTACGTCCCCATCCGACGGACGAATCACCATCAACAGCGTCATATACCCTCACACCATATAAGACCAAAAACGGCTTCCTACGCTATGGACGTAAAATGGCTCCTTCATTTGTGTTCTCTACCTACCTTATGTACGTTGCCTTGCGACAGCGACTCTACGCATATAATCTTGGTGACTGCACGTTGGATTGTCATATCCCAATGCACGTTTTCCGATGGTTTTTCGTTCATAACTCACCAACGAAAGCGAAAATGAAAATTGCAGCTTCGAGGTGCATTCGGACCCCTTTCCATCTACCTATGTTCAAAATTTCAGATCTCTGCGTGCTGTAGATTTTGCTGGCCATCGCGCACAGACACAGAGATACACAGACACTCAGAGACATATAGATATATACATATAAGATACATATAAGATGTAAGATTTTCTGGCTGCCTATGTTGCATAAATTGGGACTTTCGGAACACATTTAGTGCCTGGCAATATTACGTGGATTGTGGCTATACGAACACATTTGTTTCAACCTGATTTCATGAAATCTACATCAGTCGCAGCCTACGATTCGTAAATTGTGGTGATAAGGACACATTTGGCGGCTATGTAACGTGGATTGTGGCTGTAGGAAAAGATTTGTTTAATCCTGAGTTCAGAAATCCATATCAGTGGCAGCCTGTATAACGTGAATTGTGAAGCTAGGAACACCTTCGTCAACTCCGGAGTCCATGACTTCTATATCAATGGCAGCTCACACCTCAACAAGACCACGCTGTACGTAATTGTTCGGTAATATTAACATATTGGAGAGACGAACGATGTCCTAGGATGAGATTATATTTTTATGCTTTTTGTTAGTTTAGGACCTTCAGTTTTTCTAATAATCTTTTTGCTTGATGGCTGCATTCGTTGCATGCAGAGCAGAGGTAATGTCGCTCTCCGGTTTTATAGGTGTAATTGCGCATAATGCTTGAGAACATGCTACTAGCGAATTTCAGAACGACGTTCTTGAAAACAGCAGTGTAGTTGTACGAAGAATCAAGGAAAATATTCGAAAGGACAAACGACATAAGGTTACACTTAAATAAGCAAATAGCAAACGTGACGAGATCACTGGTGATGTGGAGCACTGCTTTAGTGTAAGCAGGTTGTTTACAAGTCATTAATAATAGAAAGCGATCCGTTGGTTCATACTTCGAACGCTCAGGCTAAACTGTATGAGCGATTCAGTAGTGAAGTGTATTCCCCGTAGCTACACGCACGCTCTTGGATGGCAGATAATGCACCAACGTGATTAGCTATTGTTACACTTGATATTGTTCGAACATGATTTCAGTACAGCGCTGCTCTACACTGTATATTGTATGATAGTATCTATACATAAAATTAGTTTACTAAAAACAACTTTACCGGGCGAGTTGGCCGTGCGGTTAGGAGCGCGCATCTGTGAGCTTGCATCCGGGAGATAGTAGGTTCGAACCCCACTAACGGCAGCCCTGAAGATGTTTTTCCGTGGTGTCCCATTTTCACACCAGGCAAATGCTGGGGCTGTACCTTAATTAAGGCCACGGCCGCTTCCTTCCCATTCCTAGGCCTTTCGTATCCCATCGTCGCCATAAGACCTATCTGTGTCGGTGCGACGTAAAACAAATAGCACACAAAAAACAGCTTTGGCAAATCCGTCCGTCCGTTCTACTGGACCGATTTGTTTCATCTTGTTTCATTCCTTCCGGAAATACCTGCTGGTGAATCGTAAGACATTGATAGGCCACTACGTTTAGCCAACATTGAGTAATCACGAAATCAAATCATTAAATGATCACGCCAATAATTGCCGGCGAAGCCTTACCCTAACCCGCACAACATTCTGTACTTAACAATTGATAAGCAACCAACACTTTCATTAATATTCTGATACATGTGATTTTCATCCTTGGTTATGCCATTGCATGCAGACAAGTTTACTTACTGCCTGTCAAGGCAAAGAGTATGCACTTCCTCTGATCACGGAAGAACACTATTCCCTACTAGGTACTCTTTGATTCTATAACCCTTCCCACCTTCCAAATACATTCATCAAATGGCAGAGCGTTCCTGATAACTTACATGCTTCTGAGAGAAAATTGTCTACGCACAAACAGACCCCATCATGAATTATGCCTTGGACATTATCTGGACACAACTATTTAAGGATAACCTACGAGCTGCACTAGGGAGAGTGAAGGTCATGTATCTTAAAAGAGTTCTCTGGCTGGCCAAAAACGCTTCTTCGAGACTAATCTACGAGCTCACAAGACAAACGTTCTAGATAGAAGAACTGCGATTAAAAGTACCATTGCCTTCTACGACACAACAGCAAGCTTTACATGAAGAACTGGAGGATAAAAATGCGAATTTATGGATAGATTTTTACCAAACAGACGGCATGATGACGTTAACATTGTACCAAACCATAACGCGCTTATTATTAAATGTCCGGTAGAAATATTGAAAAGGACATGCAAAACATATATCAAGACGAGTTATCTGATCAATTTATAACGAACTAGCAGTTTCCCGCTGGCTCCGCCCGCAATGTACGAAGTATGGTGTTGTTCGTTACTATCCTCACGGACGTATTTGCAAAGTTTCGAGTTAATGAAATAAAGCACATGATCTGCTGTAGAAATAGAATGTAATATTATGTCAACAAAACACTTGAAAATACATCACACAAAGAAATCGAATTAAACGTTCCTTGGAACAACACTACGCGCCGAACTGTTAAAAAGCCCTTTAAAGACCTTCGCCATGAAGACAAATGTACTCGTAAATTTTCTCGAAATCTACCAATTTAAGTTTTTATTACCTCCAAAGAAAGCGCTTGATCGACTGAGTGTTTTAGACCAAAACGAACTGCGTTCCTCAATTAGATCGAAAGATATGATTGCTTAGGAAAAAAAATGTTGAAGAAATGAGACGTCAAATTGAATGTGCACTCATAACTTTCCTCAGAATCAACCAATTTGAATAGTTAAGAGCTGAAATGAAATAGCTTGATCCACGAAATGTTGTTAGGCCCAAAGGAACTCCGTACCTCAATTAGAACCAAAGATATGATTGCTTCAAAGAGACAAAAAATGGGGGAAAAGAGATAATTTGAGGAAGGCGCAAGTTAAGTGATTTACAGTACGTGATGACATATATGTGCATGAATACCTTTCAGTTAAAAAACAATGAAGGAAATCAACCGGGTAGAACGGCCGGACTGACCTATTTTATTTTTCGTAATGTTTTAAATATATAGATGCTGCAGAGGAGCGTGCGTCCTCCAGTAACGTATAAAAATATGAAAAAGTATAAAAAATATTACCGTACTACAGCTGAAAGCTACGGAGTTTAAGAGCATAGTGGAATGACGTCATAGAGCACTGTGCTGATGGCCAGTGCTGCAAAGGAAATCTTATCTTAAAGATGATAATTGTTGCTCATACCAGATTGGTAATGTTTCATGGAAAGACTTCGAACCTGGCCGCTTGATGGGTGTTCCTCGGATGAAATACGCAGTGAGCAAGGTTGCGCATGCACTTGCCATTAAGAGCGCTTACCGATTGAGAAACAATGAGCCATAACTCGCACTCCCGTTTGACCTCAGAGGTCATCTCATTGTTGCTGCAAGTAATGAAGTAATAAGTCAATACGGGAGGTAGTAATTGCTGCCAATGTTAATTGTAATCTACTGTGATGAATATGCCGGCGGCTTGGCTTTGGTCTGTTAAACCTATGCAATCTTGTTCCTATACATGAATATAATTTATTTCAAGGAACTCAGGAGAGGTACAATCTCGAGCGTACAAAACCATTAAAATGCGCTTGTTATTGCACGAGTTATTTAGAAACTGCATTGTATAAAAGCCACATGCGATGGATTTCGTGGAAGAGGTGTTCAATCACCGTTTCCATTCTAATTGTAACCTTAGCTCATTTCAGAGAAGATCTGCATATGGTATGTTGAACTACTTCAGTGATTCCAATTTGTTATGTATCGTATATTATAGTAATATTCCAGATGACTGGTTGTAACGTAGATCATTTTCTGAACATGTACATTTTTTACATTTAGTATCATAATTTGTTTGACGTCTAGGTTAACCTTGACACTCAGGCTACACGAGGCATCTTTCTTCTCCCATTGTCAACAAGGAGTCTCATAAGGAACTTTCATTAGTAAATAACCGAGCTCGGTAGCTGCAGTCGCTTAAGTGCGGCCATTATCCAGTATTCGAGAGATAGTGCGTTCGAACCCATGAAGATATTATTCCGTGGTTTTCAATTTTCACACTAGAAAATGTACCTTAATTAAGGCCATGACCGCTTCATTCCCACTCCTAGCACTTTCCTGTCCCATCATTGCCATAAGACCTATCAGTGTCGGTGCGACGTAAAGTAACTTGTAAATATACCATACCGGTATGCATTGGATAGAATGGAAATTGTATTTAAATTGTGTTTATATTACTAATTTTAGCTGCTCAAAGCAGTAAATAGGTTACGAACTTCGATAAAAGACCAAACTATTGGTAAATGGTGATAGGGGTCAAACCAAATGTGGAGGATGCTTAGAAGACGTGGAAGCAGTCAGTGATTCTTTATACCCCAGGTCAGTCATCAGTTCGACTGCACTCCATTACTTTTGTTTTGGACTTATTTTTATCTTGTACTCCTTCCCCATGACTCTGTACATACCATTCTGCAGTTTCTCCACATCTTTTACAGTCTCAGACAAAGTAACAATATCATCCGTAAATCTCAGGGTTTTGATTTCCTCCACTTCGATTGAAATTCCTTTTCCTAAATCACGTTTATAATCCATCCCGTTATCACTAATCTTGGTTTATCTCCGGCGTGTGTATGTAGTGAAATGACAATAGTCCTGATTGTATTTGACCAACTGGTTTCTATTTTTAAAAATTTAATTCAGTCCCTCATATAGCTATGTAGAAAGCCATTATACTAATCCCGAGACCACATCAGTGAACAATTTGTCTTTTACAGCGTGTGCTCTAAAGTGTTTCCGAACACCTGTACTTGGCCTGCGAATAACATGGGTTGATATTTTAAATATGACCACGTTTGGTTTAGGCCTTGTGGAGAAGATTCACTCAAAATTGTGACTGGTAACGGATTTCATTATTTATAAGGAATTTGTTGAATTTACTTTACCAAGCTATCGTCGTCGTCACCGAGTTCATTTTTCGGTCGTGCTACTGCTGTATACTCTTCTTTAAGGAATTTGGGACCTTCACTATCAGAAATTTGATGTTCATTGTAGGTATGTGAACTGTTTCTAGTGATCACGTTCTTGATTCAGAAGATACACAGGTGAATAAGTCCACGGCTCTGCCACAACTGATTTGAAGTCAAAAAGTCAGTTACATTGATAGATATGAGTGAAGTTGAGAAAGCACTTTCCCTCGATACATTTTATTCGATTCACATAAAGCGATTCACAATGACGCTGATGTACTGTATGTTCAGTTTAGTCACGCCTTGTCGTTCTTCGAGATAATATTGCCTGGTATGTCAATTTTCGTCTTCGCTTGGGTTAGAGACGTTTCAGAGAAGTTCATTCTTTGAGATGTCTCCTGTTCTGAAGACGTTTTGTGCCCATTTGTGATTTAAAGGCAGCTTATTTCAGACATCAAATTAGTTGCCTTATATCATACTTGCTCAAGAGAAATGTTACTAAACAGGGAGTATGTCACTTGAAGTTTCACCAACAGACTAGCAAAATGTACCCGTACTTCGCTACGGTATCCTACATTGTATACGGATATCGAATTAAATTACCGTACATGCAGTGAATAAGAGTTTTTAAATTCTAAGTCTCTTAGCATTATCCGAGAAACAGCATAGGGAGGTCCACATACGTTGTTTCAAATGCAAAGTGCGAGTTGTGGAGTTGTGACGATGACGGCAGGTCCACTTGCCTACTGCCATTCACATTCGAGTTGGAAATTTTCATTATAATGGAAGGCCCCATTGCCTACTGCGCAGTCACAATCGATTTGGGGAGTTTTCGTTGCAATGGCAGGTACCATTTCCTACTTCCATACAGATAACTTTTGAGTGAAAAACTTAATTGTGCTGTTACCATTATAATCACATGCTCCTTTTTCCTAATGCCAGTCAGCTTACTGCCAGTCACAGTGAGTTGGTGAGTTTCCATTATAATAGCAGGCCACTAGGCCTAACGTCAGTCACATTTTAGATGGGTAAATTTGTTTATAATGGCTGGCATCCTTGCCTACTCCCGAACACAATCGAGTATAAGCGTTTTGAAAAATCCATGCTCCCTAGTCTTCTGCCAGTCAAATCGAGAAGAAAAATTATTAATTACAATGGTACACAGGATTTTGGAGGACTCCGTTCCTCCTGCGAGTCAAAGTCGAAGCGGGGAGTACTGATTACAATAGCAGATGGCCTCCTGATGATACTCATTATCGATTTGTAAAGTATTAATTAAAATGGCAGACACACCCTTTCTAGATCGCTACAAATCGACTTCAATGAATCAATATAGATCGACATAAGAAAGGATATGCATGTTTATCTCCATTTAAAATTTAACTGCTGCTGAACGGTACATCATATCGACAACCGGATTGTACGATAAGACGCCACATTTAGCGGTCTAAATGGCTGGTCCTATGCTATTTTCTCTTATCCCACATATTTATGGTTAGAGTTAAATATGGGTGGGTTTTCTCACAATGCATTACTTTTCGGATACTTATGTGACAGCTACAAACATAGAATTTGGGTCAAATATAGGTACTGGCTGCGTCTAAGTTCGTGTCGAACTTTATGATCCTCTCCTTCCTACAAGTGATTCCAACCATCAATAATACGTGTAAAAAGTGCAAAAGTTACGTACAATCCAGAAATAGAGCCAAATTTAACATGTACGCCAAAAAGTCATATAACCAAAGTTGTAGCTGCCTCTGTTGATCAGTGGTAGAGTGTCGGCCTCCGGATCCCAAGATAGCGGGTTCAAACCCGGCAGAGGTAGTCGGATTTTTGAAGGGCGGAAAAAAGTCCATTCGACACTCCATGTCGTACGATGTCGGCATGTGAAAGATCTCTGGTGGCACATTTGTTGTTCTTCCGATAAAATTCATCAAATCTCAGCCACAGACGCCTACCAGAGTTTCGTTTTACTCTGTCTGCCATCTAGTGGGCCTAGAGTAAAACGGAAAGTCGAAATTGACGAGCAGACAGCCAAATGGAATCAAATTGAAATTTCTGCACACGGTAGCTGAGGCCATACGATTATTATTATTATTATTATTATTTTATTACCAAAGTTGTATATCACCCCAAACTGAACTGAGTTTGTGCCATCCGTTTTGTGATACGACTTACGGTTTAGCCACCAAATACCTCGAAAGGAAGGTCTGAACCGTCAATAAAATTGCCTCCATATTTCGATAGTTTTCGGGGGTAAAAATGAAAAATGTAAACATCTCGTAATCTTTACGTCGGTAACAGGCTAAAAACTATAATTTTGTATAATTTTGTCAAATTTCAATTTTCTAGCTCGTCTGGCAGATTGTGTCGTCATCTTGATTTGGAGGAGAGGATTAAAAATGAGGACTTTCCGGAAAACTTTCAGCCCATAAACCCTATAGGTTATCGTTTTAGATAAATATATCCGACTGCGTTCTTATGCTGAGCTCCAAATTTGAGACTTCCAGACAGGCCCCCTCAGAGTATTTTGAAAATTTTCGATTTTTGTAGGCATCCTGAAGTCATCAGCTTCTCTGGTACCAAGCTTTAAATTTCTAAGATACCTGGAAGTACCTCATTAATTCACATCTATTTTCATTTTTTTACCTTAATTTATATGTACTACAGTATATATAGATGGATCCAAGCCAACTTCCATGTATTAATATAGATCATATTTCACCCCTTCCCTAGGTTCTAGCGGCGTCTTTCCCCCACAGTATTTTCTTCAGATAGAAGATAATATTTGTACGTCCACCACATTAATGCGGGCCAAACTTGTACTTTAAAATATCCGGGGTGTGACTATTCATCTCAGCAACACCGAAAAGTATGAATTCGATACTATTTTCGATTATTTTTATATATCACTCCCCCCCCCCCCCCTCGCTCCACATCCCGAAGGGGGCTGAACTTGGATTTTAAACAATTCCGGAGTGTCTCTACGCATCTCAGTGACCCCAACAATTATGGATTCGACACTATTTTTGATTAATTTTTTATATAACACCCCTGACCACCACTCATAAGGGTGCTAGTGATAGCTTACCATCACAGTGCTCGTCTCCAGATAGTAAGTTATAAGTGTACCAAGTTTCGTTGATTTTGCTCCAGTGGTTTAGGAGGAGATGTGTCATCTACTGTACATGCATACATTCATATATATATAGACAAATAACAATAACGCAATATTAATAACAGATTTCTTATTATTATGAACTGGGTAATCAGTGATTATTCAGCAATTCACCGATCATAAGTAAACACCTATCAACTTTATTAGAAAATAGCCAGAGGACATTAATTGTGAAACAATGCCGAATCAGAAAATACCTCTTCGGAAGTGAATAAATCGTACAAATGTAAGGTCTTCTTCTCCTCCTCCTCTTCCTCCTCCTAGTGCTATCTACTCAAAGGAACTTGGTAACTATTATTGAATTAGTTTTCCTATTTTGTTCCCGGTCTATAAAGCCAAGAATAACGGCCGAGAGGATTCGTCGTGCTGACCACACGACACCTCGTAACCTGCAGGCCTTCGGGCTGTGCAGCGGTCGCTTGGTAGGCCAAGGCCCTTCAAGGGCTGTAGTGACATGGGGTTTGGTTTGGTTCCTATTTTGTTTTCCCAAGTTGCCGTATCGTGAAAGTCGAACCACTGTCGAAAGGTTTATATCCACCCACGTCCTCGTTTGTTTTTGACGATGTGACCGAAATACAGTAGACCACTTTCCAGTGTTTTTCTAGGGTTAAGACTTCACATGATTACCCTCCTTGTTGGTGATGTGGTCTCTCCATGGGATCTTCAATACTGAGAGATACACACAAATTTCAAAGGCATGCATTCGATTCACAGAAAAGAATACAAAACACACAAGATGACGTGCATGGATCGTCTGATAACAATTATGGATGAACGCTTCCTATTATTTCATTCCTTCTCATATATTTCGCTTGATATTTGTGGTATTAGCTCAAATAAAACTCTCTCCACAACTGCATCAACTAATTTTTTTTGCTAGGGGCTTTACGTCGCACCGACACAGATAGGTCTTATGGCGACGATGGGATAGGAAAGTCCTAGAAGTTGGAAGGAAGCGGCCGTGGCCTTAATTAAGGTACAGCCCCAGCATTTGCCTGGCGTGAAAATCGGAAACCACGGAAACACCAACTAATCACCAGAATTCCTTTTTCTTTTCTTTTTTTGCTATTTGCTTTACGTCGAACCGACACAGATAGGTCTTATGGCGGCGATGGGATAGGAAAGAGCTAGGAGTGGAAAGGAAGCAGCCGTGTCCTTAATTAAGGTACAGCCCCAGTATTTGCCTGGTGTGAAAATGGGAAACCACGGAAAACCATTTCCAGGGCTTCCGACAGTGGGGTTCGAACATACTATCTCCCGATTGCAAGCTCACAGCCGCACAACCCTAACCGTATGGCCACTTGTTCGGTAATCCATTATTTTGTAGGTAAATTATTCAACCGCAACTGGAGAATTAAATGTTTTAGTGCTGTTTATATCAACGATATAGGCTACTACTATAACTAACAACCTTCGATTTTAGGCCCTTTAAAAAACAAGCATGATGATCATCATCAACATAAACAAACCTGACTCAGAAATCATCATCTTCTGTAAATGTGCATTTAACTTTCTCCCGAATTAAGGGATGCTGAGGTGTAATAATGAATTTTTACATGTTCAATATACCTATGAGATATTAAGTACCACAGTACGTTGTTGTAAATAATAAATTTATCTTCCGAGATGGCGGTATCCCACATAAAATAAAACAAATACGCTAACTTGTATACAATTTTCTCTGATTTCTTAAATTACATCATTTTTGTTGAAAAATATTATGCTACACACTTGCGGAAATATTTATTTCACACTTCATACGGTTGGAGCACGTACGTTGTAATAAAACCTTTTCTGCACTTATATTTATTTATCGTTCGCTACGTGCGCAGCACAGCGGCGCATTTCACATCATGAGCATACCTCAGTGACGTCAGTCTACCCTGCAATTGGCATAAAGTTCTGACCACTCCTTCTTGGTGTTGCATTTGCTCTGTCAGTCAGTGTATTTTAAAAATAGATGTGCATCCTAGGGGCATTGTCTTTCATAATAATAATTCATAATAATTATGCTGCATTTGGCTTGTAATGGAAAGTGCTAAAATGCGGCTTTACAAACTGAAGTGTTTTGTTCTTGACAAGCTATCATTTGCTTTCGCAGAAACTATTTTTTTCTCATGATATATCATATCCTTTCAACTAACCTTTTTAATGATTTAAATACGTACCTTAATGGATCTCTTGTAGTATTTGAATCAACTTAAATATGTTAACGGGACCTTAGGTTCCTGTATAACGCTGTTAACGGTCTATTTCGTTCTCCTGAACCTGCATCCTTCTTTACACTACATGTCCCAACTCGCAAAACCAGGATAGATCCACACCTTCCTATTTCGTATTCCAGCCTCCCTTTTGTTCTAAGAACTGTACTTGTCCGCATTTCAACCTTTCTTAACTCTTTTTTTTTTTGCTAGGGGCTTTACGTCGCACCGACACAGATAGGTCTTATGGCGACGATGGGATAGGAAAGGCCTAGGAGTTGGAAGGAAGCGGCCGTGGCCTTAATTAAGGTACAGCCCCAGCATTTGCCTGGTGTGAAAATGGGAAACCACGGAAAACCATCTTCAGGGCTGCCGATAGTGGGATTCGAACCTACTATCTCCCGGATGCGAGCTAGCAGCCGCGCGCCTCTACGCGCACGGCCAACCCGCCCGGTCTTAACTCTTTTATCTCCTAACATGAACTCGGAAGTTTTTATTCGTATGCCTCCTTTAATTGATTCTTCCTTAACTTAGCTCATTTTTTTTAATATTCCCTTTTTCTGTCCCTTCTATTGTACATAATGTAATATTAATTTTTTACTGTACTATGCTGTTACTTATTTGTCATCTGTATCTTACTGTGTCTACATGTAAGTTCTTCTCTTAGTTTTACTTCCAATCTTTAAATTTCCTTGTTCTTTTCTTATGCCGTTATGTTTTACTGTTAATTGTTGTGTCTCTGCAGTTATGTTGTTACCGAGCTCGATAGCTTCAGTCGTTTAATTGAGGCCATTATCCAGTATTCGGGAGATAGTGGGTTCGCACCCCACTGTCGGCAGCCCTGAAGATGGTTTTCCGTGGTTTCCCATTTTCACACCAGGCAAATGCTGGGGCTGTACCTTAATTAAGGCCACGGCCGCTTCCTTCCCACTCCTAGCTCCTTCCTCTCCCATCGTCGCCATAAGACCTGTCTGTGTCGGTGCGACGTAAAGCAAGTTGCAAATAAAAATTCACGTTGTTAGTTGTTAATTTTTTCCGCTACATTTGGCATTAGATGTTTTTTCTTCATTGTTCTTTCATTTATTTTTTCATGTTTGCATTGTGCTACTCCATTGTGAATATATTTCTCATTTCGGAACTCTGTAATTCGGCATCTAGCTGCTTTGGTTTCCCAAATAAATAAATAAATAAATAAATAAATAAATAAATAAATAAATAAATAAATAAATAAATAAATAAATAAATAAATAAATAAATAAATAAATAAATAAATAAATAAATAAATATAAATAAATAAATGTCAGTATACTATCGCTGCATCAAGTGCTGCATTCCTTCGATTCGTTATTCGTGGGACGTAATCTCAGATTTACTTATGAAGATACTGTCTCATCGTTGGTTTATTATAACTATAATTTATTAACTAAACGAATAATATAATGTGGAACCGGACAAGCTCTCTCCATTCAATATCATATCCATCTTGTATTCAGCGATGAGTTGTTCATGAAAATAAGAATAGCTTTTGACATTTCATTTAGAGATTGTGTAGTGGGTGCAGCTCGCAAGTAGGAGGGCGTGGGGAATATTAACAATTGCTATCATGTCATCTCTGTCATTAGCAACACTAATTTGAAATGGAACAATGAGTCATACGGCTAATCGCACACGTTGGAATGAAACAAAGGCAGGAACTTGAGGTATTGTACCTCATATCTTCACTGCTAGACAACTAACAACATTTTTTTTTTTAAACTTACCTCAGTGATGCAGTCGGTTAGCGTCGTCCTTCTGTAGGAAAGTCAGTAGTTTCATTCTTGGATAATGCCAGTAACTTTTGAGGATGTTTAAATGCGATTTGTCCCTGTAATTTTGGCCGGTAGGGTATTTTCACTGTATGCTTTGCCTGTAGTAAGAGACGTCTGAAAGTGGAATTCCCAGAGGAGCTTGAGTTGGTGACTACAAGGTCTCTACCCAAATGTGGCTTTAACTCCATTTTTTTGGGCCAGCTTCCTCAGTTTCTAATTTCCAGGCCGATCTACACTGGTCAACAGGTGTTATATTTCTATCCTGATGGAGTTAGGTTTGTGGAACTTTGGGTGTGTTTCATTTTCACTCCCTTCTTGGCCTTTCCATTTCTCTTACGACTACCTCCATTCTTCAAAGAATCGGATCTCTTCCGTCTTTCATTCTGATTGGTGCTAAGATGTATGACTGCCTAGTTGTACTTTCCCTTAAAATAAAAAAGTACTACGACCAGAAGCTTAAATCTGACAACTACTTGTGGTTGGCTTCTGCCGCTTAAAAGACTTCCTGTGGGCCAAACTTCGAACACATTAGTTCCTGTTAGGACCACTTCCAATATTATTAATATGATAATGGCCGGACTGAGTGGCTCAGACAGTTGAGGCGCTAGCCTTCTGATCCCAACATGGCAGGTTCGATCCTTGCTCAGCCCGGTGGTATTTGAAGGTGCTCAAATTCGTCAGCCTCTTATCGGTAGATTTACTGACACGTAAAAGACCTACTGTGGGACAAAATTTCTGCATCTCGGCGTCTCCGAAAACCGTTAAATAATGGCAGGGGTACAACTAAGAAGCGCATTGGTGTCATTACTATTTTTAACAATAACGGATGACGTCATGAAGAAAGTAAAATCTGTAATCAATGAAGACTTTAATGCTGCTTTTTTTCCTGATTATGTGGTACTGTGGGGAAACATATAAGGAGTACAGCAGTGGTTGGATGAGTGGAACACACATTTTAAAAGGTTTGGCCTCAAAATACTACATCGAAAACAGTAGTTATGTCACTTGCCAGGCATAATCACCCAGTTAATACCTTTCTGGAAGGAACCAACCTGCAACAGTTGGATAGCTTCACGTACCTTGTTTGTATACTCTTTGAGAACGGTAGGCCTACTTCAGAAAGAGAAATAGCTAATAAAATGAAAAAGCGACAGAGTTTTGCCATCAAGTAAGGAACCTCCTATGGGATAATGAAGTATAATTTAAAGCTAAACATATTCTGTACAATAATTACTTCATTCTCATGATTTCTTCTGGACTAGAGATATACAACATTTCAGAAAGAGACAGCAATGGGCCGTAGAGGACATAAATGAAGTTTCGATGGACATCAGTTCAAAATAAGAATGAAGATTCAAAGATTAAGAACCTCTCTTAACAGACATTAAAAGATCACGACTGCATTGCTTTGTCCATGTTAAAAGAATAGTACCTGACATAATAGCAAGAATGGCTGTAGAGAGGCATACAGGGCACCAAACAAAGGGAAAACCTTGGAGATGAGGGTTGACTATGGTAATGGACGGTGGTTGAAGTTTAAATGATCTATGTACACCGCCAGAGGTGAAGGAGACTCACAAACCAATTTCGGGCAACTGGAGGTGGTCTACAACGATAACGATTTTGTATTCAGTAATAAAAGTATCGTCTATGTCACATCAACTAACGTTTTAAGGAAATAAGTCTTATTTATAGACAGGTTCACTGATTAAATTATCATAATATAGTATTACAGATTAAAATTGATACACTATTTTTGAATAGTCCGACTCGTTGGCTGAATGGTTAGCGTACTGGACTTCGGTTCATAGGGACCCGGGTTCGATTCCCGGCCGTGCCGGGGATTTTAATTGTTTCTGATTAATTCTTCTGGCTCGAGGACACACGTCCCAACACTCTCCTCATCATATTCAGACAACATATCACACAACCAACCACCACAGGAACACGCAATAGTGATTACATCCCTCCATATAGGATTGGCGTCAGGAAGAGCATCCGGCCGTAAAACAGGGCCAAATCTACATGTGCGACGCAGTCCGCACCCGCGATCCCACAGGTGTGGGAGAAAGCGGTAGCAAAGAAGGAAGAAGAAGACACTATTTTTGAATAACCATTGTACGGTTCACCAATGAATGATCACTTTGGCAGCTGATGACCACCATTATATTCATGTATTTTTCTATTATTTATAATTTATGTAGAGATCGAAAAAATTTTCTCTTTTCTTTGTGACAGTTCGGTAATATGAAACTAATACGTGTCACTGGAATGACAACCATGGGTTCATTTTAAAAAGAATATTCTTTGGCTGAATTTATTACGTTATCAAGAAATATTGATACTCTTTCGATACCATCAGTACTGCTAAGTGCAGTGTGAAAGATGTCTGTAATACTTGATTCTGAAATAATATTTCAATAATATTTAATAAACAACTGTATGCAAACGTTCAGCTTATAGACTTTGGTTTTTGTTTTTTGAACTAATGCTGTTCGATTAGTACCGCCAATTGCTTATTTCCGATATGCCAATAGGCTACTTCCTCTTACAGCTTGAATGTGATAACTCTGGAATACCTTTTCAATGCTTCTGAACTAAGGAATATACGATAAACGTCACATTACGGATTGTCGTGTTTGACGGGTATTGTGTACGATAATAGCCACCAAAAGTTTATTTTATGTATGTAAGCCTATGTATATTTATTAACAAATGTATCTGTATAATAATTGCATCTGAGACGATGCATACTATTTTTTCATAACAAGAAAGCTTATTACTCTATAAGAGCTACAGAAAAAAGGAATAGAATGTGGCAAGGAAAAAAAAAAACACGCTGACGCTACGCATTTAGCTGATGTTCTTCAAGCAGATAACATTTAAAAATGTAAAATAGAAACATGCCTAAGTAAAGTCAGAGATTTGGCGTGTAATCTGAAGATCGGTGTTATGAACGAAATGGTACGTGGGACACTCAGAATCCCGACACGAGTCTGTCATAATTCTGCATCTTCAAATACCATCGGAATGAATCCGGGTCGAACCTGCCAACTTGGTCTCAGAAGGTTCTACCGTTAGAGCCACTGAGTTCGGCCTGAAGTCTCACGTCTGAAGTTGAAATTCGCCGAATCTCAAAGTTGACAGATGGTATCAGTACGGTGAATGGTTCATTTTATTGTTTTCTAACACTGATTCCAGACTGAATCTAGTAGTTCATATTTCTGACTATTACCAACATAGCCTCTAGTTGAAATTCGTGGCCTGAATTTGGAAGTGAGAAAGGGAAATATATTTCAGTAAATGAAACACAATTTACTACAATACGGATGGAAAGTTGGGATATAACAGCTATAACAGAAACGAAATTAAACACAGGGAACTCCAGCCCGATAGGTCGTATTCTGGAATTTGACACGCGGTGTTGTGGTGCCTATTTTACAGCCCTGGCCAGACAAAATCGAAACCTCATAAGCATCAATCAGGTGGGTGAAGAAAGAATAATTCTTAGAAACTGAATGGAAGAAGACTTCTCTGGATTGGGCACTCGCTGCGACATGGAGTCTCGCAATGTTACATACTGGAAATAAGGCTGGAGGGAAAGAAAAAGCCACATCACACTTTCACAGACCAACTAAAACAAGAAGTGGGAGTTCACACTTTTGCACAATAAAGGAAAAGGCCCTCTGCCGTGGAAGTTGGTTGAAGATCTATCATTAGAGGAGTAGAGCAGCCAGACAGCTGTTACACTATGGATTGATAGAGGGGTTTACCTAGACGAGGCCTTAAAGTCCTGCTTGCTTCACTAGGAATGGCTGCCGGTCAGCAATTAGAGTAATCTGGAAAATTTCTCTCCTGGAAAGCCACGTAACCCAAGGTTTCACTCAGCTTATAACAGAAATGAATACAAGATTAATTCCTGGGGACAACGCGTGAATGGTTGCTTCCATTATGAATACTTCAGAACATCTCTTAACAACGAGGTAAAGCTAGCAAATTAGCTGATCTACTGACCCGAACCAAGGGACATAGTCACAGCGACAAAAAAGTGGTTTTCCAATTCAAAAATCTCACATGTATTGATAAGGAAGTCGAAACGCGGTCACTTGCTTAAGGGTCTATGGGCCCTGGCATTATTTCATGACAGCAAATATATAAATGTCCCAAATGGAGCTTTGTTTCTCCTGTGAACAAATTATGGGCATTTTTACATAAATAACAGTTATTGTGATTTCTCTCTCTCTTTCGAAATGACAGGATGATGTGTAGATCATGTTCATAATTTAATTCATATGAAATCGTTTTAGTAACTCCGATATTACATTTGGAGAATTCCTATTCTTCAAGTTCTTAATAATAATAATAATAATAATAATAATAATAATAATAATAATAATAATAATAATAAATTATATGTTTATAATCCCATCGTCGAAATAAGACCTATCAGTATCGACGCAACGTAAAGAATATTATTATTATTATTATTATTATTATTATTATTATTATTATTATTATTATTATTATTATTATTATTATTATTATTATTATTACTGGAATATGAAGGAAAGGCAAGACCCACTTTCACATTTGGATCTCGATATCCATGAATAAACTAGTTTATACTACATTATTTAAATTCTGATATCGTGGTTAGAAGTCGGTATCGAAAATTATTCTTAACTTTCTGCTTCTGCGTGTGCTTCGGCTACGTTCGGCCCACCTATTTCCTCGTCAGTTCTCACTTCGACTTCGCACGTATTGGTATTTTATGTTACTGCCTATACTGTATTTTTGTTGGTATTTTTGATAATAAAAGCTTCATTGTGACCTGTGAGTTTGAATTAATCAAGAGACGGAAGAACAAAAAGTAATAGGTTTCATATGAAAGCCGTGGAAATAGGGAGCCAGCAACATACAGTCATTCTGTGTAACAGAGAGCAACACTCGCTCGTGGCGCTAACACAAAGTGGCGACATTTTCCTACTATTGTAGGCCAATACCGGTAGCAAAATTCAAGTCTATAAATGGAACTCGTTGCTGTATATAGAAAAATTACATTTTTTACTTTGCAGCTGCGCATTACCATTGCCAACTATTCTTTTTTTTAAATGTCAAGCCCTAAAAAATTAGAGTGTACATTAGATAATAATAATAAAATTAGAAAAAATACGGTTACTTGAATAAAAATGCTAGAGAAGGAATAATTATTTCATTTTTCTTTTGAAATTTATTTATTATAGACCGTTATATTAAAATTAAGTAAACATAGACTACAGGAATAATTGGTGAACGCAACAGTATGTCATGCCTAGTTCTACAATATAAAGCATAGCACAAATGTTAATACGAATTATATACGGTACTAGGAAATTTGATTTGAAGACTTCTACTCACATTCCTCATTTACGTCAGAAGACAAATGCGGAAGTTGGGAAATTGTTCGATCATCTATAAAGAAAACGTAAGAAGGTTAATATACGGGAATTATAGCGTCAGCTCTTACAATTTTCTGGGAAGTAGTTACAGTACATAACTCCTCCGCCTCCGACACCATTGCCTCATGGTCATTAAGAAAAGTAAAATGTAAAATTTCCCCCATAAAAAATGACAAAGAACGAGTGCTCCTAGGGATGGATTAGTCAAGGCTGGGGTGTGAATAACCGAGTAACATTGTCTGAGTCTTCATACCAAGGCAGCCGTCGTTTTGATCACAGTCGACGTTTGTGGGATTTTTCTTAACACTTTTATCGTTGGGTCCCATGGCTTATCAGGATATTAACGGTCATGTAAAACTACAAACTTGCTTTCTTTGTTTACTAAACAGGATGGGAATCAGTAGTTTCTAACAATCTTCTGTTGCTGTGTTCAACAGGCATGACATATTTATGGCACTATATCGAATGATCACTCCCTGGTTCCATGGTTAAATGGTTAGCGTGATAACTTTTGGTCCAGTATATACGGGTTCGATTCCCGTCCGGGACGGTAATTTTAACCTTCATTGGTTAATTCTAATGGCTAGGAAGCTGGAAGTATGTGACGACTCTTCAGCATTAGAATTCTTCATGTGTAGAGCCTCATTCTCGCTGACGCGCAGGTCGCTGGTACGGAATCGACTCGACAGAACTGTACCATGCCTCTTCGGAGGCCACACGCGCTTTGTTTTAAAATTGGTCACAGTATCTGTAGATAAATAACGAGAGTTCCACTTGTTATTCAGAAAGAATCTGGGACTCGAGTTGTATTCACTTCGACTACATAGCAAATAACTGCAAAATTTAATAAGTAGTGAAAGTAACTCTGTGTAAATAAGAGAGAAATAAAATACACCCGTCTTCATAAAAAACAGAACACCTTGAAAGACTAGAGATCGGAAGTTAATACTCACAGGACATGTTCATTAGTATATTCTGCAGAAACGACTAGCATTTCAGTCACCTAGGTTCAGCATGTGTCCTGTTGCCTAGTAGGCCCTGGGTCCTCCATGGTCACTGATAACTTGTTCCATGCGTGAAGGCATCGACGCGTATAAGGCGCGAATGGCGTCCTGGGGTATATCCATCCATGCTGCATTCACCTGGTTCCACAGTTCATCTTTGGTGGTTGGCATTGTGTCACAGCGCCGCACCCGTCTTTTCACCATATCCCACACATTTTAGGTTGGCGACAATTACGGTGATGGGGTGGGCCAGATAAACAGTCTGACACTGCGACAACAAGAAGGCAAGTGTTCGTGCAGTAACATGTGGTCGCGCATTGTACTACTGAAATATGGCGTCTGGGATGTCGTAAAGAAAGGGTATGGCTACCATAAGGCCTTGAGTTGGCGCTGTATGTCTTGTGCAAATTCAGTCGATATGATGCCTCTCCCCCTGTCTGCGGTGAACCAAAACGCGGCCATCATTTTCAAACAAACAGTATCTGGATTCATCCGAAAACCTATCTGGTGCCATTCCTGTCCGCAGTGACTTCGTTCCATACACCATTGCAGTCTATCGTGTTTATGCGCATTAATCAAAGGTAGACGGAGAAGTGGACGACGCGCTGATAACCCAGACCGTAATAAACGGCAACGGACTGTCACTCCTGATAGTGTACAATGTGTTACACTGTTCACCTGTTGCGCCAGAGACAAGGAGGACGCAGATCTGTCCTGCAATGCCATTCAGATGAGGTGTATAAGGCGCGGGTGGTCTGGATGGTAATTGCCGTATAAGGAGCTCATCATACATGGAGCTCATGGTCCCGTTCTAGAGTGGTACAGTGAGAGCATTTGAACTAAGAACGAGCTGCGCGATGTTCTTTCCATCGGCGAGTCCGACGGCCGTAGCCGAGGTTAATACACATAAGTTGCGCGCACGTCTGTTCATGCTTTGGAAGCAATACAAGTTCTTAGTTAATGCTTACCAAAAGATGCGTTTGTGAATTGTGTGCTGTTATGTTTCGTGTACTAAACCGCGAAGTGCATTATGGCTCGGTATATCTTCACTACTGTACAACAGGTTTTTATTTATGATTCATTTGTGTTAACTCAGCACGTCAAGTACAAACACGATTTCAAGCAAGATTCCGGGGAGTAATAGTTCCAGGTCGCACAACAGTCCATGTTATGCTCCTCATTTGCATCTTTCCTATGTGACCTGCCTCGGCCAATTCTTGTTCTGCTCCGACGCTGACTGAATGAGCCCTATCAACTTCATTTGCATGTCCTTCGTGACGTAGGCGATATTCCTTTCTGTCGGCACATTCATTCGTCGTAAGGTACGACATCTTCATATCCCTCCTCCTCCTGATTGGTCTTAAGTGAAGACGTTTATCTAGTGGTACGTCCACTGTAAACCGTTAACCACCACCGACACCACCACCACCACCATCACTAAACAAGTTATCTTCTTATTCAATCTGGTGAAGTAGACTCCATCCCTCAGAAGCACATACAATTTTATTCCCTCTATCAGAATAGAATTATCAACATTATTTCACTTGTAAGCAAAAAATCGTCACCACTACAACTCACATGGATTTCTGCATTTTACTTAATTTAAGACGGTATTGCGCCCTGGTGGGGGTGTGATAAGCGTCATGCAATTGTAATTATTTATGGAGGAATATATATTTCAATTTCAGAAGCGAGAAGATCGTACTTCGTATATTATAAGTACAGGCCAGGTCGAGAGGATGTTGTGAAATCTACACCAGACTGTTGTCTCCACTGAGATTAACAAAAAAATTGAACGGCAGAATTAGAATTCTCAGAAATTGTGACAACGAGGAAAGAGAGAGGATAATTTGTTGCCAAAGTTTCATAGCCGCGGGCAGAATAGGTAGTGGCAACAGCGCAAAGAGCTGGGTGAAAATTTCTGAGAAATGATGGCAGGGTATCTCCATGTACTAGCGGGAGTTGAACGCGGGGTTGGCACTGGAAGAAAAAATATGAGCCTTCCCGGTCACGTGGTTTAGGTGGACCAATGGAAAAATTCACTTGACCAAAGCAAGGCGACAACTTCGTATTGTAAGAAGCACTAGCGAGGCTAACTCCGCGGATTAAATTGATAGAAGGAAGTGAGATATCGATTTAGAATAAGGTGGAATTTAGGAGCCTTACTATATTATAAAACTTATAAAAATTTAATAATTGCGGGAGATTGCATGGTGTAATTCTGAGAATTCATGAATGCTATCCGATGATTGGCTGGAGGCAAAGGACGCCACAATAGAGCGCGAAATCCCAGGCAAATTCGCAAATATATCACTTACCAGCGAACGATAATAGTTGAGAATTGGTATAGAGCCTTTGTGAACATAATTACATCATTGGATATCATATTTAAGCCACGGGCCGAACCGCAAATTGTCGTATGAAGATATCGGGTCTGCGCGTCCCAAGATGAACTCCGGTGAACTCGGAAGAGAAGGGATACAAGTATAAATATGAGGTCGTGGACAAGGACTGACAACTACTTTTGACAAAGAGTTCGAGCGGATACCACGCCTGGGGTGCGTGACAACTTCTGATATTTTGTTCGAGCCGTGATTACGCCAGGGGTGCGTGTGTGTACTTACTCGTGGAGTAGGGTTCGAAGTATTATATTGTTACATAGTACAGTGATTCATAACATGATGTAGCTCATATTACAGTCTTGAGCAGTATACTAGTATGAAGTGTTTCAAATAGTTACAGGACTCATTAATGCATAACTTACGGAGTGTGAGATTCTACCAACAGATTAGGAAGTACGTTACGTGAGAACGATCACGAGTGTTTGATGTATTTCACCTAGTAAACAGTCGATTATAAACTGATACCTGGTCAGCTGTGTGAACGCGTGACGGAAATTCAAGTGCGCGCACGGGCCGTTGTAAAGGGGATCCCGAGGTATCCCATGTTCCTAGTGTCCGGGAAAGGAATGAAGTATGTATATCTACACTGACTGACAGAGCAAATGCAACACCAAGAAGGAGTGGTCAGAACTTTTGCCAATTGCAGGGTAGACTGACGTCACTGAGGTATGCTCATGATGTGAAATGCGCCGCTGTGCTGCGCACGTAGCGAACGATAAATGGAACACGGCGTTGGCGAATGGCCCACTTCGTACCGTGATTTCTCAGCCGACAGTCATTGTAGAACGTGTTGTCGTGTGCCACAGGACACGTGTATAGCTAAGAATGCCAGACCGCCGTCAACGGAGGCATTTCCAGCAGACAGACGACTTTACGAGGGGTATGGTGATCGGGCTGAGAAGGGCAGGTTGGTCGTTTCGTCAAATCGCAGCCGATACCCATAGGGACGTGTCCACGGTGCAGCGCCTGTGGCGAAGATGGTTGGCGCAGGGACATGTGGCACGTGCGAGGGGTCCAGGCGCAGCCCGAGTGACGTCAGCACGCGAGGATCGGCGCATCCGCCGCCAAGCGGTGGCAGCCCCGCACGCCACGTCAACCGCCATTCTTCAGCATGTGCAAGACACCCTGGCTGTTCCAATATCGACCAGAACAATTTCCCGTCGATTGGTTGAAGGAGACCTGCACTCCCGGCGTCCGCTCAGAAGACTACCATTGACTCCACAGCATAGACGTGCACGCCTGGCATGGTGCCGGGCTAGAGCGACTTGGATGAGGGAATGGCGGAACGTCGTGTTCTCCGATGAGTCACGCTTCTGTTCTGTCAGTGATAGTCACCGCAGACGAGTGTGGCGTCGGCGTGGAGAAAGGTCAAATCCGGCAGTAACTGTGGAGCGCCCTACCGCTAGACAACGCGGCATCATGGTTTGGGGCGCTATTGCGTATGATTCCACGTCACCTCTAGTGCGTATTCAAGGCACGTTAAATGCCCACCGCTACGTGTAGCATGTGCTGCGGCCGGTGGCACTCCCGTACCTTCAGTGGCTGCCCAATGCTCTGTTTCAGCAGGATAATGCCCGCCCACACACTGCTCGCATCTCCCAACAGGCTCTACGAGGTGTACAGATGCTTCCGTGGCCAGCGTACTCTCCGGATCTCTCAACAATCGAACACGTGTGGGATCTCATTGGACGCCGTTTGCAAACTCTGCCCCAGCCTCGTACGGACGACCAACTGTGGCAAATGGTTGACAGAGAATGGAGAACCATCCCTCAGGACACCATCCGCACTCTTATTGACTCTGTACCTCGAAGTGTTTCTGCGTGCATCGCCGCTCGCGGTGGTCCTACATCCTACTGAGTCGATGCCGTGCGCATTGTGTAACCTGCATATCGGTTTGAAATAAACATCAATTATTCGTCCGTGCCGTCTCTGTTTTTTCCCCAACTTTCATCCCTTTCGAACCACTCCTTCTTGGTGTTGCATTTGCTCTGTCAGTCAGTGTACATTAAGTGGGCTAGATACAAGGCCGAGAGTGTAAAATTTGTGAGTAGAATTTAGGGTGGAAATTATTCCAGAGTGCAACAGTTATTTTATTTGTTTTTATTCAAAATGTGCAAAGTTGAAAAGGGTCAAGGATTAATTCTTCAAGCTGGCATGAATACCAGTGGAATACAGTGCTAAAACCGGAGGGGCTAGGCTCCTTGTCCGGTTTTAGCAGACTACAAGGGCAGAGATGAGTAACCTTTTAAAATATTTGTAGATTGCTATCGTTACGGGGAGGAAATCATATTAATTTATCATGTAACGTAATTGTGAAACGAGCTGTTTCCGGCTCGTATAAATTCAAAGATAGATAGACAAAGGGACAAATTAATATGTACATAATTAGATCAAGCACTCATCATAGTTTTGATTATTAAATAGAGTAGAGTAGTGTTTATTTGTTCATTCAAGTGCTTGAGTTGTTTGATATGATATGGAGCACGTTTCACGTAAAGATAATGTTAATATTCATTTAGAAGTGCTTCCAAAGGGTTTTTCCGTTATTGGATGTTTTATAGATATTAAGGCATGTTGTTAAGGTAATCCAGAGGTAGGGTTGCCAAGTGATTTAAATTGTTGTGGGACGGAATGAAGTCCATTGATTTGTTTGTAAATATCGCGAAGTTCACCAGTGGACAAAATAATAATAATCTGTAGAAGTGTCGTAGTAGTTACATTAATATTGGGTAATGTGTAAAGGCGTGTTTGATAATAATCTTTGAGAATAAAGGCACGGGCCTAGTTGGATAGAATGATTGCAAATTAAAGTAATTTAAATGTGGAGATATTATGTGGCATGAATAATTAATTTGGGCATTGAATCCGATTTTAACACTAATTGTTGGTTTAACGTTTTTTTGGACTCCATAATTATCATAAATAAATTTGGTAGAAACGAGATAGGCATTTTGATAATATGGTCACGCTATGTTTGAGGCCCAGAGTGATTTGAGCCAAAAGTTGAGATTTGGAGTTTTGTGGGACAGAAATCCGGCCCGAAATGAAAGTGAATTGTACTGATGTTGATGAAGAAATAGATGGATCTTAAGGCCCACATAGAGGTTGTATTTCTATACCGGTGTATTGAGTGGCAGAATAGAGTCCACACACCGAGGGTTAATTAGTGAAAATGTTTTGAAGAGTTCCGATGGATAAATGGACTTCAAAATGGAAAAGGAAGGAATAATTTAACACTTGCAGAGATTGGAGGTATTTGCCCAACTGCGAGGTGTTATGGGATTTGAGAATTGTCTTAGGAGCATATGGTCTCCATGAATTAACGACAGTACGAAAATGAGGTTGCGGGTTCGAACACTATTATGTCCCGACCGATGTGAATTCGGATCTTGGTGATTTCTGTTTGGGAGAGAACGTATGTGACTAAATTATAAAGATGGGGAATAAAAATATTCTCGAAAGCATAAGAATATTAATAATAATAATATTCCAAGTATCATGTCTGGATTGATTAGTGCCAAAATAAATCGGAATTGTAAAAGGGGTTATGCGTTAAACATATTAAGAGTGGACTACCGTGTAACAAGCGAAATTATTTTTTAAATTAATAATAATAATAATAATGATAATAATAATAAATATTTGAAGGAGAAGAATTTACTTTCTTATATTTTGGACACAATAATGATGTTAGGAGTTGAAATGAAAAATTTGAGATTTTTAACTAATAATAATAATAATAATAATAATAATAATAATAATAATAATAATAATAATAATAATAATAATGAGAATATTTGAAGAAGGAGAAGATGAATAAAAAGGAAGCTACTTTTTTATGAGAATAACAAGAGCGAGAAATTGAAGTATTATAGCGAGGATGATTACGGGTTACGATAATTACGATTTCCACTATTAAGAATAATGTTGATAATAATAATAATAATAATAATAATAATAATAATAATAATAATAATAATAATAATAATAATATTTTTTATTATTTTTATTTTATTTTATTATTTCGGATGCTGATGATGAATGATAATAGGGAAGTCAGCTGGCGAATTAACGTAATAATGTCAAGTTGTTGTGAATAATGAGTTAAGTTAATAGTTGTAAAATGAAGGCAAATCCCTACATCTGGACCATTAGGTTAGAGTCTCTTTGTCGTTTCCTTCAACTAACGATTCGCATATCTTGGTTAGGAACCCAGGGAGAGTTTATAGCTTCCCGGGTTGGTCTCATCTCAATCAAAGTGGAGGCGATAACATAGTCCATGTGATCGCGCCTACTTAGCCAACAGGTAATTGGTCCAATTGGTGTTAACGAAGGTAAATCTGATACCTTCAGATATCAACGGTTCCATCACCCAAATGGAAGGGTGGTCAAAAGTGATAAATATTATGTAATAATTTTTCAAGAATAATTTGCCAAATTACCGGCAAATCAAGGGTCAACAGATTTTGTTGTGTGTAAAAATTATTTTGTTTACTTAAATAAAATGCTCCTTTAGCATTTGCAAGGAAACAGTTCCAGGTTCTTGTTCTTGTAGAATAGTAAACCCTCGGTGACCGTTTAAATATCCGTCCCCATTCCTAGGACGGAGCCTTCATAAGTTTCCTTTGATCTGAATATATATAATTTGTGTGTTTTATGATGAGCCTTAAAGTTAAAGATTAGAGTGTCCCGTTCAACCCTGTAGTACTGATTGGATGGCGCCCTTACATTTAGTTTGATATCTTATATCTCAAAATGTAATGTTTTATTGTTTATTAGTTGCGATAGATTCGGACCGTAACACTCCCTGAGATAAATGCTGGTTGGGACTCAGGCTTTGAGCGGGTTCAGTATATAATGCTTGGTATTATATTTTTATGTTCAGCTCCTTGGCGGAATGTTCAGCGTAGTCGTCTTCGGTTCATACGGCCCCGGGTTGGATTCCCGGTCGAGTCGGAGATTTTAACCTTAAATGGATATTTTCCCTGGCCCGGGGACTGGGTGTTTGTGCTGTCCCCAATATTTCTGCAACTCACACACAACATAATACTCCACTACAAAAACAAGCAGTTCCCATACACGGGAAATGCTGCCCACCCTCACTGGAGTGCCTGTCTTACAAGGGCTGCACCAGGCTAGGAATAGTCACACATTATTATTATTATTATTATTATTATTATTATTATTATTATTATTATTATTATTATTATTAAATATAACAACAATACCGATCAGAATGCCTTGCAATGTATAAGAGTGGTTTTAGAGAGACTAGAAGTCAAGGAAAAGAACGTCCTGAGGAAAGTCTTGGACTCAGTCGAAGAAAATGTTGACTCAAGAAGGTAGAACCATCAGCAATGTTTTCACGTGGAAAACATAAGAACAGTATTCGAAAAAGGAAGATCGCTTTTTCTATGGTCACCTGATACGAATGTCTTCACAGACTGTCCAATCGAACGTTTGTTTGCTGTACTTTATAGAGGAATGGACCAAAAGAGCCTGATTTGCAAAGATATGAGAGGAGGGAGCAATACGTGATGACATCCTTCAGCGTGACCCTCTTTGAAAGAAACAGAGAATACGAAGTGCTTTCCGGGAAAGGTCACAATAGAAGAAGGTGGAAAAATAAACTGAAGAGAGAAGGAAAACTCACTGAAGACAAATCAATACTAGACAAAGAGCTTAAAATTAGCAAGGTATATAGCATACGCGGAGCAATAATAATAATAATAATAATAATAATAATAATAATAATAATAATAATAATAATAATAATAATAATAATAATAATAATAATAATAATAGACTAATAATAATAATAATAATAATAATAATAATAATAATAATAATAATAATTTTTCCGGGGTATCTGTGGAACGCAGAGGTGAAAGAAGGTGCCGGCGTGAATGGATCTAACTACAATGTCATGAATTGAATTTAAAACTTAAACTGAAGGTTATATTTTCAAAAACTTCAAAGTTAACAAGAAATCCAAGATAGAGAATCTTAACACTTTGGGCTTAAAGCCCTAGTTTTACATTTGCTGAGCTACTAGCTCAAATTTACTAAAGAGCACAAATTTATACCCGGGCAGAAATCCCCTCATTCAAAGAGCACTTGCTGCCAACATTACAACATCCAGCCTTCAAGAAGCATTCATTAATCTTATATTGAAAGAGAGCTAACAGGCTCTCAGTTTTCCAAGCCTATTCAAGGCGACATCAACTTACAATTTCTGGATTGCACAGGGGTATTTAACACCCAACCTACTGGGCCTTCATGGAACAAGAATAACGGTTAAATAATTGGCCCGAACACAAAATGAATGGAGGCGAATACTTGCACTCCTAGATATGAACACTTAAAACCTAAAGGGCACTAGGCCGATGAAACAGGGGCTATTCCCAAACTATGGAGGTGACTCGTATAAGTTACACTCAAAATCGAAGAAGGAGACTGTGATTGGTAAAAAATTAATTACAGAAATTAGGGATTGGTTCAAAACTGGCGGAAATAAAAAGGAAGAAAACCAGTTACAAAACGTAGTCACCTCAAACCAATATGAAGGGGATCTCGAGAGGGTACATCACTCTCTATCCCCGATTTACAGTTAAAGATTTTATGAAGTTCTTACATTAGCCGGCAGAAAGTTACATTTTTAGGGAAACTAGGTTACATAGTTAATGATTCGGACCTTTCCCTCAGGTTAAACTGCGGAGCTAGCAAGAAATAAAGATGTTATGTGGCCATTACCTTGTCGATGTACTGCTGCCTGATGAAAGAGGCCGCCCGCCTCCTGCTTTGACACACACACTTAGTAGGATGAGGATCAAATGGCCAAGAAACGAGAAAATCCACAGTTTATAAACCCTCGGGGAAAGTTCGAGATCATTCAAGATTGAACTAGCCACACCCTCCCATGTTTATTGGTCAGTTTACAAGTTACACTCAAAATCGAAGGAGAAGAAGAAGAAGAAGACGAAGAAGACTGTGATTGGTAGAATATTAATTACAGAAATTAGGGATTGGCTAGATTCAAAACTGGCGGAAATGAAAAGGAAGTATTGCCAACCCCAAAATAAATGAACATCAATCAGTAAAAAAACACTTATGAATACAAAACTTCTTTGAATAATAAGTTCTTATATCTCGCACCAGGGTGCATGATCATAGTTTTTAGTAGTGACATATGTGGAGGAATGTCCACACTTCTTGATGGATAGCAAACAAAACTAGTAGAAATACAGTTAGTTCAGGAAACTTCACAATAACAAAATTACATCATATTTTAGTGGTGACATCCTCTGAGTAAATTTCTCAGTTGGTGTAGTTTCAATTTCAATATTTCATCAATAGATGAGTTCATTTAGGCGCTAGATTTAAATGCGCGGCGTTGGGTACCTCCCGGTACAATAATAATAATGAAGATAATAATGAAGATAATAATAATAATAATAATAATAATAATAATAATAATAATAATAATAATAATAATAATAATAATAATAATATCGTATAACCTGCGTTACCGAGTTCCATACCATTTGAAGTGGTTTCCTTGAGGAAAACTGCCCTCCAATTTATATATTTCAATTTCTCTGCCGTCTTAGTTTCTACTCCTCTAGGTAATGATTTGCAAGTCTGAGCTGAATTTTTGGAGTGAATGCAGAAAGTAACACCAGAGGTCTTCAACATACTAACAATT
Organism: Anabrus simplex; assembly: GCF_040414725.1. NCBI lineage: Eukaryota > Metazoa > Arthropoda > Insecta > Orthoptera > Tettigoniidae > Anabrus > Anabrus simplex. Next base: position 291,757,126 of record NC_090269.1, read on the forward strand.
GCGATATGGAGTACCACGATTGTTCCACGTTTTTCAAAAAAAAAAAAATGTCGGCTAATTCGGTCAGGATCGACCCCAATGTTTGGAATCGTCGTTTAGATGCGTTACCTCAGACCCACCTATGCAACTGGCTAATAAAACAAGTACACAAACAGAATATGTCACCGAAAATACGAAGCTATACATTGGATGAAATGTAAACTATAATACTCGTATGGCGTCAGGTAATGTATTCATGTATTTTGATTTGGGACCATTTAGACTGTCTTAGCGTGAATTTCGACGTTTCTTATTACTCTGTCAACTGGAAGAGTGAACCGGAGCTCTCTTGATCGACGTACAGCTGAGTTTCTAATTATTATTTTTTCAATTTGTTTTACGTCACACCGACCCAAATAGCTCTTATGGGGACGAAGGGATGGTAAAGGCTTAGGAGTGAGAAGAATGTTACAGCCCTATCATTTGCCAAATGTGAAAATGGGAAACCACGGAAGACCTTCTTCAGGACTGCCAACAATGGGATTTGAACCCACTACCTCCCGCATAGAAGCTCACAGTTACGCGCCCCTAACCACACGGCCAACTCGTCCAGTGTTTTAATTATTTTCTGTCGGGTAGACTCTAAACGTGTCACTAGAAATAGTTTACCTGCCGACATGGAGCGTCGAATGTACATTTTGGCCCTTCAAAAATCTGTGTAACTCTTCCGGGTTTGAACCCGCAATCTTGGAATATGGAGGTCGACCCTCTGCCACTCCTCCATAGAGAGAGCTACAAACACGTACAGTCCTCTGTAAGGAATCCCTGAACTGACTTCCCACTCTATTTCTATAATAATCCCACCGGAATAATTATACATCTTCAAGAAAGAGTCAGAAGTAGAATTATTACCATGTGGGAGGTCACACGGAGGCATTAACAGGTAGTAAACATTGTGGGTAGGACTGTGTGGGTGTGGCATTACATTGGCTTCTGCAACTGTGACTAAGACCAAATTATTATCGTCATCTACAATTGCCCCAGTCGGAAATGCTAGTGAAACAGATTGTTAATGATACTAGCAAACCATAAACAGCTGTACTATTCTTTTAAGTCCATGCTATTCAGTAATCACAAACTCTTGAGGCGGAATAAGTTGGCTGTAATCGACAGGATTACATCGCTCGAGGGAACTGTATTCCGATGTTTTTTTCCTATGTAAGACATACAGTGGTTCTCACATAGCATGATACCAAAATGAAGAAGGCATAAGGCAATTATCTATATGTTAAAAGACTTTAGTAATAACAGCTTTGGCAAATCCATCCGTTCGTTATACTGGACCGATTGGCTTCATGTTTGTTTTATTCTCTCCACAATTATCTTCCGGTGAATCATGCGACATTGATACGTATCTATGTTCAGCCAGCTTTGAGTAATCATGAAATTAAATCATTAAATGATCACTCCAATACTTACAGACGAAGGCTTACCCTAACCCGCAATACATTCTGTACTTAGCAGGTTGCTAAGCGACTAACACTTTCATTAATATTGCGATATATGATTCTCATCCTTAGTAATGTCATTGAATGCAACGATGTTTGATTACTACCTGTCAAGCCAGAGAGTATATACTTCCTGCTATCACGGGTGAATACTATGTATTCCCTGCCAGATACTCTTTGACTCTTTAATGTTTCCCAGCAACAGATGGCAGAGCGTTCTTAATAACTTACACGCTGCTAAACGTCTACGTACATACAGACCTCATCATGACATATGCCTTAAACATTATCAGGGAACACCTATCGAAGAATAACCCAGCTACACTGGAAAGAGTCAAGGCCATGTATGTCAAAAAAGGTCTCTGTCTGGCGAAAAACGCTCCTTCTAGACTAATCTATGAGCTCACAACCTAACCATTCTATATAGAAGAGATGCGATTAAAAATACCATTGCCTTCTACGACAGAATACCAAGCTTTACGTCAAGAACTGCAAGATTTAAAAAAAGCGAATATATGGATGGATTTTTACCAAGCAGACGTCATGTTGACGTCAGAATGGATGAATTCTGAGTACGAAATGCGGCACACCATAACGCACTTCCTATTAAATGTCCATAAAACTATTGAAAAGGGCATGCAAAACAATATTACTGGGACAGGCATATGAAGACGAGTTATCGAATCAGCACGGGTTCTCTTGTTTATAAAAACGTGTAGCCTAATAATATTTGGTACATTACTTTTTCTATTAGTATCGTTGTTCAGGCGTTGGTTTTGTTTACTCTGTTGCTGAATACCTTCCACAGTTTGATGAAGAGATTAGATGTTGAGCCTAACGACACCATGCTCACAATTTCCGCGACAATCGGGTCAACGCCAACTCATTGGCTTCAAATATACTGAGATGTACTCCTCCTGCATACTTATCGAGATGTACAGTTCTGATGAAGGAATATTTAATATCATAAATAACTAGTAGCCGTAAGAAGACGGAAGTTCAAGATCACCCAATACAATTTTCTTAGCGGGTGAACCACTGGCAATGGTGAATAAATTCAAGTATCTGGGCTCAGTTATTACCACCGATACGACGATTGATGACGACGTAAAGTATCGCATCAGCGTTGGATGGACCAAATGGCGTTTGCTGACAGGCGTCTTATGTGTCAGGAGTATGCCTATAAAGCCCAAAGACAAGATATAGAAGACTGTTCTTAGACCTTCCCTCACTTACGGCTCCTAGTGTTGGACAAGGCAAATGAAGCATGATCAGCAAATGCATAAAATGGAAATGCGGATTCAGCGATGTTCAGGGGGTGCCACCCTCTTGGTCCGAGTGCGCAATAAGCATATACGATGATCATTTAGTACGGCCCCTGCGGACGTGATTACCTCAGTGGCTTAGTTGCTGGCTTCCCTCGCGGAAGGCTGATGTTCGAACCCCTATCCATTCTGGGTCGAAATTTGCGTCAAAAGTATTCACGTGACATGAGGAAGGGCATCCGGTCTTACAATCCCTGCGAGCCCTGAAATAACTGGGATAAGCTGAGGAAAGTTTATATAGTACGACCCCTATCAGTGAGAAATTGGAGGAGCGGCAGTTTCGCATGTACAACGTCGAGATGAAGATCATCCCGTTAAGAGAGATCTTGCGATCGAGGAACCAATCAGAGGACGCCGGCGTCCGATAGCAATATGTGGCGTACAGCCGAAAAGTCCTTGAATATAAACGGCATTCCAATGGCGGAGAAATCCAACTCCAGGGTCAGAAGAGCCGACCCTGAGTGATACTTTGGAGTGTCCATTGTGTGCAAAAATACGGCCAGGAAAGAAGAAGAAGAAATAACTAGAGACGCAAAGTCCTCTGCTGAAATCACTAGCAGAGTCCAAAAAATGGAGCACAAATTTATCACTAAGTCTGGTCTCTTCTATGGAATAACTAAATACCTTTAAGTACAAAAAGAACACTTTATCAGGTATATTTCGTGCCATTAACTATATACGCCCTTGAAACCTATACGATCAACAGTAGAAAGAGTAGCAGACTTCAAGCTGCAGAAATGAAGTTCTTGAGGTCAATGCTACAGAAAACAAGAAGATATAATATCCTGGAAAAAGAGATCAGTCATAACACACAAGTAAAGTAGCCGTTAAGTGAAAATGCAAGAACATCAATACTGAAATGGTATGGCCATGTAAAAAGAATGGATCAAATGAGAATAGCAAGAAATTAGCTAGAAAATGAATTGGAAGGCAAAAGAACAGAGGCAGACCAAGGAAAATGGTGGATCAGTAAAGTAAAGCGCGACCTGGAAGGAAGAGGAGTGGGATGACACCAAGTTGACAAGGAGGAAATGTACCTGGGTAGAAAAAGTTGAAGAGCGCTCTTGTACCGCAGCCGGGCGACTGGGGACGGTTATTTAACTGATGATAATGATAAAATAACCAATTCGTGCAGATATTTTTTTTTTTGCTAGATGCTTTACGTCGCACCGACACAGATAGGTTTTATGGCGACGATGGCTCATGAAAGGCCCAGGAATGGGAAGGAAGCGGCCGTGGCCTTCATTAAGGTACAGCCCCAGCATTTGCCTGGTGTGAAAATGGGAAACCACAGATATTTATTACCAATCAATTGACAGGTTTCGATCGAGACATATGTCTATCTGGATAGCAGAGAAATTTGTAGCAACCAACATTGATCTCTGTGACCCGTGGTCACATGAATGAAGACATTTTACAACACCCCCCCCCCCCAAGAATATCGTTATTTAGTGTTTTAAAAATTAGGTTTACGAAATTCCGTATCAATAAAGGAGACTTTGGGGTTGATATGTAATGAAAATCCACAGCCTGTTTCAAGTCATTCGACCGGGTCAGGGATGGAATGAATGAAGCCCCCAACTGACGGCGAAGATAGGGATTGTGCCGCCTACCGGAGCCTATCGCACTCCTCTAGGGCAATTATTATCGACTGATAGAAGAAATGAAGTGATATTGGAGAGTGTTACTGGAAGGAAAGACGACAGAGATAACCGGAGTAACCGGAGAAAAACTGTCTGCCTCCACGTTGTCCAGCACAAATCTCACGTGGAATGACCGGCATTTGAACCTCGGAACCCAGCGGTGACAGGTCGCCTGAGCTACGGAGGCTGTAGACATACAGACATACTGTCTACAAAATTGATCGCCCAACAGAGATCCATTCTTCTGTCATCCGGTAGAGTGAAACGGAATGTCGAAAAGGACATGCTTGTGACATGAATGACGTGAAATTAAGGTACCTATCCAAGATACATGAAACCATGCGATTATTACTTTGCAGAAATTTTGGGGACTGCACGAATTCCCAGTCCCCGAACCAAGAGAACTAACATTTTAAGATTAAAATCCCATCTTCGAGCCAGGAAATGAACCCGTAGCCTCGAGGTCAGAAGGCGAAGCCGCTGATCACTCAGATATGAGACGGACACAGCCATAAGTGACGCTATGGCTTTAAGGAAAGAGCTACATTTTACTCTGGCCTGTAAACCAAAAACCAAATCCCATGACGCAACAGCCCCGAAGGGCCATGGCCTACCAAGCGACCGCTGCTCAGCCCGAAAGCCTGAAGATTACGTGGTGTCGTCTGGTCAGCACGACGAATCCTCACGGCCGTTATTCTTGGCTCTCTAGATCGGGGCCTCTATCTCACGTTAGATAGCTCCTCAGTTGTAATCACGTAGGCTGAGTGGACGTCGTTTCAGCCCTCAGATCCAGGTAAAAATCCCTGACTTAGCTGGGAATCGAACCCGGGGCCTCTGGGTAATAGGCAGGCACGCTACCCCTACACCGCGGGACCGGCTACACTGGCTTGTAGCACGAGACAAATGCAAAAATAATGCATCCATCACGAAAAAGCAATAGGCATTTTTAAACTGTGTTCCCAAAAAATTGGAGACACAATACCTCCCTATGAACATATGCTCTATGTTAGACTGCTTACAGCTACGCCTATTTTAGTTATTAGCTACAAAGGGGAGATGGTTCGTATTTAGGATTAAGTACGGTGTCAAATATACCGTTAGGAACACTGAAACACTTCGCCAGCTTGTGGAATAAGGTTATCATCGAATACCTGCAATGCCTGGAGTGTTCGAACGTGTCCAACAATCAATGGGGCGGCATGTTCAGGCATGAGTTCAGATGCATGGTGGACAGCCTGAGCACTACTTGTCTTAGAATGCACTATCTCTACCGGTACACCAATATGACGGCAGGCACTGACCAAATGGCATATGTTGATACAGGCTCTTGTGTTGTGTTTGGGTATTAACTATTTATGTTGGTGCATCCACCTAGTCACTACTGTACCAAATGAAAATGAAAATCCACAGCCTGTTTCCAGTCATTTGACCATGTCAGGAATCTCATGAATGAAGCCCCCATCTAGCGGCGAGGATAGGAAATGTGCCGGCTGCCGAAGCCTGTCGCACTCGTCTGAGGCAATGATGAATGACTGACAGATGAAATGAAATGTTAATGGAGAGTGGAATGAAAGATGACAGGGAAAACCGGAGTACCCGAGTAAAAACCTGTCCCACCTCCGCTTTGTCCAGCACAAATCTCACATGGAGTGACCGACTGTACCAAATCAATTGTGTAAAAGATTGAATTAATTATACACTCAAGAATAGATAGTACATGTTTCGAGAATTTGTGGATTCGCTTCTTCAGCTATACAGGTCAAAATCAGATATTTATATAAAGACCTTATAGGTAAAGGAGAAAGTTCCCCTTAAAAGTTAAAACTGTTAAAACGTACAATAACACAAATTAAAAGTTGTATCATAATATCTTGGATCATATGTCCAATCTTGTCGTTTTGTATAAAATCTAAATGGTTATTTAATAATTCCTCGGTAACTGTCTCTTCTAGTGTGGCACGAACTTATCTCAATTGCCTTCATATTATTGAATGCGACGATTTTATTCAACCTGGCAGGACAATCCTTGACTCACCGGTCTTCAGTTGCGAAGGTATTGACAATACCTTAGTTTACACCTTACTACATCTAAGGACATAAATAAGAGATTTGGACAACTGTGTTTTCGATTCAATAAGGACACATTTGACGCCACACCAAGATAGTGCACCACCATAACTTCATAATTATTTAATAAGTGTGTAGATTTTATATGAAGACGACAAGATTGGAAATATGATCCAAGATATTATGAACCAACTTTTAATTAGTGGCCTGCAATGTTACCGGACATGAACTGTATCGAACATGCCTGGGATATGCTGAAGCGTGCTATTGCTCAATGTCCACTCCCTCCCATAACCGGCCAAGAGATTATGGAGGCCGCCGTCGAAGAATTGGGATCGCCTGCCTCAAAAGGACGTGGACAACTTGATCTGTGGTATGCCACGGCGCGTGAGAGCCCTACTGGACGTCCGTGGTGGCCATGTTCCTTACTGAAACGTCACAAGTTCGCAAGATTAAAAAAGAAAAACAGATCAGTTCCTGTTTAACAGGCCAAATATTTTTCTGCATGTAGTTAATAATTTGTTTTCACACATGAATAAAGTCCGCAGGATATTTGTCATAATGCAGTCCCTTTGGTAATAACCTAGCCCACAGTGCCACGTAAGCTCTGCATCCTGGCAAACAAGTGTTATGCAAAACTTTTTGTGATGAGTATACTGTAGTTCAAAAGCGGTATTTATGTAAAGAAAACAACTACTTTTTTACAATAATAATCATCAGAGTGCCTAAGTGCCACACTGTCGTCAACAAACGTTTATATACCTGGTCCTCGAAGGTTAAGACATTCATCTACTTCCAGTTGATTATCATCTTCACCTGCCTCCTTACTGGGACAAGAAACCACGAAGGTTTCATCTTGAGACACAGTCTTGTTTTGGCAGAATAGCTGTTCCTTTTCCTGGATACAGAAGAGGATTAAATGTATCCCAGTCCTCATTAACACACTATTAGCCCGAATCTTCGTGATTGTTAGATCCCTCTGGCAACTCACTAGGAGTTCCTTTCGTTTTCACTGACGACACTGCAGCTGGTTATATCAAGAGAAGAGATTCTCTCATGATACTTTGTTCCACCCAAACTGGTCAACAATTAGCTAATCTTTAACAAGCCTATTCCAGGTACGTCAGCGGGCTGTCAGGCAGCGTTCGGAACACGACACCAATTACTGGCAGACAAGCAGTCTGACATGAATCTAATTACAAGTTCTTCTACGAATACGAATCTAAGATATCTCTGCAGCATCACTGAGTTTTAGGCAAGGCCGCTTGGTGATTAATGCTGTCTATAAGACAAAATAATTACTTTGAGTTTTGAAAGAGTGGGTAGAGGAATGTGTATTTGTTGTTGTTGTTGTTGTTACTGTATACCGCTATTGGTAATGAGTTCCGTACAATAACGGTGTGTGTGTGTGTGTGTGTGTGTGTGCGTGTGTGTGCGTGTGCGTGTGTGTGTGCAATAGGTAAATAACATTTGTTTCTGTATTGTACGTCTCTACATAGATACAGTAGATAGATAGATAGATAGATAGATAGATAGATAGATAGATAGATAGATAGATAGATAGATAGATAGATAGATAGATATGGTTTGTTTTAGCTAGCCAAGTTAGGGACACATATCCCTGTCTTAAACTTAACCAGTGAAATACATAAATAACAAATAAAATAAAAATAAAATAAAATAAAAATTTTGAAATTTTAAATAAATGAAAAAAGGGACTGAAACAAATTACTATGCTACTATGATATCTTACTGTACATAAAATATATATTATTATACACAATAAAAATTAACATTTAGCTTCCTAAGTACAATAATATAATACCTACGAAGAAATTGAAACACAATGGATTACATTAATAATATAAATAATAATATAGACAAACCTACTATTATTTACAATCGTATTTTAATACCCAATTCCAGAAATTTCTCACACTGACGAAAGTTACACTTTTCATGTTATTACTGTGGGCAAAAACATTACAAAATGGGGATTGAGATGAGGATAACTATGCAGGTGACCACAGCTGAGTACTACTATAAGAAGAAGACGAAGGCACAGGAACACAAGAAGATAAGAAGAAGAAGAAGTTGAAGAAGAATCACTGACGCAATACGAGCTCGTGTCATGGAGACATTTTGAACATCCGCTTTTAAATTTTCCGTGGTTTGATATCCCTCTGACCTCCTGCGGAAGGAAGTTCCATTCACGGCTGGCCACAACAGTGAAGGAATTGTTATAGGTCGAGGATTTATGCTTAGGAATACCGAACAATATCGTGTAGTGAAAATAGATATAATAGAATCCCTTGTAATCGAATCCGAGATGAGCGGGAATTTTCAAAATAAAATTGCGAAATAAATAAATAAATAAATAAATAAATAAATAAATAAATAAATAAATAAATAAATAAATACATAAATAAATAAATAAATAAATAAATAAATAAATAAATAAATAAATAAATCAGTCACCACTCATCTGTATTTAAGGCAGTAGCTCAGGTGGTGGTTTCCCCGACAATTGCTTACCTAGTCTTTCTTGGATGGGTTTAAAGAATCTGAAAATGGATCGAACATCTCTTTTGTAAACTTTTCCATTCCCTAATTCCTCTCCTTACAAACGAATAGTTTGCCCCAATTTGTCCGATTGCATTCCAATTTTATCTTCATATTATTATCTTTTCTAAATTTTTAACTCCACTGAAACCTATTCGTTTACTATTTAATTAATTACTTATCGTATGATATAAGAGAAAGCATTCAACATGTGCAATCAGACCCATTTCCCTGATATGTTCTTCTATAACATTCAAATACAATGTGGTGAACTGACTGCGAGGAAGCACCACAGTTACATTCGTGATAAGGAATGTTATCCCATTTAAAGAGTGATTCAGCACAAATTACGTGATTAGTCCGAATCCTATTGAGGGCAGTCTTGGTAGACAAAAACGAGGTGCTCGGCTGTTTCTAATTAAATCACTCTAAAATTCATGGTTGATGTTGGTACTCCATTCATTTCTCCATTGGACATTAGGCTTGAAAGGTTTTACAATGAGAGTCTGAGCATGTTTGATTGGTGGATGTCTAAATTTCAGCCAGTTCCTATTCAGAAGAAAGATGTCACGACGAAAATGTCAGAATATTCTTATACTCATGAATCAGAACAACTTCCCCGCGTAGGTTAGGTGGCTTGATGTTGCTGAGGGCAGGGAACTCATTAGTAGGCGGTAGTCTAAGAAGTCCACTGATTAGTCTCATGGTGATTTTGGGATGAGTATCAATTATCATTGCATGGGCGCTGTTATTTTCCTAACATCATTCTACGTCATTTTCCACTGAAAGCTCGGAATATACCGCTTATCCAAGCAGCTCGTCTCTTTATTACCACGTTTCCTACCTCAATGTTTGCAACATTTTTGTAACATTATTCTTTTCTCTGAGATCACCCGGAGCTAAGCGTGCTGCTTTCCTTTCGTTCCTCAGAGAACAGCAATATCAAAGATACAGTCTACATCGGAAATATTCGATGCTCTACATGCGATGAAATTTACCTCTGAAGGAAAAATAATTGCTTATTGGCTGGATATTAGCGTTCTCCCTAGAGTAATGACCTTAACGAGCAAGTCGTTTCCAACGAAGGATAAATATTAGATGTTTCAAAGAAATCTCCAATTTGCTGATAATTTTATGTAAATTTAATGTACTGACGGTGGTTTTAAAATAACGTTAGGCTAGTAATCTCGTTGTAAAGCCCAGTCTATTGTAGTAAATCGTAGTGCCACGTTATTGGAAATATTTACGTTATGTGTGAAATTCTATGTGATTGCAAGGTAATTATTAGGTTGCACTACACGTAATAGAATAAACTTTCTAGAGTATTTCATTCATCTTGTGTGATTTTCTTAGTAATTAGCCTTCGTTCCGATTATTACTTCACATTTTGATAAATTCTTGTTTTTTCCCGCGTCATTTTTATTGTTCTGTCATTTATTTCTCCATTTCGTTTCGCTGCTATATTATTGCCTCCGGGATATTTTGCAATTGACATGTACAGTATTTATATAATAGTAATAATAATGATAATAATAACGCCGAGAGAGTCGTCCGTGCGGTTACGGTCGCGTAGTTGTGAGCTTGCATTCGAGCGATAATTGGTTCGAGTCCCACCGTTGGCACCCCTGAAGATTGTTTTTTTTTCGTGGTTTCCCATTTTCACACCCGGAAAATGCTGGGCCTGTATCTTAGTTAATGCCATGGCAGCTACCGTTCCAGTCCTAGCTCTTTCCCAACCTTCCATTTCCGGAAATCTTTGATGTATTAGTTCGACGTTAAACAACTATAATAATAATAATAATAATAATAATAATAATAATAATAATAATAATAATAATAATAATAATAATAATAATAATACCGAGCTCGATAGCTGCAGTCGCTTAAGTGCGGTCAGTATCCAGTATTCGGGAGATAGTAGGTTCGAACCCCACTGTCGGCAGCCCTGAAGATGGTTTTCCGTGCTTTCCCATTTTCACACCAGGCAAATGCTGGAGCTGTACCTTAATTAAGGCCACGGCCGCTTCCTTCCCAGTCCTAGCCCTTTCCTGTCCCATCGTCGCCATAAGACATATCTGTGTCGGTGCGACGTAAAGCCAATAACAAATAATAATAATAATAATAATAATAATAATAATAATAATAATAATAATAATAATAATAATAGGAATATCTGAGTTGACAACACGACTATTATGGAACGGTGCAAACGGAGCTTTGGCAATATAAATTAGATTCTTAGACTTATTTTCGTGTAAATTGAATGTAAATTCACGGGACTGAACAGGATCTACGCCCAGGAACATATAGTTTTCGCCCCTAGAAGCAAAAAATGACCACGCGTTTAAATGTGGTTGGTCTGCTGCTTTAGTGAGCGGAACGGAGTATGTACGTTGTTGTTGTTGCTGTGTTTCTGTGTCCACTCACAACAACTTACAAGACGAGCTGGACTTACGAGACCTCGGTGGAGTCAGAGGGAAATCTGCTAGCGCCTATTATGGCAGCGGTGTATGTTCCACTCCTAGGTGTTTGTGACAGAGTGTACCGGAAAATGATAGGCACGTACTAGAATTATTAATTATGCATGATAATTATGGAACTAACAAATCGCCATAGAGTAATAATAATGATGTAAGTTTATCTATGCAAACAATATTTCGAAGTTTCATAGAGAGCATGTAGTATTGCTTATGATGTATTGGAACGTACTGTGAATTAATACATTTAAAAATATATTTATATTGGGAGAGGTGACAACCAGTGTCAGTACGCAATCTACTCCTGTCGGATAATACCAAACGGTCTCCATCCGACGGACGAATCATCATCAACAGTGGCATATGGTCTCACTCCGTATGAACACTATGAAGAGCTTTGGAATTGAATCTAGGAATTTACCGAGCTCGATAGCTGCAGTCGCTTAAGTGCGGCCAGTATCCAGTATTCGGGAGATAGTAGGTTCAAACCCCACTGTCGGCAGCCCTGAAAATGGTTTTCCGTGGTTTCCCATTTTCACACCAGGCAAATGCTGGGGCTGTACCTTAATTAAGGCCACGGCCGCTTCCTTCCCACTCCTAGCCCTTCCCTGTCCCATCGTCGCCATAAGACTTATCTGTGTCGGTGCGACGTAAAGCAACTAGCAAAAAAAAAAAAAAATCTAGGAATTTGACACGCAATCTAATGATTATAATTTTTTTTTGCTAGGGGCTTTACGTCGCACCGACACAGATAGGTCTTATGGCGACGATGGGATGGGAAAGGCCTAGGAGTTGGAAGGAAGCGGCCGTGGCCTTAATTAAGGTACAGCCCCAGCATTTGCCTGGTGTGAAAATGGGAAACCACGGAAAACCATCTTCAGGGCTGCCGATAGTGGGATTCGAACCTACTATCTCCGGGATGCAAGCTCACCTGGGAGATAGTAGGTTCGGATAGTGGGATTATAAATTGGCCAACAATATGATGGTGAATATTTTTCCATCAAAGGGGCTCGAACTGGCTAACTATAGTGTAAGACCATATTTACATAGCACCTTAAAAATGTTGGCCTCTAGACGGTCAATTTGAAAGATCAAGAACGTACTCATCTACAGTTCACTATTGGCATCTGCAAATATGGGCACTAGAAATGTCAAAAACGGTTAGTCTGGACAATTTTGAAGTTCGATTACCTTTTTGGTCAATCATAGGGCTGAATATGGCAAATTATCTAGGCTTAGTACTACATTTGTCACTCGTAAGGATATAGAAGGAGATTGTGATACACATCGGAAGGCACAACTGTTTGTGGAGGATGTATAACCGAGGAAAGTGTAAACAAAGGAGATCTTTGCAACAGTGACCAAACTCATTTCGTAATGATATGTCTTTATTGTCAACACCATTTCACAGAGAAGAGAAAACTACTGCTTTTGTGTTGCAGTCTGTATGTAGTTATACACATAGCTATAAAATCAATTGATGTAGCTTTATCAATGAGTGGAAGTTTAACTAACAAGCTATGTATCCGTTTTCAAGAGAAACAAGTCACTTTCGGCAATACATGTACCGAAGAAACTCGAGGCAACATGTCCACGTTACCTTCATGTGCAGGCAAGGAATAGTGGAAAAGTGACGGAAGATCATATGAAATGTTCCCTAACTTCAGTTCTTTGCGAAAATGTGAGTGAGGTAAAAGAAAACTCGTGTCTTCATCCCGAGGTGGTGCAACTTTGTTCAGGCACACCTCCAATGGAGATGAGCTGTATGTATCATTTCAAACACACACCAGCCCTCCTGCCATTCTTAAAATTCTGACAGTACCGGGAATCGAACCAGGGCCCCTGAAGACGGCAGCTAATGACACCAACCGTTACGCTACGGAAGTGGACAAAGTGGAAGTGAAAATAGTCTATTGCTGCGTGATTTCTGGTCAGGCCATACAATTCTTCCCTTCTGTACTTCTATCGGCAATATATGCTTTACATTTATAAGAGAAGGATCACTTATCTGCTAAGACTACGACGTGAAAACCAAAAGTGAAAGTTACAAGATCGGCATTACAGTATTAGATTTCACTCCGTTATATCGTCACTGCCGGGACAAAACCTCCTATGTGAAATATTTTAGCTTAGAACTTTGGCCGGTAAGGTTCTGTCATCTAAGGTGCAATATTGTATGCGCATTGTCAAGGCATTCTCGCTCTTCATAATGTATGTGCTGCGGGTCAGTATATCTCCAAAAATATAATCACATAGGAGGTTTTGTCCCGGCAACGACGATATACAATTTTTGCAACAAAGTACAAGTCTATGTTTCAAAGTGCTTGAGAAATGCATGCCCATGCTATGGTTTGAAAATTCAAAAAATGCGGCTTTTGATATTGGACTGCTTGAATACGCAAATGTTAATTTATGTAAAAATGTTTATTTAATGAGATGTGCTTCGCTTGACAAGTTCAGTGAAATCCCACATCTGCTCTTTGAAGACTAATAGCAGCACTATCAGGTCAGTAGAACAAATGTGTTCTACTCATCTTAATTTCATTAAGAAGAGAGTTTATGACATTATTGATGGAAAATGTAACTCAATATACCCATGACATTGAAGTATGTGTGTTTCTTCTAATATTGTATTCAACCAAATTAGGATGAAGAAAAGTATATACATCTATGGGCTGCAGGAAGACCGAAACGAAGACAAAGTGAAGCTTATTTATAAAGTGGTGGACCTCATCCAAAATAAGCTAAAACTAAACTTTAGTGAAGTGGATATAGATGATATAGAAAGAGCAGGAACAGTGAAAGGTAAGAGACCAGTGAGAGTGAAGATGATATCAACGATAATGGCGGACATAGTATTAAAGAACGCAAAGAACGTACAAGGGGAAAGGATTTGGATTAACAAAGACTTAGGAAAAGACGGGATAGAGAATAACAGAATCCTACGAAAACATTTAGGAAGAGCCAAACATCAGGGACTGAAAGCATTTATTAAGAACCAAAGGCTAGTGGTAACTAATGGAGTATGGTGGCGCGTGTGGACTGTAGCAAAACTAAAGAAGATGGAAGAAGAGCTGAAAAAACATGAAGATGAAAGCGCGAAACGGCCCAGAAAGAGACAAGTGCACACGCAGGATGAGGGAGGAAATGGGGTATCCAGAGTTGAAACACAGAGGCAAGAAAACAGTACAATGGAAGATAGTGGCAGTGAGCAAGTGGTGCAAAGTGAAGTGAAAGGAGCAAGTGAAGACAATAGGAAGCAGGACAAGGACTCAGCCTCACCGATCAAAAGTAATGCAGAAAATAAAATGGAAAGAAGACAGATACTAAACAAGGAAAGATCATTTTGAAGGACTTATGGGGAAAGAAAAAAGGAGTAGGCACGGAGAAAGGGAAGGAGGAAGAGGGAAAGGAAGAAGGGGTGAGAGAGGGAGAAGTCTTTCAAGAAAGAATAACTAGGAGCAAGGGAGGAAGTGGGGAAGCTCAGAAACAGAGGGGAGGAGGTAAAAAATAACTAGAGATGACGATAGGGTTGTGGAATATTGTGGGATTGATAGGGAAGTTAGGAAATAAAGAAATAGAAAAATTAGTCAAAGAGTTTGAGATAATAGCCTTTGTAGAGACTTGGTTAGGGAAAGGGATAGAAATTGATTGGGAAGGTTATAGAGTAATCAATGTCACAAAGAAAAAAAATAGGGAGGAGGGGAAGGAACCCTGGAGGAATAACTGTCTTAATAAAAAATGAAGTAGTAGGGAGAGTGGAGAGAATACAGAATGAGGTAGAAGGGGTGGTGTGGTATAGAGTGAAAATGGGAAGTGAAGAGGAGGAGGCAATATGTCTAGCTCTTTTGTACAATCACCCTAAAGATTCAGTGTATGCGAATAAAAACTTTTTTGAAGATCTGATGGAAGAAATAAATAAAATTAAAGGTACATATATGGAGGATGGAATGATATTTTTAGGAGATTGGAATGCAAGAGTGAGCAATAGAGTACCGAATTATGGAAGGGAGGATACTGAAGTGAGGGGTTACAGAAGAAGTAGTAAAGACAAAGAGATAAATAGTAATGGTCTAAAATTGATAGAGCTATGTGCTATAGAAAAATTATATATTTTAAATGGGTGGATGGAGGGAGACAGTACAGGAGAATTGACGTTCATCACGTCGAAGGGAGGGAGTGTGGTAGATATAGGAGTAAGCTCGGAAACAGCTTTAAGGAAAATTATTTTTGAGGTGGTAGAATGTGGGTCAACAGAGCACTTGCCCATTAAGATGAAATTAAGAGAGGAAAATGGTGATGAAAAGAGAGGGTTAGGAAGATGAAACATAAAGAGAGATGGAAGTATATTTGGAATGATGATACGATCGAGAAATTGAGAAGGGAGCTAAGGGTGAAAGGTGATAGTATAAGAGTAGAAGTTGAAAGGGTGCTGGAAGAAGAGAACATAGATAATGTGTTAAAAGTAATAGAACGTCCGGTATGGGAGGTGGGAAAGAGAGTGAAGATAAGAGAGGAAGGAGACAAAAGAAAAGCCATGGGATGGTTTGATGAAGAATGTAGCAGAGAACGGAAGATATTGATGACAGCACTAGCAGAATTTAAGAAAGGAGGGAAACAGGAGAAAAGAGAGGAATATTGTAAATTAAGAAGGGAATACAAGAATTTACTGAAAGAGAAAAAGAAATGTTGGAGGGAGACGGAAGCGGAAAGAGTGAATAGATATTGCAAAGAGAAAAGATTTGAGAGAATATGGGAAACCATAAACTATCTTAAGAGAGATAGGTATACGTGGAAGGGAACAGACATAGAGGAAAGGGAGTGGGTAGGCTACTTTACGGGTCTTTTGGGTGGGCGAGGTGACTGGAAAGAGGAAAGAAGTATGACATCAATACGAAGAGATTTACAAGTAGGAGTACAGTTACTAGATGGAGAAATAACAATACAAGAAGTAGTTAGTGTGTTAAGTAAAGTAAAAACGAAAGTAGCGGGCGGGGCAAATGGTATAAACAACAGAGTTTGGAAGGAAGTAGGAAAAAATGAATCGATGCTGAAGGTGATGGTAAATTTTTTAACAAAATGTGGGAATCGGCGAAATTTCCTAGAGAATGGAGAAAAGGAGTATTATGTCTGATATACAAGAATAAAGGGAGTCGGAGTGATCCTAATAACTACAGAGGAATTACACTCCTGGACTCGCTATCGAAGGTGTACACAGGAATTTTAGCCAATAGGATCATAAATTGGGCAGAGAAGTATGGAAGGATTTCGGAGTTTCAAAATGGGTTCAGAAAAGAGAGGAATACGGTAGATAATATATGGATTGTGGATACCCTAATCACGAAATATGTCAAGATAGCAGGGATGAGATTGTATGTAGCAGCAATAGATTTGGAGAAAGCCTTTGATGCAGTGAATAGGGAGGCGCTGTTTACTAGGCTAAGGGATATTGGCTTATCAAGGAAAATGAGGATGGCAATAGAAGGGATATATAAGGAAGTAATGGTAATGATTAAGTTACAGGGGGGTGGGTTGAGTAAATGCATAGAATCCAAGAGGGGTGTAAGGCAAGGTTGTAAACTGTCTCCGATTTTATTTTTATTGTTTATTAACAATATATTAGATAGTCATGGAGGGGAGGGCTGGCAATGCCCTTGGATAAGGAATCGGGAAATACCGGGTCTGCTTTGTGCAGATGATTTATTGATTATGTCGCTAACACCAAGGGGGTTGAGAAAAGGACTAGAAGAGGTGGTGGAATATACTAAGAGATGGGCACTTAGAATAAACGTGCAGAAGACACAGATAATGATATGCAGGAAAAGAAAAAGCAAGAAGGAAAAGAAATATTGGATAGTAGAACAGGAAGAAATCAGAACAAAGAATAAAATTGAGTATTTAGGAGCGATAATTAGCAGCAATGGAAAATGGAAGGAACAGACAAAAGAGCTTTATTAAAAGGGAGAGGAGCACTTGCAGTAGTGGCGGTTTTAGAAAACAAATTCCCGGAAATTAAATATAAAATTCAGAGAATGGTGTTCCAATCAATGGTGAAAGGAAGAATGCTATATGGAGTAGAAGTGTGGGGATTGGAAGAAAATAGAAAGGAATTAAACCGGGTGGTGGCAAAATTTAGTAAGATTATGATGGGGGTTCCTAACTGTACAGCTAATGTGGGTTCTAGACTAGTATGTAAAGAATCGGTAGATATTATGATAGCAAAGAGGATAATGAAGTATTGGATGAGATTGGAAGAAGGGAAGGGAGGAGATTTAGTTCAAGAGGTGTATAGATTCCAGAAAAGTATGGAAAATGAGGAATACTGGGTGAATAAGTGCAAAACGATATTACGAAGGATAGGGTTAGGAGAATGGACTGAAGGATGGGGAGAGAGGAAAGATTGGGTGTTGAGCAAGGTGGAAAAGAGAGTGGCTGATATAGAAAGACAGCGTTTAATAATGGAATGTTGGGAAAGGAACTCATTATCAATATTAAACAAATTAGTAGAAATTACAAACCCGAGAACTGAATTTGAGGGTAGGAGGGATAAAAGAGGTTTATACTGGTGGGTTATGGGAATTCCAAAAAATATAGGATGGATAGGTAGAGAAAATAAGAATAGATGTATTTTATGTGGAGAGGGGTGGTCGGATTTGCATATATTTTCCAAATGTAGTGAACTAGAAGAGTTGAGAAAGAAAGTGTTGAATAAGAAATAGATAGAGAAAGTAGAAAAGGATTATAAGATGAAGGCATGGCTATGCAGAGAATGGGAAAGAGGATCGAATTTATCGAAATATTTAAATTTGGTTAGAGCTAGGTTTATAAAGAAATTAAGTGAACAATAGAAGGATGTCATGTACCAGTAAATGAGTGACAGAAAGAAAGTTTGTAAAATTAAAATAGAAATAAGTAGTGGGTCTTTTTATATCATTATGACGAAGAGATGTAAATAAGAAGAAAGATCGGTGAGGAACAAGAAAATATAGACATATTGACAATTTATGTAGATAAATGATGTACAAAATATGAACCTCGTGTTATAACGTTGTCAATATAGTGGATAAGCTATGTAAAAGTATTATAAGAGAGTTGAACAGCTGTAGGGACAGAGGGGAGCTGGAAAGATGTGGAAAAGGGAGGGAGGGGGGACATAAGAGGGAAGGATGGGGGGAGAAAGACCCATCCCTAGTCGAGATAAACAAACATGTCCGCATATTAACGGAGAGTCATGATGGGAGAAGGCAGTGTGTAGTAAGGCGATACAGACTCGTGGACGGGCAAAAGATAATAGCGAGACGAATCGCATGATGGTCTGGGTTCCAGCTCAGCGATTCGACATGAAGAGAAGGCGAGGGAACACATTGCGATAGAGATTTAGTTGGGTATGACATCTGACCCACGAATGTGGCTGACAGCGGCATCATGGGTGGAAGGGGTTCCCACATTACCAGGGGATGCATCGAGCAGCCAGTTGCTTTCCTTTTGGCAGGTATTTTACATGTATGTAGTATAACTTTAGTTTTAGTGCAAGGTGGTGCAGCTTATGGTCCGGCTTTCCGTCTCTGCTGCGCCACCAAACTAGAGTAGTGAAGGGTGGTGCTGCTTATGGTCTGGCTAACCGCCTCTGCAGCGCCACCAAGGTAGTTAATGGTTTGTTTAGTGTAGGATGGAGTTACACATGGTATGGTTATCCGCCTGGGTGACGCTACTAAATTAGTAGGGACGTAGGTAGTAGTTCAAGGGGTGTAGAGTAGTCATTGTTTAACTATAGTTTTGTTCTTTTATTTCTATGTATTTTGCATTATTTATTACCTGTGATCGTTTGGTGCCCTAACATATGGACAGGTCATCCGCCTTTGTTAGGAGCATCGTAGTAGATTTAGTGAGGTAGTTTAGGTAGATTTTAAGAGAGGATAGTAGATATTGTATGTTTGCCTTTGTATTTTTGTATCCATTTTATCTTTATTGCCAGTAAGCCGAAGGTGTAAACTAGGGTGGCAATACAGAAATGTTCTAATTCTAAAAAAAATAATAATAATTCTAATATTGTATTCATATTACATTTTCTTGCGTTACCTCTTAGAACTTGAGTAGATGGTTATTCAGATATCTCTTGAAGTAGAATGCTGCGGGAATATTCCCCCCTTCTCGTGATAAATATTTAGAAGGCTTTAATTTTTGTGTGGTTTTTATTCTAGGTTCGGCCATTCTCAGTACTTCATTTCAGATTCCTAAAAATGTATTTACGTCCCATTAACTACACTACGTTTACGTATTTTGAAGACCACAAATTGCCAGAATTTGCCCCATGCAAGCTTTGTTTACTTGCCAGTAAATCTGCCAGTAGAAGGCTGAAATACTTGAGAAACTTCATGCTACGCTTCGAAATACCATTACGAGGCAATGTTAGGGCAGAAATACTGTCCCGCAGCACATGTTCGAAATTCCTTGATATATTGATGGAATATTGAACCATAGATACCAGAACATTTCTGGTCAGATTTCTAAGCTGAAATATTATCAGACAGCCATTTTTTAGGCTTAACAACGATATTCCCTTTCGTCATGTTTCCACTTTGCCTTGGCTCGACATGAAGACTGTGATGATCCACGGAAAACGAGTGCAAAGGGTGCTACTTTCGCGGACACTATACATAACCTCCCCCACGCCTATTTCCCAGAAATTGAAACCTCCAATGTCGTTCACCAATAAGCATTTTAATTAAAAGATTAAGGAGATATCATTTTCAGTAACTACGAAAATGACTGGGAACAAATCTAGTTTATCTCAATGTTCTCATACGCGAAATCTTACTCAGCAGATCTGAATATATCTACATCGATGCATGTCATGCGGCCACACTTCAAAAGATGGAACAGTGACTCTCCACTGACGAGCTCTTCATATGTTTGAAGAATATTTAATTAATTATTACCGGTGTAACAGCAGTCTTAGTGAAAGTCATCGTACGCTAGAGAGCCATGCAAGACACGTGGGTAGGTATATTCAAAAAGCGAAGTTGTTCTTCATTAACTGGTCCTCTGACCACCTGTCTACTTGGCAAGTCACATCAGCAGCTCGTTAGAGCCAATTAAGGGTGTCACCAGTAAGTCTTCATCTAACGACAGCGTCATTGGGAGACACTGCATAAGAAATAATGCGTGGAATGTCTAATGATAAATAAGGTTTTGTAGTTCCAAAGATATCTGTAGAAGTGAAAGAAACTTTCACTTCCTGCAGTTAATGATATGATTGTATCGAAAGTGCCGTCTGTTTATTATTTCATCCCCAATTTTGGAGAATTGTTTATGTAAAATAATAGACGTCTACGAGAATTCATACGTATTGGCTAGCTGCCTCTGTGGATCCGTGGTAGAGTGTCGGCTTCCGGATCCCAAGATAGCGGGTTCAAACCCGGCAGAGGTAGTCGGATTTTTGAAGGGCGGAAAAAAGTCCATTCGACACTCCATGTCGTACGATGTCGGCATGTAAAAGATCTCTGGTGATACATTTGGTATTTACCCGACAAAATTAATTAAATCTCAGCCATAGACGCCCAAGAGAGATCCGGTTTACTCTGTCTGCCATCTAGCGGACCTAGAGTAAAACGGAACGTCGAAATTGACGAGCAGACAGCCAGATGGCGTCAAATCGAAATGTCTGCACACGGTAGCTGAGGCCATACGATTATTATTATTATTATTATATTATATACGTATTGGCTGTCGAAGCATGGAGCAATGAGGCTTATCTAGACATTCCGAAACTACACTTCACGTACAGGTGAACGGACGATGTTAAATTGAACGTTCATTCTATTAAATAGCACAATGTACTAAAATTATTCGCTTAATAAATCATTTCTGCATTTGTGAATAATTAAATTACAGTATATAAACAAGCGATACTAAAGTATTCAATGAGATGATGTAACGGTGATGGGGATTATTGTTTTACACCATTAACCGCCAATTTTTTCCTTTAACTAAAACTTTTTCCAAAGTTTTATAAAGCACCTAGCAGCCTAGAAAAGTAACACCAGATACATACTTTGAACAAATAAAATGTGCGGTAGTCCAAAATGGGGATCAATAATAAAGTACCTCAGAGAAACAGCAGGAATACTGCTATGAGAACAAAATGCCAATACTACAATAAACAAAATAATATCAATAATAATAATAATAATAATAATACTAATAATAATAATAATAATAATAATAATAATAATAATAATAATAATTGTACCGGGTGGTACACCTCCACGCCGCTAATTCAAATATTACGCCAGTGGAAACTCCTCTACAGGAGAAATCCTGAACTTTAACTAACTGAATTAACTCAAGGGTTTTTCGGAAGATGTCACTACTGTAAATTTGGTAATTTTGCAGTGTTCTGAACTGTGTCCATTTTGATTTGTGTTTGTTTGCTCCGTATCAAGAAGTTTGGACATTCTCTAACAGATATCTCTACCAAAACTTTGATAACTCACTCTGGTGTAAAGGAATGAACTTTCTTGAAGAAATTTAGCATTCATAAGTTTTGTTTTTACTAAATTTTGTTCTGTGGTTTGGGGGTTGGCAACAGTTATCCTTCTTTCCGCCTGTTTTGAATTTAACCAATAACTAATTTTTGTAATTAATTTCTGACCAATAGTGTCTTTCCTTCTCGATGTTGATGTGTAACTTTTAGCGACCCAATAAAATTGAGGGGGTGTGTCTACTCATTCTTGAAAGGTCTCGAATTCTCCACGAGGGTATAAAAACTGCTGATTTTCTTGTCTCGGGGCCACTTCTGTAACATCTTTCTTAGTGTGTGGATATGTAGCAGGGGACGGGAAGCGCCTCTTTCTCCAAGCAGCATTTCATCTACAAGGTAATGGCCTGTTAACATCTTCATTTCTTGCTAGCTCAGCAGTTTAACTCTCGGGTAGGGTTCGAAACCTTTAGTATGTAACCTACCCTTTTAAAATGTAAATTCTTTTCTGTCTATCTACAAATTACAAATCTGTAAAGCGGGGATAGAGAGTGCTTCACCCTCTCGAACTCCCCTTCATTTTGAATTTGAGGTGACTATTTTTGTAACCGTTTTTCTCTTCCTTCTTAAAGTCTTAAACTTATTTGCCGACTAGTCACCTCCATAGATTGGGATTAGCCCCTGTATCATCGGCCTAGCGCCACATAGGTTTTCAGACAAAAACTTGGTGTAGGAGTGCAAGTTATCACCTCCATTCATTTTGTATATTTTGGGCCATTTTTCTTAACCTGTTTGTTTTCTTCATGTGAAGGCCCCGTAGGTTGGGTATTAATTACCCCTGTTTCCTTGTGTGCCTTAAGGGCAGATAGAAATGAAGTTTGTTGTAGCCTTTGATAGGCTTGTAAAATCGAGAGCGGGACAGCTCTTTATAGTGTTGTGGTAAAAGTGCCTTAGCGAGGCTTGAGATGGAAAATTGAGAGCTAATGCTCCATGTAATTAAGGGTGTTCTGCCCTTTGGTATCTTGTTATTGTGAGCTGAGAGCTCAGATATTATTTTTGGGGCTCGAAGCCCAGATCTTGTAATAACCCCTTAAATCTTGTGATTTCTTTGTATCTAATTTTGGCTTGTTGTTGACTTGTTAAGTTTACAAATTCTATGTCATCATTGTTAAGTTTTGAAAATATAACCTTTGTTAAAGTTTTAAATTAACTTTAATTTTGTAGTTGAGACCTATTCCCGCCCGCACCTTCTTTCACCTCTAACTACCACGGATAACTCCGTAATAATAATAATAATAATAATAATAATAATAATAATAATAATAATGATAATAATAATAATAATAATAATAATAATAATAATAATAATGTTATTTGCTTCACGTCGTATTAACTAGTTTTACGTCCGACTGGTTGGCTGAATGGTCAGCGTACTGGCCTTCGGTTCAGAGGGTCCCAGGTTCGATTCCCGGCCGGGTCGGGGATTTCAACCTTCATTGGTTAATTCCAGTGGCCTGGGCATGGGTGTTTGTGCTGTCCCCAACATCCCTGCAACTCACACACCAGATATAACACTATCCTCCACCACAATAACACGCACTTACCTACTAATGGCAGAGGCCGCCCACCCTCATCGGAGGGTCTGCCTTACAAGGCCTGCACTCGGCTAGAAATAGCCACACAAAATTATTATTATTAACTACTTTTACTATTTTCGGAGAGGCCGTGATGCTGGGAATGTATTCTCCCAGGAGTTCGTTTACATATCAGTAAATCTACCGACATGAGGCTGACATATTTGAGCACCTTCAAATACCATCGGACAGAGCTAAGGTCGAACCTGACAACTTGAGCTCAGAGAGCCAGTGCCTTAACCGTCCGAGTCACTAAGACCGACACTAATTCATTGTATATTTCTTTTGTTTTTGTATGTTTTGCAATTTCAATGGGGGAAAATTAAGTGAATGTAATAACCAATAGTTGACAAAATATGTGGATCATTACCAAGAGACCACTATAACATCTAGATCAGGGTTGGCGGATCTATGACACGCGTGCCACTAGGTGACACGCGAACACGACTTCTGTGACACACCACATAACATATTAACATATTTTAACAGTATTGTTAATAGGTCCGCCTCTGTGGTGTAGTGGTTAGTGTGATTAGCTGACACCCCCAGAGGCCCGGGTTCGATTCCCGGCTCTGCCATGAAATTTGAACAGTGGTACGTGGGCTGAAACGATTCCCTCCTCAGCCATCCTGGAAGTGATTTTCCGTGGTTTCCCACTTGTCCTCCAGGCAAATGCCGGGATGGTACCTAACATAAGGCCACGGCCGCTTCCTTCCCTGTTCCTTGTCTATCCCTTCCACGCTTCCCATCCCCACACAAGGCCCCTGTTCAGCATAGCGGGTGAGGCCGCCTGGGCGAGGTACTGGTCATCCTCCCCAGTTGTATCCCTCGACCCAGAGTCTGGATCTCCAGGACACTGTCTTTGAGGCGGTAGAGGTGGGAGCCCTCGCTAAGTCCGAGGGAAAAACTGACCCTGGAGGGTAAACAGATTACGAAGGAACGAACGAACTTTTTAATAGAGAAGTATGTTAGAATTAATTCTATAGCCATATTTTTTACAATTTTCATTAGGTCAAATCAGAACTTCCGTGGTTCAGGCGGCAAAGCACTGGCCTCTCACCGCTGAGTTTCGGTGTTCAAATCCCGGTCACTGCATGTGAGATTTGTGCTGGACAATGCGGAGGCGGGGCAGGATTTTCTGCGGGTACTGCGGTTTTTCCTGTCATCTTTCAATCCAGCAGCACTCTCCAATATCATTTCATCTCTCAGTTATAAATCATTTCCCCAGAGAAGTGCGACACCAATTCCTATCCTCATATCTAGTTTTCGTTAGGTTAAAGTAATATATTTTATTCCTAAAATGTACTGTTTTTAAAATGTAATTTTCAATTATTTTTGAAAAATAAAATCATTAAACATTCAGTAGAATTGATTTAAATGTAATGCAATATACTACCTAAAAGAGTCCGGCCCCGCGGTGTCACCCGTCGGTCCTGAGTTCGATTCCCGGCCGGGTCAGGGGTTTGTAATTGTAATAATTAGCATCCCTAGCCTGGAGACTGGGTGTTTGTGGCATCCTTAATCTTCCTTTCCTCACACACAACATTCTACACTACCGCCATTCCAATTACACGCAAGTTCATACAATATGGTGCCAGCAGGGGAAAAGATCCACATGGGTCGACGCCCCAAACGAATAGCATTTTAAAAAATACCTAAAAGAATCCAAAGGACGGGGTTTCATGATGATTTTTAAAGGAAAATAACCGATCACACACTAGATAATAGAAAATAATAGACACGACCTTAATTGATACACTAGTCGGAAAAGGTTTGCCATCCATGCTCCAGATCATGGTGGAGCCGACTATTTTAAGAATAGCATGGTCATAAGAAGTAAGTTCCATACTTCTTCTTCTTCTCCTTCTGCTTCAGGTTCTCCAGGTTCGGTTTTTCCCTCGGACTCAGCGAGGTATCCCACCTCTACCGCCTCAAGGGCAGTGTCCTGGAGCTTCAGACTTAGGGTCTTGGGATACAACTGGGGAGAATGACCAGTACCTCGCCCAGGCGGCCTCACCTGCTATGCTGAATAGGGGCCTTGTGAAGGGATGGGAAGATTGGATGGGGCAAGCAAGGAAGGGGGAAGGAAGCGGCCGTGGCCTTAAGTTAGGTACCATCCTGGCATTTGCCTGGAGGAGAAGTGGGAAACCACGGAAAACCACTTCCAGGATGGCTGAGGTGGGAATCGAACCCACCTCTACTCAGTTGACCTCCCGAGGCTGAGTGGACCCCGTTCCAGCCCTCGTACCACTTTTCAAATTACCGAGCTCGATAGCTGCAGTCGCTTAAGTGCGGTCAGTATCCAGTATTCGGGAGACAGTAGGTTCGAACCCCACTGTCGGCAGCCCTGAATATGGTTTTCCGTGGTTTCCCATTTTCACACCAGGCAAATGCTGGGGCTGTACCTTAATTAAGGCCACGGCCGCTTCCTTCCCACTCCTAGCCCTTTCCTGTCCCATCGTCGCCATGAGACCTATCTGTGTCGGTACGACGTAAAGCAACTTTTCAAATTTCGTGGCAGAGCCGGGAATCGAACCCGGACCTCCGGGGGTGGCAGTTAATCACGCTAACCACTACACCACAGAGGCGGACAAGTTCCATACTTACTGTACTAATGTGGCTCAGTCTCGATACTTTATTACATAATATTAAGCAGAACTTGTGCTGGATTGAAACTCACCACGACACAACAACAATACCTCTGTCAAATTAGCCGTTACGAGCCGGATGCCGATAAGATCGATGAGCCATCAGCATACATCTCACCTAGCATCGGAACTAGCCATCAATGTCACACAGTACATTCTCACGACAGCTGGTCAAAACATGCTGGATGAAGAGATGGCCAGATAACATGAACAACGCCCGGAGGTCTGCTCTACTATATATGCGTATTTCTCACATCACGGTTATTTCGTTCGGCAATTACGGAAGGGAGAAAATGGTGGCTTGTAACTCGCACGAAGGCCATGTTGGGGAAAATACTCTTGCCTATAAGAACTCCTCATAAAGAGTGGCAATTAGTTGGCCTCCCTTCGTTATCTACCATCCCCGTCCCAGTGCTAGATATCCCTTTTCTGTCTTCAAAGGCTAATGGTTCTAATTCCAGAACAGTGAGTTCACATATTGCGTGATATTTCAACAAACAGACAGAAAGAAAGAACCAACGATAGAATTGGCCATTAAACACCTCACCGAGGTGATAAATATTATCCGAAACTTGGGTGGAAGACAACAGGGAATAGAAGGAAATGAACATGTGCCATGTATAGGCCTAATGCCTACACGAATAAGCCAGCTTGGGGGGAAGGAGTTGAATAGTCGACTAGAAAAGTCCTGTTATATAAGTAGGTCAGATAATCCGCATAAAGTGAAAGGTAGATCGCAGAAAACTAACTACGGTAAATATTCGTTTGTAAACCGGGGAATTGATTAGCCTATAGGAATGCATTACTTGCGCCTTTTCCCCAAACTTGTAAGATGCTGCAAGAATAGATTCCAGCATTCTGTAAATTGTGTGTGAATTTTTATGTGATGGTCTCATGTTTTAATGGATCGCTCAACCCACTGAAAATTGTAGTATTAAGGCATCTGAATTATTTAAGGTATGTGTGTATTTGTATATGGCGCTGTTGTAATGTTAAGCTAGTAGTAAGCTCAACCGATCGTATTGTGTTAAGAACAAACCAAAACAAAACAAAACAAAACAAACCCCATGGCACTGCAGCCCTTGAAAGGCCTTGGCCTACCAAGCGACCGCTACTCAGCACGAAGGCCTGCAGATTACGAGGTGTCGTGTGGTCAGCACGACGAATCCCCTCGGCCGTTATTCTTGGCTTTCTAGACCGGGGCCGCCATCTCACCGTCATATAGCTCCTCAATTCGAACCACGTAGGCTGAGTGGACCTCGAACCAGCCCTCAGGTCCAGGTGAAAATCCCTGACCTGGCCGGGAATCGAACCCGGGGCCTCCGGGTAAAAGGCAGGCACGCTACCCCTACACGACGGGGATTGTGGTAAGAACTGGAAATATTTAAGCTGTGTGTGCATTTTTAGATGACGATGGTAGATCTAGGATGTTAAACTAAACTAGTAGTATTTCTTGTAAAGTTTCCTTTCCATGGAAATGCTTGTTTTACCCTTGTTGTTGTTGTTGTTGTTGTTGTTGTTGTGATTCATCTTTAACTTTATTATCACACCGCTATCACTGACCTTTGCCACGGGATATTTCCCAGTTGCGATGTATTTGTTAATAATAATAATTTGAAATGTACAGAGACAAAGGCACTTTTATACAAGAAATGTAGGTTATCTCCAAGAAATTGAATTTTATTGAATTTGAATTTGAATTTTATTTGCGGGACAGAAATATTCCAGTCAGAAAACTGAATGATTTACTTTCAAGTGTACTGAATATTTTATCCTAATTCATATTACCAGTTATAATTCATTTTATTATACCCAAAATCGAACTGTTTGTATTTAAGTCATTCATTGCACACTGGGTATTCTATTTCTAACCAGATGACGTTGACGAACATAAGGAGAACATTTATGAGCCAACAATGCTATGCTTTTAGATGAGAGACATAATGAAAATGATACGGAGTCACCTGCAGGAAACAAATATGCCCCCCCCCCCCTCCCCACAAGACACTATCAAAACACACATAAATTTACCTAAAACAGATACTTTAATGCAACTTATATCCATTTAATATATACAAAAGATTAGTTAATTTATTAGTATATTTATTTTGAAAGCGAAATAGTATTTTGGGGATTGAAATACAACGCAGGTAAATGTATGTTTCTATCTTTTGTTTTTACATTTTTTAAAACTTTACTGTACTTTACTGAACCATACATGCCACACTTCCTGGGATGCAAAGGCAATGACGATTTTAATCATATCTATGGATGATACATCGATGGTGAAGTGGCTAAGTACACAGAATCTATCTTGGGTCATAACATTTCGTAGGTACTTCTTTATAACGTACAGTTTCAAACATGATCGTTTGGAGGAAGAAACGGCAATTGGAATAACTACCTATAAAATTTTATATTTAGTACCAATTTTTACTGAACAACTTCGCGCAGATATTTGTAAAAAAAGAGTACCGTCTGTGTTACGAGGGACAACTGCCTTAGACTCAAAACAATACTTTGCAGACTGATACAACCATCCGACAATTACTCTACATACGCACTGTAAAACAAACATTTTCTGCCCTTTTTATAAACCTATGACGATGTAACCTCTCCTGTGGAGAGTGAGGTTATTTACTTTTACTGGGGAAGTCTACGGGACCATTCAGCTCCGGTTTTGCAACTCGCCTTTATATTTCAGGTCTTTCAGACCCTAACGTTATGCCACTTTCTTGTAAATAAGTTTCAGATCACTATGTAAAGATGAGTGGTCTCCTTTCAGGCTCGAAGGTAAAACTTACAGCCTTTTAAAGGTATGGATCATCATATACATTACGGTATAAGCTTTCTTTTCAGGACAATGCCATAACCACAATTAATATAAAATATTCTGTAGCCATTTCTCGAAACGATTTTCATAAAATGGATTGCACGGTAATCAACCAGTTTCATTAATTTCAAACTCCACTAATCAATTAACTTTTTAAAACAATTGCATTGTTACCTACTCTCTGTCACTGTGGCAAACCTACTTTTGGTCAGATTAGATAAACATATAATTTGAAATTTCTCGGTAACATCATAACACCGTGAGGGACAATCCATTTTACTCGTCGAACGTGTTCATCAGAATGTTTCTCATCTCCTCGGAATTGCTACACAGTTATTGCCAACACAGGGCCAATAAACTTCTCCGAGTTCAATACAACTCCTGTTCAAGTTCAATCTACTTTCTCCTGGAAACAGTTTCACTCTGACTGATGTTGACTGCCAGTGGAAGTACATTCACAACCATCCGAGTAACACAACCACTTTATCATAGCGGACTTCTGTAATTACCTTCAACGATCGCGTATTACATTCACAGTATCCCTAGACGGCAGACAACGACAGTTACGACTAACAGCTACTAGTTGTAAATCTTACATCGAGTTTCAATTTGTTTGTGGTAGCATGTCATTCTGGTCGTTAACGAAGAGATAACGTTAGGCTAACTCAGTTCATTGACAGGGAGGTACAGACAGTGTTATATTGCTTAAGGATAAAAAATATCATATCCATTTACCGTCTAGGCTTAGGTTCCAATTTGTAAAATCTGGACGAAATCTACCTCCGCTAATACACTGACTGACAGAGCAAATGCAACACCAAGAAGGAGTGGTCAGAACTTTATGCCAATTGCAGGGTAGACTGACGTCACTGAGGTATGCTCATGATGTGAAATGCGCCGCTGTGCTGCGCACGTAGCGAACGATAAATGGGACACGGCGTTGGCGAATGGCCCACTTCGTACCGTGATTTCTCAGCCGACAGTCATTGTAGAACGTGTTGTCGTGTGCCACAGGACACGTGTATAGCTAAGAATGCCAGGCCGCCGTCAACGGAGGCATTTCCAGCAGACAGACGACTTTACGAGGGGTATGGTGATCGGGCTGAGAAGGGCAGGTTGGTCGCTTCGTCAAATCGCAGCCGATACCCATAGGGATGTGTCCACGGTGCAGCGCCTGTGGCGAAGATGGTTGGCGCGGGGACATGTGGCACGTGCGAGGGGTCCAGGCGCAGCCCGAGTGACGTCAGCACGCGAGGATCGGCGCATCCGCCGCGAAGCGGTGGCAGCCCCGCACGCCACGTCAACCGCCATTCTTCAGCATGTGCAAGACACCCTGGCTGTTCCAATATCGACCAGAACAATTTCCCGTCGATTGGTTGAAGGAGGCCTGCACTCCCGGCGTCCGCTCAGAAGACTACCGGGCTAGAGCGACTTGGATGAGGGAATGGCGGAACGTCGTGTTCTCCGATGAGTCACGCTTCTGTTCTGTCAGTGATAGTCACCGCAGACGAGTGTGGCGTCGGCGTGGAGAAAGGTCAAATCCGGCAGTAACTGTGGAGCGCCCTACCGCTAGACAACGCGGCATCATGGTTTGGGGCGCTATTGCGTATGATTCCACGTCACCTCTAGTGCGTATTCAAGGCACGTTAAATGCCCACCGCTACGTGCAGTATGTGCTGCGGCCAGTGGCACTCCGGTACCTTCAGGGGCTGCCCAATGCTCTGTTTCAGCAGGATAATGCCCGCCCACACACTGCTCGCACCCCCCAACAGGCTCTACGAGGTGTACAGATGCTTCCGTGGCCAGCGTACTCTCCGGATCTCTCACCAATCGAACACGTGTGGGATCTCATTGGACGCCGTTTGCAAACTCTGCCCCAGCCTCGTACGGAGGACCAACTGTGGCAAATGGTTGACAGAGAATGGAGAACCATCCCTCAGGACACCATCCGCACTCTTATTGACTCTGTACCTCGACGTGTTTCTGCGTGCATCGCCGCTCGCGGTGGTCCTACATCCTACTGAGTCGATGCCGTGCGCATTGTGTAACCTGCATATCGGTTTGAAATAAACATCAATTATTCTTCCGTGCCGACTCTGTTTTTTCCCCAACTTTCATCCCTTTCGAACCACTCCTCCTTGGTGTTGCATTTGCTCTGTCAGTCAGTGTATATTCTGGGTCTGAATTTTCCAACGAAAGTCGAGAAAAAGAAGAGAATAAAAAGAAGAATCATTATCAACAGCAACACATTCAGCTTACTATTTCGTGTTCAGCACATTTGGTACATGCCAAAAAGATGTTAAATACATTAAAAATGATAATAGGAACCCAAAAGGATCCCAAAACACAACATTCCGATTTCGTATAGGGTGCTCTACCGCTTCAGCTATGGTGGCCTAGGTCATTTTTGTTCTGTTGGAAAGGATCTGAACTAAAGTTCTGGCACTACTGTAGGTACAAATATAGAGTGCGTTCTTGTCGCCCACTGTGGGCCAGTTCTCGTTTATATGTAATCTCTACGAACGAATAGTACTTGATTTAAACATTCAGCTTATTAGGTCGAATTCTGTGCACATAGTACGAGCCGAAGGGATTTTGAGAGCAGAAGGTGAACCGAATAATATGGAACACGAAACAAGAACCTTTCGATTTCCCATCAAAAGCTCTACCAATAGTGCTGTGGTGGCCTAGGTAGTATTTATTCTGTTGGAAAGCATCTGAACTACAGGTCTGGTGCAACCACCGGCAGAAGAGTACAGACTTTTGTATATATTAAATGAATATAAGTTTCAAATATTCAGAGGAACACCTACACATATACTATCGAATTTTACAGGGGAAAGTGCCATTTAGAAGAGGTGGAAATATTGGGTTTAATGGTAGGTTTTTAATTAATTCATGGAACGGATTCGGCTTCTAGAAGCCCAGAATCAATCTTTTGGTAATCGCTGTTTTACGAGAATCCTTAAAATTTTAAAATCACATCTGTGTTCACAGTATTTCCATTCAATGTACTAATAAGCAATGTATTGTTCTTTAATTTCTCTTGCATTTACAAATCTTTAATGATATAGATTTTATGTTGTGTTGTTAATTATTCAAATTTAATTGTTACATTTATGCAGTCATACGTTGTCCTTGTGGCAATTCAGAATATCTGGAAAGTCGTTGAGTTTCTCAATAAATATATAATAATAATAATAATAATAATAATAATAATAATAATAATAATAATAATAATAATAATAATAATAATAATAATACGTCTGACAGGGTTCATCCTGATGTGGAATGGAGTAGACCATACAGCCAGCGAATCCGCGCCGAGTGTAGGTGGCAGAAAATAACCTGTCTGTCTACAGATGCCAACGGTTTCTGACGAATTATCTCTTGTAGGAGAGTAAGAGGCCATCAGTAGAGGAAATGTTACTGAAAGTCCCTTGAAGGTAGCCTCTGTACTCCAGAGAAGTCGCTACCAAAGGCGTCTATTCTCCATTCTAGGATCGGCTGCATTTCCTACTGACAGTAGCCCTAAACAATCCGACGTCAGGATGAGGCGACAGGTCGGTCGGTAAACCTTGTCGCAACCAATGGATCAAGATGTCACT
This sequence comes from Anabrus simplex, assembly GCF_040414725.1. Taxonomy (NCBI): domain Eukaryota; kingdom Metazoa; phylum Arthropoda; class Insecta; order Orthoptera; family Tettigoniidae; genus Anabrus; species Anabrus simplex. The sequence goes on from NC_090269.1 coordinate 291,789,890, forward strand.
AGCGCTTACTGCAGATGCTAGGGCGTTACCGTAGGCGACACACTTGGCCCCGCCTCACCAACATGGGAAATGGGCAATAGCTACCGACTCATGGACGGTGTGAGTTAAAAACATTAACCTTGGAGAAAGAAACAACTCTGCAACGCCACACTCAACCTAGCGACATTCACTGGAGTAAGTGGAACTCACAGAGATCCTTAAAAACGTTACGTGGATATCGCCTGCATACAGGAGATAGGTCGAAAGATCATAAATCAACACCTGTCAAGGCTACGAACACATTTACAACCAGGAGTAGAGGAGTGTCCTCCGTCGTAAACACAGAACTATGTAGCATATTCGTCAAGTGTCGATGCTGGTATTCGCCACCTGCGCGTTTTCTCCACCTATGCCCCCGAAACTGGCTGTGAAGTAGAAGAGGAGGGCCCGTTCTGGAATGAGCTATTTCAACACGTCTCATTTTGCCCCATGGAAGAACTTTTACTCCCTTTCAGCGACATGAATGACATGTACAGAGTAACAAGAATGGATACGAATGCTATGGAAATAACGAATGTGGCAAGAGGAGCGACAGTGGAAGAAAAATCCCCGACTTTCCTGAAGCTACCGGCCTCCTTCTCGCGAATAAGTCTTTCAGAAAATGGGCCAGCCATATGATCACTTAGCCCAGTGGCAATAACATACCAAAACTGACTTCGTCTAAGTGCGAAAAAAGTACTTCCTACCTGCGGTTGATACGAAAGTCATCTCACCCGAATACCTGGCCCCTCAGCACAAGCTGCTTATTGCTGATATGAGGCGCAGCACAGAAGCTACCATTAAACAACCAAATGGAGGAAACTCCACAATCATAATGACACCATTGCAAATACCTTAACTTCTACTAATGTCATCTCAGGCTCAACAGAATGAAGTTTGCAACTCCATCGCCAACATCAAAAATCCTACGCTCAAAAAGAAAGGAGGGTGGCACTTACAGTAGAAAACAAACTGGCGGACCTGTGATCGGATCAGGTAAAGGAGAAGGCGATGGAGAAGTAAGCAGTATTCAAGGTGTGGTATGTCGAGAAAATTGGTGAAGACTGGCTGAAGAACATCCACAGCCGGAGGTAAATGAAGATCACTGCTGCAGCAACACAAGATGATCATTATCGTGACCTGTTCGAACCGTTGGACACAAAGGTGGAGGAAAAGAAAACCTACTGCTGTAAAGATACGAGCAAAGGCATCCCAAGACATTCTGTACTACAAGTGTGTGTGGGGGACAAAGATGGGAAGCGATTATTGAACGCTATCGCGATATTGAAACACTGGAAAGAGAAATTTAATGAGATCTCAAGTACTGAGTTTCCACATCCATTGATCCCCAACGGCCGGATATATTCTGGTACAATTTCTCGCATTTCTTCAGCCGAGGTGCAGAAAACTAGTAACAGCACTAAAATCCAGAAAGCTCATGGACCTGATGATCTTCCAGCAGATTTGGGGAAGCTAAATTACCTTCAACTTCATGTGACCACCTGACTTACTGAGTTTCTTAACTCCAAGGTTGACACTGGACAAGTTCCTGCTGACTAGGTTAGGAACATTACAGTACTCATACTGTATTTAAGAACTTGGGTGATCCAACACTGTGTTAAAACTACCGTCCCATTCCTCTCCTGTCACACACTTACGATATTTGAGTGAATATTAGACTATCGCCTTCGCAGCATCGTTAATTTAAATTTCAACCAGTGTGGTTTCGTCGAACAATCCAATACAGCAGACGCAATTTTTGCTGCACGCATGCTGATAGAGAGAAACAATGAAAGGAGGATTACATGTAACCTTCATTGATCTCGAGAAGGCTTTCGACCATGTCCCTCATCAGGTTATTTGGATGTCCTGTATGACTATGGAGTTGCAGAGCGCCCCGTCAACTGGCTACGCATGCTTTACCGGAATGTTACCCTCTCAAAATGATGGCATCTCAAATGTCTTCCCAGTGGGAGCTGGCATCCATCAGTGTTCTGCATTCTTATCACTCCTCTTAATTATTTTTATGTATACCAACATGTGCGATTTTCATCCAAACGTTTCAATGGATCCTGCTCTATATCGACGACGTAATGCTTGCGGCTACAGCCAGGGAAGTACTGGAGTGGTAGGTTCAAGCCCGGACCGAACAGCTTTCTGCAGTTCGGGCTCGAGATGAGATATGTTTGGTATATAGAAGGGTACACAAGTATGGGCCATACAGGATTGAAGAAGTGATCAGAGGTCTACGCATATAGTCTGCTTTTTAAATACATAAAAATATTCAGAACAAAATGCTAGTTAACATCAAGAGAATGCCCAGAGCAGGAGTTGCCACACAAATCCTATGCTATCAGTCCGAAAGAAATCAATGTTGGAGCCTAGATGAATCGAGATTTCAACAAGGTACTTGACCTACCACAGACTATGATAATGATCAGCTTTGTCAGAATTGTCTTGGGTGGGGTTATCTGCAATACTACTTACTGCTAATGAATAGATTATGAGTTTGATCCTATTTTTTATGACGAATCATACATTTGGTAGGAAATGTGTACCTAAGTTACCTTGAAGTTATCACAAGGCATGTACTTCTCACAGTTTGATAACTGCTTATACATTCTCCTAAGCAGTTACGGTTACAAGAAGAGCAGCTCACATCTAGGAACTCATGAAGCTATCAATTGAATTACACTATTGGCTACTTAGAATGCATTGAATCCAACATGATTTATGGCTTGGTTAATTTCTACGAATGAGTTAAGAGCAAATCCCTGCCACGTGTATAAATCTGTGCATGTTAATATGACTGTTGTTACACAGGTGTGTAGCAATTCATAATGCTCAATACAGGAGTGATGGACAGGCAATTTCGTGTCAGTTAGTAAGCAGTATTTAACATATCGTAAGAATCAAGACTTGTCCACGTGTAGTGCTTTTTACTTGGGTGCCTTCATTCAAGTGATGAATGACTGCAGCGATGTACTGAACGTTACGCCCAGACCGGTTCGATTCTCCAGGATCAACAGGCTTCCGTCATTAAAGCAATATCAACTTCTTGATAGGGGCTTCATTCATTCCATTCCTGACACGGTCGAGTGACTGGAAACTGGGTGTGGATTTTCATTTTCTGTCCTTAATATGGCTATTAAACTGAACACTAATGCAATGATAAGCGAATATGCCTTCTTATCGTTTTTGCCAACTATATAAAGTAGCATATGAAGTATGCAAAGTATCTTTCTTAATGTAATTTAAAATAGCGATAAAATCTTGATTATACCCGTTCCGCTTAACTGTGATTTATAACATCACATCGACGTTGCAGATGAACAGCGGTAAAAACTCAACGTTTTATCCGAAGTCCCTACTTAAAGTCAGTAATATATCAGGTCATATCGTAAATCTCGATATTTCCTTTACATATTGCAAACACTACAAGAATTCCTCGACTAGGTACTAATGGCATCGTAACATCAATTAAAGGTGCGCTTAAATAGATGCTGTGTTTACCTACTACCTTTTGTACACTTCACCTGAAACTCTGACACATTCTGAGGGTGAGGGGCGGTGGAATACATCCACGGTAACCCCTTCCTGTCATAAAAGGGGACTAAAAGGTGCTCCAGGAACCTGAATCATGGGATCTCGTGTCAGCAATCATGGAACCCCTAAATGAGTCTGGCATTGTTTCCACTCACTTGTGCCAGGCTCCTCACTTTCATCTTTTCCATACGACCTCCCTTGGTCAACTCCTGTTCTTTAATCACCCCGACTGTCAGGTTGCCGAGGCCTAGGGAGATTTTTCACGCCATTCATGGGCCTTCCCTTTATTTTCAAGTTGCCTTCATTTTTCGAACTGTCGGACTCCTTCAATTTTTCTTCTGATTTGTGTTCATGGAGGATGGTTGCCGAGTTGTATTTCCTGTTGATGTAGCAACACTACCAATTAAGGTACCAGGAAATCACAATATTAATCCGCACTGGAACATAGTCATGTATGCCATATCCTCCAAAGACCACAGGACGTCTATGTTCGGAAATCACTTAATGTACAGTAGAAGGAAAAGAGGAATGAGAAGAAAACATTGCATCTAAAAGTTTCCAGAAGTATGATAGCATTGAACGGACGGCCCTTTACGGCTTTAGATAGATATTCACATTTTCATCTGCTTACGCCTCCAGTGTTAATTTGACAAATATAGAAGAATGATCCAATATTGTGAACTTGAGGGTCCTAAGAAAGGACCTGTTCGAATGCGTCTGTTACTCCATATTCCTTAACCGAGGTGATATTCTCAGACAATTTAGTCTCATCTCCATATTGTTACTCATTTAGCATCACTTATGGGACATGTGTAACGTAAGGGCTGTTGCAGTGTGAGTAACGTGTACTATTTAATATCCCTGGCCTGGGGACTGGGTTTTTGTGCCGTCCTTAACGTTCCTTTCCTCAAATTCAACACTTTACACTTCCGCCAGTTACATAATACACGCAGGTTCCTCACATATGGTGCTAGTAGGGGCAATAGATCTTCATAGGTCGACGCCCCGAAAAAATAGCATTTAAAAAAGACGTGGACCTTTCACCTAAGAGCTAGAATTGAATGATGCTGACAAACTTGAGAATAAATATGGGAAAGAACGTACGATAGAGACATGCGGAGTTGTCTGCGATAATCGCATCGAATATTTCAGCATTGAACGATTATAGGTTTACAGTAGTACGTTTAACAATCGCTCATAGCCGACGCAAGAACTTTCCAAACTGGTACAATAGACTTGAGATCAGGTAAATTGTAGCAAAAATTGTGGGAATGTCCGACTCGTTGGCTGAATGGTTAGCATACTGCCCTTCGGTTCAGAGGGTCACGGGTTCGATTCTCGGCCGGGTCGGGGATTTTAATCTTCATTGATTAATTCCAATGGCTCGGGGGCTGGGTGTTGTGTTGTCCCCAACATCCCTGCAACTCACACACCACACATAACACTATCCTCCACAACAATAACACGCAGTTACCTACACCTGGCAGATGCCGCCCACCCTCATCGGAGGGTCTGCCTTACAAGGGCTGCACTCGGCTAGAAATAGCCACACGATACTAATTAATAGTGGGAATGCTTTTTAGTCACCTGTGTTTGACTTCACAACTAGATTTTTTGTAGTGCCTCAACGTTTTGTTTACGCTCATATATGCAAGTAGCGGAAGGTAGCATTACCTGGAGAGCCGAGGATTAATAGTTTGGTTAGTAGTATTTTCAATTTTCTTACGAAATTCTTTACATATCTTTTAACGTAGACTCGACAAAGGATACATGGAAACAAAATTTAAGACGCCTTTAGTTTTTGGGTAGAACACGTATATCGCCGAGAGCGTTTAACTTCCGGTTATTTTTAATGTCTCAATAAATTAATAGATAAAAGAGGCTACATGTAGCAAAATAATTAAAATCTAAAACGTAGTTTTAATGAAATAGCGCTTCAAATTAAGACAACATTTGTGACGTCACACGCATACTCTGTTGTAAGATGGCGCCGTGCTGACTCGCCCGCTCAGCTGGAGGTTAGCTGTCGTTGTGATTACATCGTGGTCAGCTGTATAGAATAAGAAATGTAATAATGGAAAAGACAGATTTGATTAGGATTCCGCAAAATCGTGCAAAAGTTAGAGTCGAAACGAGGTAAGTGAATGATGAAGGAATAGAAGAAACGAAATGAAAAGAACGTAATAGATGTTACTGAAGAAGATCTCGAGAAGTTGCTGAATGGTATGGATGGTCTTGGGTAAGGAGTACAAGATGAAAATAAATAAGTCCAAAACAAAAGTAATGGAGTGCAGTCGAACGAAGGCAGGTGATGCAGGAAATATTAGATTAGGAAATGAAGTCTTAAAGGAAGTAGATGAATATTGTTACTTGGGTAGTAAAATAACTAACGATGGCAGAAGTAAGGAGGACATAAAATGCAGACTAGCACAAGCAAGGAAGAGCTTTCTTAAGAAAAGAAATTTGCTCACTTCAAACATTGATATCGGAATTAGAAAGATGTTTTTGAAGACTTTCGTGTGGAGCGTGGCATTGTATGGAAGTGAAACATGGACGATAACTAGCTCAGAAAGAAAGAGAATAGAAGCTTTTGAAATGTGGTGTTACAGAAGAATGCTGAAGGTGAGATGGATAGATCGAATCACGAATGAAGAGATACTGAATCGAATTGGTGAGAGGAGATCGATTTGGCTAAATTTGACGAGAAGAAGAGATAGAATGACAGGACACATCTTAAGACACCCAGGACTTGTTCAGTTGGTTTTTGAAGGAAGTGTAGGTGGTAAGAACGGTAGGGGTAGACCAAGGTATGAATATGACAAGCAGATTAGAGCAGATGTAGGATGCAATAGTTACGTAGAAATGAAAAGGTTAGCACAGGATAGGGTGGCATGGAGAGTTGCATCAAACCAGTCTATGCACTGATGACTCAAACACACATGAGAAATTAAAACAGCGAAAACAATTTAAGAAGCAAGTCTACGAAATACTGAAAGACCTGCTGCCGTACAATAGTGACAGCCGACGGCCAATTTTACTTCGAACTGTCTGATCAACTAGTATTGTGTTCTTTCTTTCTTTCTTTCTTTCTTTCTTTCTTTCTTTCTTTCTTAATCTGTTTACTCTCCAGGTTTTTTTTTCTCGAACTCAGCAAGGGATTCCACGTCAACCGCCTTAAGGGCAGTGTCCTCGAGCGTGAGATATTGTGCCGGGGGATACAACTGGGGAGAATGACCAGTACCTCGCCAAGGCGGCCTCACCTGCTATGCTGAACAGAGGCCTTGTTGGGGGATGGGAAGATTGGAAGGGGTAGACAAGGAAGAGGGAAGGAAGCAGCCGTGGCCTTAAGTTAGGTACCATCCCGGCATTTGCCTGGAAGGGAAGTGACAAAACACTTCCAGGACGGCTGAGGTGGGAATCGAACCCACCTCTACTCATTTGACCTCCCGAGGCTGAGTGGACCCCGTTCCAGCCCTCGTACCACTTTTCAAATTTCGTAGCAGAGCCGGGAATCGAACCCGGGCCTCCGGGGGTGGCAGCTAATCACACTAACCAGTACACTACAGAGGCGGACGTGTTCTAGTTTGTTTTATCTAGTACCATTCCGAAGGTCAGATGAACACATTTTAACCGAACCGGTCTAGTATGCCATGCGTAGAAAAACCAAAGAAATTATATTTCAAGTTAGGTTCTTCCTCATTTAAATGAAATGTGTATAACAAAAAAGCGAACTATTTGTTTGATCTAATGTGCCACAAATTTTGAAATTCCCCTGAATAGCCCTGAATTAAATACATTAACATGTCTCACCGTATTAAACTACCAGTCCAAAGTCTGGATTTAAGAAATGGAGCGGTAAGTTCTGCTATCTATTTTTACTGCTACCGCAACGAATTAAAATGTTTCTGCAAGCTTCTTCTCTATCTGTTCCAAAGTGGCTCAAAGTCAAAACTGAATTGAGAGTAAGTATCTCAAAAGCATGATGCCATTCAAGTATGCGATTCAAATACATCCGTTCAAACCATCTGAGGTACGCGTGGCTTATTGCTCTCTAAGAATGCTGTCTGTACTATCACTGTGTATAATTGGACAATATTTTTTTCAATGGATATTTACAACGTTCCTCAATGTAGTCCACAATGATCTACTCTTGATAACGGAATCAGCTGTGCTGTCATAACTGCTTTCCAACAACGCTCCTCCCTACAGCCCCGACCTGGCACCCAGTGATTTTCATCTCATCGGACCGCTGAAGGACACCTGGCTGGTAAGCGATTCATCGCGATACGGCCGTTCAGCATGTTGCCGTGACGTGTCTCCAGGGACTGAATACAGCTCTTCCATGATGGCATCGATGTCCAAGTGTACCGTCCGAACAAGTGCTTGGACAATACTTGTGAATATGTTGAATAGCAAAACGTAGCTACTGCTACTGTATATCCATATATCTTCCTGTGAAATAATGCGTCTCCGTGCGAACACCTGTTAACTTATTTGTTTTATTGAAAACATTTCTTAGCAGACAAATTAGGAGTCCCCATACTACGAAAAACATACCACCGAGCTCGATAGATGCAGTCGCTTAATTGTGGCCAGTATCCAGTACCCGGGAGATAGTGGGTTCGAGCTCCACTGTCGGCAGCCCTGAAGATGGTTCTCCGTGGTTTCCTATTTTCACACCAGACAAATGCTATAGCTGGACCTAATTAAAGCCACGGCCGCTTCCTTCCCACTCCTAGCTCCTTCCTGTCCCATCGTCGCCATAAGACCTGTCTGTGTCGGTGCGACGTAAATCAACTTGCAAAAGGAAAAACATGCCTGTCCAATTTTCTTAATTGTTTCGAAAGTTGAAGGGCTAAAGGGCCCGAAAGGATGTCAAATTGTGAGTGTCAGATAGCTCTATCGAACTAAAAACAATTCGAAAATCCCTTCGGTCCTAAATGCAGTTTCGGAAAACCAGCCTAAAGTCGCTTCTTTCTTTACTCGTTTTCTTTTGATTAAAATCCTAGCCAAATTAACTTATTTATATAATTCTTTCCGTAATGTGTTCCTTAGTTCAGTACCCTCAGACTATTTTGATTTTTTTTAATGTCCACACCGAATGTATTTATAAGTGCTTAAGTGAATCACATTAGCGCTCGTAGTGGTAGGAAAAAAGACAAACTGCTAATCTAATCGACGTGATAAGAATGATTAAGAAATGGATTGTAATTTCTAGAAAAACCGGGCGAGTTGGCCGTGCGTGTAGAGGCGCGCGGCTGTGAGCTTGCATCCGGGAGATAGTAGGTTCGAATCCCACTATCGGCAGCCCTGAAAATGGTTTTCCGAGTTTTCCCATTTTCACACCAGGCAAATGCTGGGGCTGTACCTTAATTAAGGCCACGGCCGCTTCCTTCCAACTCCTAGGCCTTTCCTATCCCATCGTTGCCATAAGACCTATCTGTGTCGGTGCGACGTAAAGCCCCTACCAAAAAATCTAGAAAAAATTAAAGGAAATATTCTCCTACTTTATTATATGTTATTTACCCAAAATTCGCAGCTTAAATCCCTATGATGTTTTCAACATTGAGTTGCTTGCCAGAAGGGCCAGAACTGTGGATTTTTTCTAAGCTACCTCGTATGGTCTCTTTTGTTCTGCCACTCTTTCAACAGCGTGTGGGATTGGAGGTGTGAACTACGCCATATATGTGTAGTTGCGCCTGTTTTACCGCTGGCTACCCTTGCTAAAGTAAATCTCAAGTTTTCATTATTACGTAATTCAATAGTGGTTGGTAGTGTGTGTATGTGTGTGTGAGTGAATGAACAGATGTGTACCGAGACAAACTCAAACACCGAGCGAGTTGGCCGTGCGGTTAAAATCGCATGGCTGTGCGCTTGTGTTCGGGAGATAGTGCGTTTGAATCCCACCGTCGGCAGCTTTGAAAATAATTTTCTGTAATTTCCCATTTTCACACCACGCAAATGCTGGGGTAGTACCTGGCCCCTTCTTTCCAAATCCTGGCCCTTTCCTAGCCTTCAGTCGCCGGAAACCTTCAATGTGTTAATGCGAAGTTAAACAGCTAGCTAAAAACAAACACAAATACCCAATCCCAGAGCCAGATGAATTCACCCAGCGCAGCTAAAATGCTCAATCCGGCCGGGAATCGAACACAAGACCCTCTTAACCATAGGCTGGGACGTTCACCACTCAGCCTAGGAGACGGATAAATTATATTAAATTAAATTTACAATTTACAACTTTCAATTTAAATCATATAGCGTACAATATTATAGCCAGGTGGCAGCTAGATCTGCATTCCATCGACGGCGTTGCATTCATGAGGCCCTGGTATGTGATTCATATTCTAGTGATTTGATGATAGCTATTGTTTGTTCTATACCCATCCTTAAGGGGTTAGCAGTAATGATTAAGATAGTGTCTACTAGTTGGTAAGATGGATGCCCTGTGATATAGGCATTAAGTATTGTTTCTCAACGTAACAACTGAAATTAGAACCCAGAATCTCAAGAGATCTAAGTAATGACACCAATGAGCTGCATTTCAGAAGTCGTAGTGATTGCGCTCGTAAGTTAGGTGATTACATACAATCCCTTGCGTAATAACGGAGTGTGGTAAAGCTGAGGATGAAACACAAACCTATAGGCCTATAAATACACAGTTATTTATCAGTTTCCTTTCTATCTGCTGCATTTTAAAGCACAACTACTTAATTACTGGTTACACTAAAATTATAGTAAACACAGAGCCGGAAATTGCACAGAAGGTTAAACAAATGTTTGATTAACTTCAAAGGAGATACTAGCTTGCTTCTACCTGAGCAGAATAAATTAATTGAAGAAGGTTTCACAGTCTTATCAACAGGTAAAGGAGGTTGGATCTTTCTACAAACCCCTTCATTCAATTTCCCACAACTCAGCATGCCGTTCTTGACAGAATGTTATAGAATCATTTGAAATTTGCTTAAACTAGTGGACCCGTGCTGATCAGCATCATTCCTTATAAATAGGTCAGATAACTTGTCTTGATACGCCTGTAGCAGTCATATTGTTTTGTCTGCCCTTTTCAAATAACCGGGGTTAAAAGTCAGCTTGTGAGTTTCACAAATAGGAAAAGTCCTCTCAGTTTTAATTACTGCGTTGATGGGGTGAAAGTTCCTTTTGGGGATCATTGTAAGTATCTGGGTGTTAATATAAGGAAAGATCTTCATTGGGGTAATCACATAAATGGGATTGTAAATAAAGGGTACAGATCTCTGCACATGGTTATGAGGGTGTTTAGGGGTTGTAGTAAGGATGTAAAGGAGAGGGCATATAAGTCTCTGGTAAGACCCCCAACTAGAGTATGGTTCCACTGTATGGGACCCTCACCAGGATTACCTGATTCAAGAACTGGAAAAAATCCAAAGAGAAGCAGCTCGGTTTGTTCTGGGTGATTTGCGACAAAAGAGTAGCGTTACAAAAATGTTGCAAAGTTTGGGTTGGGAAGAATTGAGAGAAAGAAGAAAAGCTGCTCGACTAAGTGGTATGTTTCGAGCTGTCAGCGGAGAGATGGTGTGGAATGACATTAGTAGACGAATAAGTTTGAGAGGCGTTTATAAAAGTAGGAAAGATCACAATATGAAGATAAAGTTGGAATTCAAGAGTACAAACTGGGGCAAATATTAATTTATAGGAAGGGGAGTTAGGGATTGGAATAATTTACCAAGGGAGACGTTCAATAAATTTCCAATTTCTTTGAAATCATTTAGGAAAAGGCTAGGAAAGCAACAGATAGGGAATCTGCCACCTGGGCGACTGCCCTAAATGCAGATCAATATTGATTGATTGATTGATTGATTGATTGATTGATTGATTGATTGATTGATTGATTGATTGATTGATTGATTGATTGAAAAAAAGGTTTTATGAACATTTAATACCAGTAATGTATATTAAAACGCTTCTTTCCATACAATATTCTCTGCATTTCGACCATTCGGCCGTATAGGGATCTTCATCCTTCAATGCACAGTATTGCATATGTGCAAAGGTGAATTTACTCGCTTGTTATAATCTTCTTTACTGTTTTACAAGGGTGCATTTACTTCTACCTTGCAGACGAACTCGATAGGGATCGCTAGTGTAGCAATAAGTGGACAACTTCTTATTTTATGATTTTTCTTGTTATTTAGCTGGAATGGTGTAAATTTTGAACAGCAAAGATGAAACAATTAAAATGTTGTCTACCTCAGAGAATTCATGAGCAAGGGCATCTCTAAAACAGAAATGTGGCAGTAGTTATAATAATCGTACAGCTTTGCATAAACCCGTAAGTAAAACATTCAAAACTGTTAACATTTTGACTGATCCAAATAAAAGAAAATATTTATTTTGACATAAATATTTTTCTGGTAATAACGTATTAATTTTCGAATGAAAAACCATAATATTTGAAATAAATAATGAAATGAACATTTAAGGGTTAACATTTTCAAACGATCTTGTCCGAGATAGTGCAACATACAATTGGCTGTGGCTGAATACTGGTTCAGGTAAATAGGCTACGCACGTTTTCAAGAGTTTGTCCCTGCGCTTTACAGAAGGCTGGTCGACTTGATACCTTCCCGTCTGTACGTACGTAGACTGTTTTCTCTTAGCAGAACGTAAGCCGTCAGGGAAGTTCTGCCATCTGTTGAGTATATTCAGAAGCTGGGGAAGGTCAGAGAACCAAAGAATATCTAGCAGAGAATAGTATCCTTCCATGATCAGAGGAAGTGGATACTCTCTGGCATGACAGGTAGAAATGAAACATTGCTGCATGCAACCACATTACTAAGGATGGAAATCATATATATCACAATATGAAAGTGTTAGTCGCTTAGCAACCTACTGGGTGCAGAATGCATTGCGGGTTAGGGTAAGGCTCCGCCTGCCCTTATTGGAGTGATCATTTAAAGATTTTATTTGTATGATTACTGAAAATTTGCCTAACTTAAGAGACATATTAAGTACCGTACTCATGATTCACCGGCAGGTAGCCGAATTCCGGAGAGAATAAAAAAATCAAACAAAATCAAAATCAAACAAATAGGTCAAGTTGAATGGACGGACGGATTTGCCAAAGCTGTTTTTTAATAAATTATTTTAATATATGGATTCCCTCACAAATAAACTGCACGAAAGTGTGCTGTGGATTACTCAACCAGAGATAGTGTTACTGGTAGATCGTAAACCAATTGAGAGCATTGCCAAATATTACAGACAACGAACAAAGGGCAAGGGTTGAACTGCAATAGCAAGTCACCCAGGATTATACGTTGCGAGCGTCTTGGATATGTCCAGCTCAATGGCTAAATGGTTAGCGTGCTGTCCTTTGGTTACAGGGGCCCCGGGTTCGATTCCCAGCAGCGTCGGGAATTTTACCATCATTGGTTAATTTCGCTTACACGGGGGTTGGGTGTATGTGTCGTCTTCCATCCTCATCATGACGCGCAGGTCGCCTACGGGAGTCAAATCAAAAGACCTGCATCTGGCGAGCCGAACTTGTCCTCGGACACTCCCGACACTAAAAGCCATACGCCATTTCATTTCGTCTTGGATATGAAGTCCTCAGCACAAAAGGATGGATTGATCTTCATCTTCAGCTGTAATAGATAGCCTAATCGTCAATGAAGAGGTGTTCTTGGAAAACGAGGAGTGAGGTAATTTTCTGTTGCTCTCCTCACAAAGCTAAAAGTACTACATCATGTTAGCCTGCAAAACTCAAAAGAAATTCACACACTATGCGACTCTATTAGCAGCACATTTACACAATCCATCACAGAGGCTGGATGTTTATAGAAGGACAACACCATTGCCGCTCATAATTCAGTCACTTTCAGAGAGTTAAGGATGAAAGAGTGAGACAGATCAGTGACAGTAACAAATTTGTTCTAGTCACAATGGACGACATAGTGCATTGTAAACACTATGTCTTACCATAAATGCACCTGTGCTTGGACACGTCTTATTTCATATAAAAACACGGTCATGTTTGTGCTCCTCTCGTACGATATTAATGTTCAGCTCTGTTCGGCCCCGTAGTGTAGGGGGCAACGCGTCCGCCTGTCACCCGGCGGCCCCGGGTTCGATTCCCTGCTGGGATAGGTTTTTTTTAATTGTACATGATTAATATTCCTGGCCTGGGGACTGAGTGTTTGTGTCGTCCTTAATGTTTGTTCCTTTCCTCATATTCAACACTTTACACCTCCGCAATTTCCAAATACACGCAGGTTCATAACATATGGTGCAAAGTAGCGGCAAAAGAACCTCTTAGGTCGACGCTCCGAATAAATAGCATTAAAAATACCGTTCCGCTGAAAGATCAGTTTCTGATGCTTTAGGTCTTTGTTCACTACAAATTTATGGCATTACAATTTTTTCCTACTTGTTTCATGTCGCACTAACACAATGGAGATTTTCAGCGACGGAAGAATGGGAAACGGCTAGGATTGGGAAGGTAGGGGCCGTGGCCTTAATTAAGGAAGAGCCCCAGTATTTGCCTAGTGTGAAGATGCCAAACCGCGGAAAACGGTTTTCAGGAGTGCCGACTGTGCGAATCGAACCCACTATCCCCCGAATGCAAGGTCAAAGCTGCACGACCCTGACCGCACGGCCAACTCGCTCGGTACACTGCGATTGAGGAACAAGATTAAATACCGTCGCAGCCGGGACAAAACCTCCTATGTGAAATATTTTAGCTTAGAACTTTGGCCGATAAGGTTCTGTCATCTAAGGTGCAATGTTGTGTGAATATTGTCAAGGCATTCTCGCTCTTCATAATGTGTGTGCTGCGGGTCAGTATATCTCCAAAAATATTGTCACATAGGAGGTTTTGTCCCGGCAGCGACGATATGTCTTTTTCAAGAATATCCATTAGAATATTGTTTTGAAGGTGGACTTCCTGACGACTGCCCATTGAATGCTTGCTAGCTGGCCTCTAATCTGATGAATCTGACGTAACTTCCTTTTATTACATCATATATCCAATCCGACCTGCCTTGATCAAATCTTGTTTTCTTCAGACCCAGCTTGTTTTCTTGCGTAGTTTGGTTTCTGTATTCTTAGTGACCCTTTCCTTTATCCCCCCGGTTCTCTCAATTTAAGAACGTGTGTTGATGACCACGGGGATCTTGCTACTTTCTAATTTCCTATCAGAGGTCCCTTGATTAACTCTCGTTCTTTTAAGATGCAGTATATTTCCAAGTATAGGAAGCCTTACACGCCCTTCGAAAGCATTTGCGTATAATGAAAAAAAAGCCTTAAACCCTTATACCTCGCAAAGTAAGGATGTCTTTTATTTTCGTATCCGATTAGTCTAAAGAGAGGATAATTACTTTGTTGAACTAACAATAATCACCACCGTCCATTTCTTTCCCGACCTCTTCATTCCCTGAGGAGTAAATACACTCGTGTCCTCATCCCGAGGTGGCGCAACTCTTTTCAGGTACACTCCCCATGGAGATGAGCTGCATGTACCATTTTAACCACATACCTGCCCTCCTGCCATTCTTAAATTTCTGACAGTACTGTGCATCGAACCCGGGCCTCCGAAGACGACAGCTTCTAGTGCTAACCCTTACGCTAGGGAAACGGACTCTGAGGAGATGAAAGTCTCTTGCATTTTCACCAGAATGATTTAATAAGACGATGGAACGATGGCATTCTGCGGGGTTCGATTGCGGTTCAATTCCATGGTATTTGAATCTGCTCAAATACGTCAGCTTCGGGTTGATAGTTTTACTGACACGTAAAAGAACCACTGCGGAATACAATTCTGGCACCTCGGTGTCTCCGAAAAGTGTCAGTATAGTTTAGTGAGACATGAAACTAACACAAATTATTATTATTATTATTATTATTATTATTATTATTATTATTATTATTATTATTATTATTATTATTATGTCCGACTCGTTGGCTGAATGGTCAGCGTACTGGCCTTCGGTTCAGAGGGTCCCGGGTTCGATTCCCGGCCGGGTCGGGGATTTTAACCTTAATTGGTTAATTCCAATGGCCCGGGGGCTGGGTGTTTGTACTGTCCCCAACATCCCTGCAACTCACACACCACACATAACACTATCCTCTACCACAATAACACGCAGTTACCTACACATGGCAGATGCCGCCCACCCTCATCGGAGGGTCTGCCTTACAAGGGCTGCACCCGGCTAGAAATAGTCATACGAAATAAAAAAAATATTATTATTATTATTATTATTATTATTATTATTATTATTATTATTATTATTATTATTATTATTATTATTTCTTTCCACTTACTGTTATGAGATAATAATTACCCTTTAAACAATAATCATCACCACTATGCCGCAATGAATTTCATTGAGCTAGTTTGAAACGTGCAATGTGCCGTGGAGCTAGATGATGATGAGGTAGAGCAGCATCCTCTCCACTGCCAAAGAAAAAAAAACCCACACTATTTAAGTGTGATGTTAATCGTTAACGCCGCCCGATGTTCTGATTCTAATCTGGAGGACTCAGATTCGAATCCCGGCCACATCAGGGATGTTTACCTGAATTTTAGGGCTGGCTCGATATCCGCTCAGCAACGTGAGAACGGCTGAGGAGCTATCTGACGGTGAGAATGCCAGGAATAATGTCCGAGAGTTTTCGTCGTGCTGATCACGCATCACCTTATAATGTGGGGGCCTTTGAGACGACCAGCGGTCACTTGATAGGCGAAGGCCCATCAGAGCTCAAGGTTCAAGGGGTTTGGTTTTGTTAAAACGGGAGCAAAAATAGGAAGTTTTTCTGATAGTGAAGAAAAATTCAGTACACTGGCTTATCCCACATGTTTTGAAGTTATCCCATATATTTTGAAGCTAATCCTTAAATGGTTAAAATCACTAGGTATCAACTAAGAGAGGGATACAGTTATTGGTAAAGCAGTTTGGCTGTTGCATCCTGAGGGTAATATAGAGGATTGATAACAGTAGATCAGTGTGTGCAGCTGCATTTGAGAACTTGACTGGGACAATGATCAATTACCAAGCAAGCTAGCGGCCATGAACGCGAGATGACCGTTACCTTAATAGCATGTGTGTGTGTGTGTGTGTGTGTGTGTGTGTGTGTGTGTGCATGTGTGGAGGGCAGCTGCTTCCCCAAACCGGCATTCCCTTCTCCCTCCTCCCCTGTCTACATCAGTATGTGTGATGTGCCTCCTCCTGCGTAGATCGGATTCGAGACCGTCACGCATATAGTTCAATACTGGTTCGTACATGTGAAGACTGTAGTTATATTTAAAGATGTATTGAGATTCCTCTAACATCATTTGTCAATTAACATCCCATTACCTAATTATCTGTTTCACTCTCATTCAGGTACAATCCACGAGGTAGATGTATTTTTAACTCTTCAGATCATAATTTTTTAACATTTAATTAGAGTTCGGCTGTTCAGGCACTGACAGCAAAAGAGCCAATCAAAATGACAGGAAAACGATGTAAAAACAGGCAAATGCAATTTAAGAAATGGCAAAATTAAATGAGTATCAATAATGTAACAAGGTACGCATTTATGTATTTCGTAGTGCCACTAATAACTTCTCCAAAATCTCGGTGCTCCAACTCACACTCCTATTAGATGAAATATGCCAATTAATTACGAGCTGCCTGGCTGAGGCAGTAAAGGCGTGCTCGGTTCACCCGGAAGGACGTGGGTTCGATTCCCGTCAGCAGTGGAAATCTCGTTTCTTAAATTTTACGACTTGCCCTAGGTTCACTCAGCATTCACCAAAAATGAGTACCAGGTTAATTCCTGAGGGCAAAGGTGGAAAGGTGGCCGGGCGTAGAGCTCACCACTCTACCTCACCAAGTGCCGAGGTTACGGATAGTGGAAGTCTTTACTTTCCACCCCTCCAGGGGCCTTCATAGTCTGTACGGAGATGACTTTGCTTTTTATATCAATTTATTTATTTATTTATTTATTTATTTATTTATTTATTTATTTATTTATTTATTTATTTATTTCGAAAGAAATGGATCCATCATGGGAGTTATTGGAAGCCGTTGGGAGAGCCAACCGAGGTCAGCTCAAGATACCTCTAAGGTTGTAAGCCTTAGGGTTGCTCCTTTCCAGTAGATGTGTCTGGATTGTAGCTCTACTGTCGGGGATAAATGGCCCTTCCACCTTCTCCACCGTTGAGGTTGTATATTCAACTCCTCTTGAAGCTGTTGGTCGTCTTCTTCGTCTGTAACATAGACAGGGAGCCATTACAGGGTGCTATCATCCGGAGCTGTATGAATCATGTTCTTTGCTTTTTAACGAGGTGTTACTCTTCCCCTCCTCCCATCTATACCGGGCTTGCGACCGGCTATGGTGCCAAATAAAATTGAAGTCATGAAGATTTATTTACGTGGTACATATTTCGCCCTAATCGATTATGAATATTTATTTATTTATTTATTTATTTATTTATTTATTCATTTATTTATTTATTTATTTATTTATTTATTTATTTATTTATTTATTTATTTATTTAGCTTATGGTACAAGTTAAGCCGCGTACAACTTGAGTAACATTATGAAAAACAGCGAATAATTTACAAAACAGAATAAATATAAAAATCAAGATAAAACATAAAGCAGAAATCAACAGGAGATATAGGTGCAACACAGAAAGATATAAAGAAAGAAAAGCACAAAAGTAAAAAAGCAAGAAATGATGCCGAATATAAATAAATACGTAAATGACAAATGAAAAAATATTAACTAAACTGGTATGTCCAGTTGTTGCAGCCACTTTTGATGAAGCGGTCAGAAGCTCGTCAATAGCTCCACGGAAAGTTATTGCATATTACCACAAGCTGTTATTCTTTTAAATTCTTCGAGTTCAATCTCCGCTGCCTAGCAGACAAAGTATTTTTCAGTGCTGTAAAAATAAGACCGTTCCACATCAAATAACTGAATGAGAGCGTATTCAAAATATAGCAACGTAGATAAATTTACTTCCACGTTTACTGAGGGATCACCTTTCAAAATATGAACAATTATTTTCTGGAATCTTAGATTTCCAGACATAACACGTTTGCACTTTACACTTACAGCACTTCCCACTTCACCTGGAGCTGCTTCAAATTAGCTCATCGTTTCATCAACAACATTCATCGGAGAGACGAAAGGCCTTCATCATTTTTTCCGTTTTGTTATCACATTCGGCAATTCGCATAACGAAAGCTAGAGCGTGACTGACATTTTGAGGAAGGCGGCAATCACATTAGGTATTTTAACAAAATTTTCCGAATAGTACATACAGCAGAGATATTACATTCTTATCTGAGAGAAAATTAGAACATAACAAAATAGCGGGGAAAGGTGAATTTATATATGAGTCTACTGTTTAGGTAAAAGGAGCCACTACCCCTGTGGGTGGGGGACGCAGGCGAAGAATTCACCCACAGTATCCTCTGCCTGTCGTAAGAGACGACTAAAAGGGGCGACCAAGGGATGATCAAATTAGAACCATGAAACTAACTGTGATTAGTACCACCACGCGGGGAACACCATGGGTCGCTTGGGTACTTGCGCGTAGTACCACTATGTTGGGTACCAAATAGGTTTGTGATAAGTAGCAAACGAGGGATCGACGGCTTTTACGGTACCTGTGATTAGTAGCACTATATGAGCGACACCATGGGATGAAGGAGCTCGTGGTTCTGGCTTGCCTTTGATTAGTAACCACTACATGAGGAACACCGCGGGATAGTACGAGTCCCTGTGGTTAGTACACTTAGGTGATAAACACTATAGGTTTGCGTTGCCTGTCAAGGCCACCGCAATGTGCGAAACACCTTACGTCTGTAATACATGTGCGAATTTCATTACCTGTGAGTAGTACCATAATGTGTGGAACACCGCGTGTCTATGCTACTTTTGATTAGTACCGCAACATGACAAATACCATGGTTCTATTTTTCTAGCGATAAGTACCATCACGAGGGGCCGATGACTTGGATTTTGGACTCCTTTCGACTATAAGCATCATCGTTTCAGTATCGTGCTATAGAGGCAGTCCCTTGGTCAGTAATATCATTGTTCTACGCCAGCTTCTGTGCATGTGAGGCACTGTGGGTCGGTTCCACTGTTCGTTTTAAATTCATATCCATCCATCGATTCATTCATGGCCCTCATGTTTTGAATTGTGGTCAGCGGAGGATTTTGTGTTTTCAATTTGTCGTTTGATTTCTTCTCATTTCGTACCATTAGGGGCCGAAGACTTAGATGTTAGGCCCCTTAAACAACAAGCATGAATCAATCAATAATAATTAATTAATAATAATAATTATTATTATTATTATCAATCAAAAGGAGCTACTCTCATAAAATGCAGCAATGGTTAGAATAGGCAAAATATGCAAAATAAAAGTTGGCTTTTCCTTTTCCAAATATGCCGCAACACGTTTATTTCCATACAATATTTTATAAGGACGCAGGGAAAACAATAGGGCATGTTGCCAAACATCCAGTCTATATTTATAATACACTAGCTTCTATCCCCGTAGCCATAGTTTCCAACATTTAAAAAAATAAGATTTCAGGCCTATGAGTAACTTATCAAGCTATATCAAATTTGCTTTAAAAAACACTATACAAGGAAGGTGCGGAACGGCACGTCCGTTAATAATTCAGCCGACTGCTAAGTAAGTTCATTTCTCAGGAACTGTTCTTAAGTAGAACACTTGAAGAGAGACGAAAAGAGATATTACATACTTTGTCAACACTAAAGTACATGAAAGTAAGTACAGCTTCCTGGCAACCCGTTGAAATTTACGAACATATCATTGGAAATGTAATTCTAAATCGTGTATTTACTCTCCCTTTCTGAGGTGCATGACTATTACTTTAGTTTTTATTGGTTCATACAAGAACCGAAACACATATGAGCATATGATCCTGGAAAACTGTTAAAATTAGGGAGATATTCATCCGAACACTTTTGTAAGAAATTGAATTCCAAGTCCACTCTATTTTAACTGTTCAGGTAGCGTCAAAAGATAACATGTCATCAAAAATCGGGCTTTGAAAATTACCGACTGGTTTGATAAGAACGCAGAAGAGGCTCAGGGAAGGTTTTTCCAGTGAGGATTCCAGCAAGGCACAGCAGATAATTTAGATTCAAGAGGTGTCGGACTGAGTAGCTCAGGTTGTTGAAGTGCTGGTCTTCTGGGATTAAGTTGGCGGTTTCGATCCCGGCTCAGTCCGGTGGTATTTGAAGATGCTCAAATACGTCAGCCTCATATTGCTAGATTTGCTGGCATGTTAAAGAACTCCTGCTGGACAAAATTCCGGCACCTCCGCGTCTGCGTACACCGTAATAGTAGTTAGTGGGACGTAAAAAAATTAGAAGTAGAGGTAATAGTAATAATAGTAGCGAATTCTCCCAATATTGGAAGACGCTAAGCAAATAACTTAATCAGTATTCGTCTGTAGGTTCTTCTTGTTGTTCCAATAGGCTTTCAATCTTTCCGAGAAGGCTTGTTTATGTTCTTCCGACCACTTCGGTCTGTACTGTTTTCCGACACAGATAGGTCTTATGGCGACGATGGGATAGGAAAGGACTAGGAGTTGGAAGGATGCGGCCGTGGCCTTAATTAAAGTACAGCCCCAGCATTTGCCTGGTGTGGAAATGGGAAACCACGGAAAACCATCTTCAAGGCTGCCAACATTAGGATTCGAACCCACTATCTCTCTCTGATATAGCTTCCCCATTATTTACTTTTCGTCTACAGTAAAGATGTTTCTTTCTAGAATGTCTGTAAAACTTATGTTTGCGTTTTTGAGGTCCTTTCGAAGTTCGTTGAGACTGGGTGTTGAGTTCTTCTCTTCCTCTTCTTCTTCTTCTTCTTCTTATGTTTATTATTATTATTATTATTATTATTATTATTATTATTATTATTATTATTATTATTATTATTATTATTATTATTATTATTATTATTATTATAGATTCAGAAGGTCAAATAGACTATATCGCTACTGATCTATCCTAGGCTTCTGAATGGGTAGATTATGGGAGCGAATTGACGACAATGAGGTCTATTCGACTAAACAAGATAATGACTGAATGGGTTGCTATATTTCTGGAAAATATAACTCAGAAATTTAAAGTAGGGGAGGAATTATCTCATCCTGTAATGATTGGGGATGGGGGGTACAATCCAGTATTACGGGCACGTATGAGAAAAGAGTGCAGTGAAATAAGCGCACAAACAGAAATTTGTGAAATAAACGCACACACGGGACCTGCGAATGCGGGGATTTGGATTTGACCGGGTTGCCGTACACCTGCAAAGTTAAGTCATTGCTGAGAACAATGCACTAGAAAACTTCAATGTTAATTGTCTCTACCCTCCACCCGATACCGCCCACTTATTTCTTTAGTGAAAGTCTTCCAGCGTACTTTGAACAGTGAGTCGATTTGGAAGTGCTGACAAATAATAAGACTAAGCCTGTCGTGCATCATGCTTACTGAGAATTTAGAAGAAAAGAAGATGGAAAGAATCGTTAGGCTATGTCAGAAGGAAAGATCAAAAAGCTGTCGTGGAATGTTGGAAAAGTTTGATCTAACTGTGAAATAATTTCAGGAAACCAGAGACATCAGATTAGGTTTGGAGAAGGTAGCTGACCTGCAATATCTAGTTTAGGTTATCCTTTGGTGTAAATAAAAGAAACTGTTGACAAAGCTGCAGATTAGTTGTACATAGAAAATAATGACAAAGCTAAAACAAGTTTTTTCAACATATTAATATTGCACAGAATATTGACAAAGCTAAAATCAAGCTAATTTTACACACACCTAGATGATTGTATCTGTGCTTGTCAATCATTTGTCCAGTCCACAGCCTGGAACACCTGTGAGAAAAACCAGCTTTTCGATTTAGAAATATTCCAAGAATAAAAATGTGTGGCAAATATATTAAACGTAGCATTTTAACGGTAACGACTTATGACACATCCGGTGTTATGATTTACAGGTGGGTAGGATTAAAGATCCATTGCGACACATAGAGGAATAGAAGTGCGTTTTCATTACTGCGCGTTTATTTCACTGTGCGCTCTTTTCACTACATCGTATTATTGGCGTAAAGTACTGGAATCTCAGATACGGCCTTTTGCGGATGATGTTATACCGTATAGAGTAATAAATAAATTAGGCTTACAGGATTGCGAGCTTCTGCAGAAAGGCCTCGATAGTGTTATCATATAGCAGCATACAATGGTATGTTGGTAAACGGGATGAAAAGTCAGGTAGAAAGTTTCACCAAGGGGAAAAGTCCACTCAGTTTTTATTTCGGTTTTGATGTAGTGAACGTACCTCACGACGAACACTGTAAGTACCTAGGTGTTAATTATAACGAATTCATTATCTTCATTGAGGCAATCACATACACGTGACAGTAAACAAAGTTTACAGAACTCTTCACATGGTTATGAGAGTAATGACGTTAGGGAAAAACTGATACGATTTGAAAGGAAAAAAATGGGGGATATTGAAGGTTAAATTTAAAAATTATATTTTTTGGGTCAAAATTGCAACATTTTAGTCATGACTGACAGACAACCCGCCACCTGCGCGGCAGTCCTAAATGCGCATCATTGATTGATTGATTGATTGATTGATTGATTGATTGATTGATTGATTGATTGATTGATTGATTGATTGATTGATTGAAGATATAGTAACATACTCCAAAAGTGCCAACCTGTGTATGAACTGGTGAAATAAATTACGAAAAGCGTGATCATTGCTGATTAACACATTTCAAGCCAAAATAGCATTGAAATATCATATTTGTTACGATTCAGCAATACATTTTCCGATTAAGACCTCTATATTGTTTTCAGAATATGGTTGGGCAGTCTCTTCAAAATAGGACACACAGTTTTAATGGATTAAATGTTTTTTAATGAAAACATATTATTATTCCTCGATAAGATCATAATAGCATTGATTTTCAAAATTGAATTTTATGATTAAAACTTAATTAGATCCATTATTTCATACACAATTTATCTGTGATTTTATCATACATTTTAATGTACAAAACATGTTCTCTGCCTCAACTGAATATGAACGATGCCTGACTCGTCTGGAGCCCCATGAGCGTCGCACCAACACACATAGGTCTTACGGGGACAATGGGACAGAAAAGGCCTAGGAGTGTTAGGGAAGGACCATGGTCTTAATAAAGGTACAGCCACAGTCAGTATTTACCTAGAGTAGAAAACCACGAAAAACCGCCGACAATGGGGTTCGAACCCAATATATCCCGAATGCAAACTCAAACCGCATGGCCACGTCCTCGGTATAATAATAATAATAATAATAATAATAATAATAATAATAATAATAATAATAATAATACATTTTATGGAGTTCTCCTCCCAGGTCTTTCAAGTTGACACCCATAGGTAACCTGTTTGGGACGAGGATGGGATCATACATAAATTAAAATCTAATGTTAACTACAGTAAAAACACTCAAACTCTGAGAGAGAGAGAGAGAGAAAAAGGGAGGAATTAACCAATAGAAATTAAAATCCCCGACCCAGACGGGAATCGAAACCAGGGCCAATTCTATCAAATGCCAGTATGCTGACCAAGTATCCACAGAGCTTCACTTAACTCGTGTCCTCCAATTCCTCGAGATGGTGCAGCTCTTTTGAAGGACATCCCTAATGGAGATGAGCTCCCTGTACTTTTTAAACATATACCAGTTCTCCTGCCAGTCCTAAGTCTGTGAAAGTACTGGGAAGCGAACGTGGGCCATACCTTTACACTAGGGAGGTGGACATCTTTAAATGGATTTCTTTTCTGAAATGTATTTATTGTTATCAAATAACTTAATAACTTTTGAAGAAGTTGTCAAAGAAATTATCTTGAGGAAGAATGGTCTATTTAAAGTCGCATTCCTTCAGTTTTTCGGCGACGCTTGGATGTTAAATAGGTAAGAATCGAAAGGTAACGTTAACACTCTTAATTAAGGTGAAAATGGTAAACCACGCTATACAACACTCTGTCTCGTATCGGAGGGGCCACAATCCAGCACCTCCTGAATGCAAGGTTATATTTACACGATGAGTATCGTGTAGTCAGATCGCTCACTGAAATAATAATAATAATAATAATAATAATAATAATAATAATAATAATAATAATTTGCCGTATTCAGGTATTACTTTTATTTGATGCCGGACAGATTTTCTGCATGCAAACTGCAGCATGCGTAGTTTTTTAATTCCATCAGATGGCTAACTGCAGCAAACCTGGTTGTTTTATTCCATCAGATGGCTAACTTGTAATTCATTTCGTAAAACTATGATATTCGGAAGGTGAAATTCACGGTAGAAATCCATCGAGCTGCGGTTTGGATGATGTCACAACGCACTAAACAAGGCTTGCCGACGACGGCGCAGCATACCTTCAATAGCTAATTAATGACTTTTCTTCATGTAATGCAGAGAGTATGCACCGCGGCTTTCTTAAAGAGCCTCTCGAAGGGTGTCATTTCCGGTTTTCTTACTTTCACCGTATGTAGCTGAAAATATTGCGAGCACTATCGGAGATAATGAGAAACTTATCTTAATTACAGCCGGCATATAGCGATATAGAAAATCTTCGCATTTCGCAGATTCACATACTCTTGGTTATAATTCTCCTATATAAATAAAGACACCTTTTAGGATGGGCTGGTAGGGCCCTGGCAAGCATAAAGGAAGGATGTTTACTCTTTGCTACTTCATGTATCGTTTCACGTCATTTTTCTCTCGTACCTGAACATGCCTTCCGGTTATCATAGCACTATCATTAATTTTGTCAGGTGAACAATAAATATATCACCCGAGATGTCGACATCGTACGACATGGAATGCTCAGTTAACTTCATACCATCCTTCAAGCATACAATTGTCTATATAGGTTTGAACGTTTGACGCTTGATCATGGCATCCAGAGGCTATCACCCTTCCGCTGATCCACACATAGAGATGCTCGGTTTAGTGAAATCAGTTGATCTCTTTGCAACCTTGTTTTCTTTGATGAGAGGAAATCAAAGCTATCCTGGCTGAAAATCGATAAAATAATAAACCCACATACTGCGGCACTAATATTTCGACTTCTGAACGAATCTACATCTGAATACGTATCGTCAAATTTTAACTTCCTCTCCTCTCTCCTTGAACATAATACCACATCGACTTCTGCCCTTATGCTACCCTTTAATCACTCATCTGTATATATCCGCTCCATCCAGGTATCTGGGGCAAGACTATAGAACACTCTTCTTGTCAATACACGTAACATCATTTCAATAGCCTCATTTAAACGGTCTTGTCGAGATTTCCTTTTAAATACGTGAACAACTTTTGTGAATGTCAGAGTGAATGAGAGCAATATTGTTAGGTGATGCAGATATATAATACTGATCAGTAACAAAAAATAACTACTTTATTCCATTAATTTATCTAGTTTCCAGATATGCTATCCAGTCTTATTAACTTTCAAATTATGTAATTATGTACTGCATGTTGTGGTTAAGTATAAGAGAGGGAAGTGAGCCCTAACTTCGTCACATACAAAGGCATAAAATTCATCAGTTAATTACAGCGTTAAGTACTGTATCTATTGAATAATGTTAATAATTAATTAATTAATAACATTATTCAGTATAAGATGCAGTGCTCGTCGTTGATGGTTTAGTTTTTATACAATTGCAGTTGAAATACTATCCAGCGGAGATGGGTGGCAACAACAGAAAGGGTAGAGTTGAAGTCAATAAACAACAGACGTTGTTGATTTCGATCAAAAATACCAATTCATACGTTATTCACTGTCACAGTAATTATATCAGCCAGGGTTGGCCCTGTCAGAAACACTGCCATGATATAAATTGTTCAAAAATTTTCATTTTAAACTTTCCTAAATAAAGATGACCGTTTTTAAAATATCAGCAAGAAACCCTTTCAACTCCCCACACTTATCTCCAATTTCTGATTCCAATATCTAATGCGTTGTAAAATATATGCCAAGTTTCAGAAATTCTACGTGATACTCGAACAAACGTATGTACCAACATAATACATAAAGAAATTAAACTTGAGGCCTTTAATCCCATTATATGACTAGGGAAGGCTGTCTTCACTCGCAGTCAAGCAAATCCATCATTATATAATGTACAGACAAACGATGAATTTTTTATTTCTTGACAATTATTGCTGTTTTATATGTTTTAAAACTATTAACGTCAAATTAATTACACGTGAAAATAATCCATGTAGGAAAATTACAAAAATAACCATTTCAGATATTCAAAAGAGACTTTCCTATAATTCAACCTGCCATCACACTCTTCGTATTCATAACGAAAGAAGTGCCTAGACTAATCTCATAATGTAAGAAAGATTCACTTTTTACGTGAATTTTAAGTCGTAGAACGTAAAGTGGAATACGAACCACAGGGACACTACTTTCATTTCAACAATTCCAGATGTATTAGTCGTGATCCCCGCATCACAGTTGCCTGGAAACCAAGTAATTTTACGATACCATGAAAGTTTTGAATTTCAAAATTATAAAATGTCCGATGGAACTAGTACTTTAAACTGAAAAGGATTTTATTTGCAGTAATGACAATTCGGTATAGTATTTACAGACGTTTTATGGTCATAGGAGATTTGCTGTACTGTATTAAAAGTTTATTTGTTTATTTGTTGTTGTTAAGAAGTACGCCATTCTTTTTCAATGTCAGTTCAGTTAACCTAATATAACTTTCCAATCTGCTTCTGGGTGCTAGAGGGACCATCCCCAGAAATTTTGCCGAATGGTGGCAAATCTTCAAGAGAAAATTGTTACAACGGCTATAAAATTCTCAGTGGCACTAATGCGGAACCATTTGTACGGTAGCATTTAATTTCCTCCCGACAGCATAAAAAATGTTCATATTCATCAGTACATTTATATTTCTTTTAGAAACCAACAATTAAAGTATTTTTTCAGATAACTTGTGAGCTATCCCGTGTCCTTTCGCAAGCACGTATTGGTGTCAGAATAAATTAATGAACCTGTGTACATTTTGTTCTCCAAAGGGACATACTACTGCTTCTTCATTTATACCAATATATAGGTAAGATGAAATGGCTCTCTGATACAGACTTCTATTAAATAACATTATTAACACAGAGATTTCTCGCATTTAAAGCCTACATTTTCCACATGGTTAACACCTGATAAAGTATTATATTTAATACTAGAAATTAAATAATTAATTCCTCTTAAGTTCAAAATTTGGCACCTACGCTTTACATCATGTGAATCTTGGATAGAAATGTAACGATAACTTTAAAGGAAAAGTTATTCTTCTGCTTCTTATCCTTCGTGACATTCCAGTTACCTGGATTTGTTTGGATTTAGTCCAGTTTTACGGTCGGATGCCTTTCCTCACATCAACGCTATTTGGACTCATGTATTCACTGTTGTGTGTTTCTCTGGTTGCCGGTAGTGTGACATGTTGTATGTAAATGAAGATGTATATGAAGAAAACCAAAACTACCCATCCTCCGAGCTAGAGGAATTCGCCAGACGCGGTTAAAATCCACTTTCCAGCAGGGACCCAACCCCCGGTTCCTCTAACCGAAGACCATTCCGCTGACAATTCAGTGAAGGAGTATCGACTTCTTTCCAGTTTATTTTTTATTTTTAATAACCCAATAAATAACGGGCAGTTTGTAATGTTTTCTTACGTGACGATGGATTTTCTCATTTCTACCTAAGATCAGGCCATATGTCGCAAGAAACTAGCACAAATGGACTCAAAATCAATCCTGTATCTTCGTCGAACACCTTCATAAATTCGCTTCTGTTTATACCTTTTATATTCATACCGATAGAATAAACATGAAATTTCTCTTTACATTATATAACATACGTTAAAGATTCACGTGGGATTATTGAGCGTAATATATGAGGTACCATATGAGATATATAATGCAATTCGGGGCTGTTCTATTGACGTAATGTCCGCTAATTCATTAGAGAACTTTGTCACTATTATATGTACGTTTGTTCAGTATGTACTTGCTATAGGACTTTTTTTTTTTTGCTAGGGGCTTTACGTCGCACCGACACAGATAGGTCTTATGGCGATGATGGGATAGGAAAGGCCTAGGAGTTGAAAGCAAGCGGCCGTGGCCTTAATTAAGCCCCAGCATTTGCCTGGTGTGAAAATGGAAAACCACGGAAAACCATTTTCAGGGCTGCCGATAGTGGGATTCGAACCTACTATCTCCCGGATGCAAGCTCACAGCCGCGCGTCTCTACGCGGACAGCCAACTCGCCCGGTGCTATAGGATGTATGTGAGCACCTTTTTATTATTATTATTATTATTATTATTATTATTATTATTATTATTATTATTATTATGAGATTTACTTTAAAGGGGCCCATAAACGTGCAATATTATTGCGCAATATCGGGGTTTGTGCAATAAAATTGATAGTGTGTATTTAATATTGAAGGGTTGTGCAATATATTGTATAAAATCAAGGAAGTTTGAAATATATTGCGCAAATCGCACAATACTGTGCTGTGTGTGGGCAATATTGTGCAATATCCCGTCCTCCCGCCAGTTGGTATCAACAAGCGTTGGAGAAGGTATCGTGATGGCACGCAAAAAGGAGGAGAAAAAGTTTATTTTGGAGTTTATCGAAGTGTACCATGGCCTTCCTGCTCTGTGGGACGTTAAGAGCAAAGCGTGGAGTTCTTCACACAATTCACCATTCATGCGCAGAAAGTTTCGAAAATCATTTGGTTCCCATTTTCTCAGTTCATTGAGTAAATTTTCATGAGTGTACTTTTCTCTGTCTAGAAACCACTGTTTGGTCCTTGTGCTTCTTTTCCGTTTCTGCTTCTCTTTGGCACTTACACCCACGGCGATCAAAACGCAGCAAAGATCAGTGACACTCAGTATAATCACCAAATAAAATACCGGCATGGACTGACTATATATTGAACGCATATTGTACGTCTATGTCCGCTTTGCATAAAATATTGCACAACTATCAATATTATCTTCACATGATTCTATTTATTGCACAAACTCGATTTTTGTGCAATAATATTGTACGTGTATAGGCAGCTAACAATGTATTGTACAATCCATTTTGCGCAATAATATTGCACGTCTATGGGCCCCTTAAGAACTATGTGCGCTTGAAAGTTTTTCATAGATTGGAAACATTGAAAATTAGAAAATATATTTTAATTCATAATTCCACAAGTTCTGGTATTATTTTAAAATGTATCTCAATGATGGTATTGGACTAATAATTTATAAGTGTTATATACTGGAAGTTCATTAATTTTGAATATAAAATTGAAATATTGATCTCAGGTATTTAAAGGTAATAATGTGACCTATACTAAATATTTTAATTAATTAATCTATTAACTTGATTAATAAATCCATTCTCACCCAATCATTTACGTACTAATCATCACTTCCCTCCCAAATAAGAAAACTCAGCAAGTCATTCTCAATGATGAATTATTCCTAGTTTGTCCAAAGTTATTTTAGAAAGAACTTGATGAAGGCTTCGTGTAAATGACAGTGGCTGCTCTGCAGTAAATACCCGTTCCATGGAAAAAGGAGCATAAAAACAGAATACCCACCATGGAATTCTAAAGAGTAGAGGTTCATATTGTGGTTGTTCCATTATTATTTGTCTGAAGTAATTCTACATTCAGATAAAGCCTCGCTGTCAAATAAGTAGAAATGTGTTTTGCTAAAACAGACTGCGGCACGTTTATTTTCTTTATGTCTCCAGCTCTTAGTGATTTCTTTGCATGCATTATTCACACTAGCCTTATCCTCCGTTGGTCACATCCACGGTAATAGTTGCTGAATAAATCTCATCTTCCTGACCACTTTCTGTAGTTAAATGTTCTGTGATAATTAATTAGTTGCGTATGTTGTATTGTTATATTCCAAATTTTTTATTACAGAATTTTAAGAGAACTACCGGTATAGAGACATGCAAACGATTAATAAATAAATTTCTCAAGTACTTCTTTCTTCACATAAATAATTCGGAGATTGGAAAAGTAAGTAGCCTATTGCCAAAGAATCTTCCAGTGCATAAAGAAAAGCTGTGAACAATATCTGCTTTCACAATCAACCACAAAGTTATAAAATTAGTTCCTACGTTAGCAAATGAGAGATACCTGCGGATAATGAAATGGAAATCTTACAAGCGTCTGTGTGAGGGTGAAGCTAAACGATATTCTCTATTTTACAAAAACTTCAAATTAAATTTTACTTCCTACCATCCCTATTAGTTTAGTGGTTGTGGTACTGATTTCAGTACTCAGTGTTATCTAACGTTCTTTACCTAGTATGAGGATGTGGTTGATTCTTT
The DNA here is from genome assembly GCF_040414725.1 of Anabrus simplex. NCBI lineage: Eukaryota > Metazoa > Arthropoda > Insecta > Orthoptera > Tettigoniidae > Anabrus > Anabrus simplex. The sequence goes on from NC_090269.1 coordinate 291,820,904, forward strand.
CTGCTCAGGAACTGAATAGTTTTTTAAGACGCAAGAACTGATCCTTGTTACAAAAATTGACATCTACGGCACCGATCTTCGAACTTTGACCACATAACACCCAGAATAGGCCTTTTAGAAGGTTCTAGATGGTAGAAACAAATAGATTACTCGCAAAACAATATCTGTTTCTTAGGGTATTATGTTCATGGATAGGAGTATTTACGAGATATTTATTATAAAGTAATCTGAAATTAACTGCATATTTTGCTTTCTTATAGATCTAGGAAGCTGAACTAATTTATAGTGTTTAAATGCCAAGATAATCTTTATGTTAGATTTTTTTATGTTCAATCTTTAACAGATATACATATCGACCATAATCCTGAAATTTGGTAAGAAAAACCCTTGCATTGCGTGTGATTTAATTAGCATTCTTGATCATCATGTTTTATTGTTGGTTTTACGGTCCACTATCCAACGTTATACTTTTCAGAGGCGCCATGGTGCCTGAATATTGTCCCGCAGAGTTCTTTTACGTGCCAGTATATCTTCCGACACGAAGCTGACGTATTTGAGCACCTTCAAATAGTACCGAACAGCCAGCTACAGAAGGCGAAGGCTTTACCGCTTGAGCCGTTAAGCTCGGCAAGGTTTCGTACCTGATCGACCTGATTCAACACGTTGAAGCATTTCCTTTTAGATTTATAAGTGCACTTTAGTGATCAGTGCATCGACGTTCTTCCTTCACTGCCCACGATGCAAGTTGTAAATTTGTATTAGTGATCGTCAGAGTTCACAAAATTATCACTTTCTGATATACAACTCACTCTCCTATTCAGGATCAGATACTTTTCCCACCACCCAAAGGTAAACATACCGAGCGAGTTGGCTGCGCTCGTCTGGCCACGTAGCCTGTTACCTTGCAATCGGATGGTGGTGGGTTTGAACCTCACTGTCGGCAACCTTGAATATGGTTTCCTGTTGTTTCTAATTTTCACACTTGGCAAATACGGTACCGGGTGAATTACCCCAAAAGTGTGGTTTGGTCACTTTCAGTTATATGAATTGCCGGAAACGCATATGTGAGTTGCCACAAAGTATTGCACGTTTTGTAACAAAAGTATAACTCTCCTACTTCGTGCAGAGTTGGAACTGCAGAAACAGCATGGCTGATGTGGTCAAACGTTTTGGCTTAAATATTAAAAGTTGTACATCTCATAAGCAACAAGATGGATGCTGAATAAAATCCTTTCAGCAAAATTAAATAATTTCTTGTTTTTTAATATTTAATTTCCGCGCGACTCTTTCTTAATAAATTAAAAACGTGTGACTTATTCACTGGAATATTCGTGGAATTCTCTAAAAAATATTTTACAAGACTCTAAATGAGCTTTCTCCCTTAATGTAAATTATTTCATATTTTTACATAAGCATGACATGGCAGGCAGTGAGGCCCTAATCTACATACAACAACGCTACCTCAGGTGGATATCCTCCGCCGGACCAATACCACCTCACCTCGTGCTTTGTTGCAGTTAACATTATGTTCATAATTATACCTCTTCGAATTCTGCGACAATTCACAGGGTACGGGCAAATTTTGGAGCTGTACCATAATTAAGGTCAGGATCGCTTCCTTCCCAGTCCTAGCCCTGTTCTATCCCACCGTCAGCGTCGCAATAACACATGTCTTGATTCGGTGGGACTAAAACCTATAGCAAAAAAATTAAACTTTCAATAGATCTTCTGTTGACAAAATTTTGCATGAAATACTAATAGGCCTATTTCGCATTCGAACTACACGCCGTGTAGCCTAATGCTTCGAATGTTATCAAATATCTCGAACTGGGATTGTTCCTTTGTAGTCACTTTTTTATTTCACTGAGGAAGATAAAACAAGATGAAACCATTAGTACTGCACTCGATAAGATTATTTACTGAATGAAATGTTCAATAAACAATATTAAAAATGAAAATAGGTATTTTATTTAATAGTATTTAATTGAATTTATTGCGTACCAATATGATAACGTCGCTTCTTCAAATCTCTTTGTAACTGCTGGCATTTTTTGCTTTATTCACTGCCTTGTAATTACAACGCATTAGGTTACGAATCACAAAGAATTCAACGTCACCTTCGATTATCGCTCAACAGTTGCCTATCAGGTGCGATAATCTCATTTCGATATCATTCCAATAATAGTGGAACTTGATTGGTTGACAATGGCACGAGCTGTAAATTGGATTGGTCAATATACAATGCGTGGCGTATGAAGTAAATTGTTTCCCCTATTCCTCCATTTTACTTGCACCTCCTCATAAATTCATGGCTGTAACGGAGGAAATTACTGTGGCTTCTGGCTGTATAGAGTTTATCGTTATTCTCGTGATCTCTGGATCTTAGCTGCGGTCTTACTTCATGAAGATAATTGATTACGCTACAAACAATAAGAAGGGTACTAATTAATAAGTAATGTAGAACACGTTTTATGTTGCCTCAAGTTATGAGAAACGTTCGTATGCATACGTAATGCTCAAGTCCGATGCTTTCAACTGATATGCTAACAATGTAGAGGTGAGGGTATTGTTAAAGAATTACTTTATATTTATTACACACGCTGCAGGAAGAATGGTTAATTTATTATAGTTTTTCAATGCGTATGTACTGCACCTTTTCTCGTAAACATGCTTTTTAATTGGACGTAATGATAGGAGCATTCATTAACAATCGTACCTTTGCTTACTGAAATACGCAGCGATGATGATTAGGACTGTCATATTTCATTCACTGGATCGTTACAGCCTTACGGTTTTTGAAGGTAACGAGGTGCTCTGTCAGAATTACCTTCCTCTCCTGCCGTCTTCAAATCTCAAAAAGTACCGGCTTCAGACCAAGGCGGCCGCAGAAAATGTATAATATGTGGGATATTTGAATTGAGAAGTCACATCCCTGTGGTTCGTATTCCACTTACAACTGGATGTCCTGTAACTATGATCACGATATCAACTGTCACGTAAAAACACAAGCTTGCTTGCTTTTACGAATCTAAAAATAGCGTTCGATTTTGGTTAATTCTTCTTCTTCTTCTTCTTCTTAATCTGTTAACCCTCCAGGGTTGGTTTTCCCTCGGACTCAGCGAGGAATCCCACCTCTACCGCCTTAAGGGCAGTGTCCTGGAGCTTCAGACTTTGGGTCGGGGATACAACTGGGAAGAATGACCAGTACCTCGCCCAGGCGGCCTCACCTGCTATGCTGAACAGGGGCCTTGTGGAGGGATGGGAAGATAGGATGGGACAGGCAAGGAAGAGGGAAGGAAGCGGCCGTGGCCTTAAGTTATGTCCCATCCCGGCATTTGCCTGGAGGAGAAGTGGGAAACCACGGAAAATCACTTCGAGGATGGCTGAGGTGAGAATCGAACTCTCCTCTACTCAGTTGTCCTCCCGAGGCTGAGTGGACCCCGTTCCAGCCCTCGTACCACTTTTCAAATTTCGTGGCAGAGCCGGGAATCGAACCCGGACCTCCAGGTGTGGCAGGTAATCACGCTATTGGTTAATTCTTCCTTTAAAATTTCATTCATTACAACAGCCGACAAATTAATTCAATAACAACGTTATTTGCTTCACGTCCTACTAAATACTTCTACGGTTTTCGTAAACGCCGAGGTGCCGGAATTTAGTCCTTCGGGAGTTCTTTTACGTGCCAGTAAATTTACCGACACGGGGCTGACGTATTTGACCACCTTCACATACCACCAGAATGAGCCAGGATCAAACCTGTCATGTTGGGGTCAGAAAGTCAGCACCTAAACCATCTGAGCCACTCAACATGGCAACGTAATCATCATCATGATGAAAATCCTGACTGCATAATATGCTTTTCATTACCCAGTTTTGTATTAAAAAGTATTATTTTACCATTTCCTCTATGTCGCAGCGACACAGATAGGTCTTATGACGGCGATGGGAGAGGAAAGTGCTAGGAGTGGGATGGAAGCCCTAGCATCTGCCTGGTGCGAAAATGGGAAACCACGGAATACCATGTTCACGGTTGACGACAGTGGGGCTCGAACGCTCCATCTCCGAAATCAAGCTGATCGCCACGAAGCTACGAAGCCACACAGCCACTTGCTCGGTCCAGTTTGGATAGCATCATTCCCAAATAGATCTGAAACATTTAAGAATTTAGATAAATACCTCAGGATGCCATTATAGGTATATACTATAAAAATATATGCTTCCGAAAACGGATGTTTAAAGGGTGACATTCGTAACCAGCCCCTGAGTTCTACATTTCGAACATTTTGAAATTGAAATTTGAAATTTGAAATTGAAATTTGAAAATTTGAAATTTGACATTGTTATTCATCTTTACACCGAGCGTTTTCAGACATTGTTTCCTTTATATTCTTCCTGGTTTCATCAATGTTATATTCCTCACACATCCAGGAATTCAATTTTTCACGACCGAATTGTATTCGAAATAAACTTTCATTGTACCAGGCAGTGTTCACTACATACATTTGACTACTGATCAGAAGAGATGTTAAGATGTACAAAACAAAAATGGCAAACCGGATACCTTCGGACTTTTCGTCAGATGATCTTAGTTAGAAAGTTTATGTCGAGTACAATGCAGTCGTGAAAATTAAATATTTGTCGAATTAGCCCACAACGGGCAACTTACGTACACTCTACAATTGGGATGGCAGTGTAGTAACAGATCTGCAACTTAGATCCTTTCCAACCGAACAAATATGTATGTACTGTATGTCAATTGTTACTAAAACCATCCTAATACGTTGACTGATTATTTCGAGAAATTTTCATTATTATCAGCACCATCATTGTGATTTCCTTTATGTCTTAAAATCCCCGAACCCTCATTCTTGTGAATATTTGCCTTCCTTTGTTTGCAGGCTCTAGTATTTTCTGTGAGATAAGAGTAGTGGCATACTATTGGTCTACAACGAAGTCACCGAGCATCTTCTTCATGCTATGGGAATGTCCGCAGTTTGATCGACAGTGGGAATCTCACTCCTCGGCCTTATCCTCAATAACAGTCCCATACTGCAGTTTATCACATGTCCGACTCGTTGGCTGAATGGTCAGCGTACTGGCCTCCGGTTCAGATGGTCTCGGGTTCGATTACCGGCCGGGTCGGGATTTTAATCGCTTCTGATTAATCCTTCTGGCTCCGGGACTGGGTGTTTGTGTCCGTTCGAACACTCGCTTCTTCATATTCAGACGACACACCTCACTACCAACCACAACACATACACGCAATAGTGATTACATCCCTCCATATAGGGTTGGCAACAGGATAGGCATCGGCCCGCAAAACAGGGCAAATGTCCGACCTAGTCCGCACCCGAGACCCCGCAGGTATGGGAAAAGGCGGTAGGAAAAGAAGAAGACTGAAGTTTATCATCAATCCCATCCGCAAGAAAATACGAGAAGGGCGGTTAGAATGGTACTGCTTCGTCTTATGCGAAGTCACAGGAACAGTTACTAACACATCTTACCACTATATAAATGCAGTAGACCCATTCAACGTAAGCAGAACTCTGTCTAACGAAGCAAAAGTAAAATGGCAATCTAAGATCATAAACATCTATCTGGCATCAGAAGGACATTAGAGAGATGACAATGATGATGATTTTAAGATAAGCCAATTTTGGCCATATTATAAATTTGCCACAAATATATTTTTCTTTTCATAAACACTGCATCCAATGAGATTTTCATTGCTGTTTTCGGTGACACTGCTATAGTTCATTTGATTTATAGCTTTTGACTCTAGTGTGCATCTTCAAAATATACTGTTCGCTTTCCGTCCAACGTTGAACATTGTTTCCCTATCACGGAAACGCCTCTACTCCTACATTAAAAATCAAGTAGTTGTCAAATTGTAAAATATGACTTCTTTGAGTGTCCTATTTTATGGCTGACAGCCCAAGGCCATGTTCAGCGAAATCGAATCATTCATAGAGATACATTTTATGAACAGAAAAGTACGAGAAAATATAAGTTCAGGCTGCGTTAACCAGACCGGATAGTGCCAGTATTTAACAGTCCAACTGCTTTATTTATGTGTACAAATTTAATGACTTAATAAGATTCAACATATTACTGCAAATTATGACTATTCTTGTAGAAATGAAATGCCATGCAACGCATACAGTTACTGCACTTCACAAAACTACACACATAGTTACTCTTGCTACGAGTTTATATAGCAATTCTCTAACGAACTGAAAGATTTGAAATGTAAGACCTCCATCATTGGTATCTCAGTTACCCGCCCTGCCCGTTACTCGTCACCAAAATAAACAACACCGGGCGAGTTGGCCGTGCGCGTAGAGGCGCGCGGCTGTGAGCTTGCATCCGGGAGATAGTAGGTTCGAATCCCACTATCGCCAGCCCTGAAGATGGTTTTCCGTGGTTTCCCATTTTCACACCAGGCAAATGCTGGGGCTGTACCTTAATTAAGGCCACGGCCGCTTCCTTCCAACACCTAGGCCTTTCCTATCCCATCGTCGCCATAAGACCTATCTGTGTCGGTGCGACGTAAAGCCCCTAGCAAAAAAAAAAAAAAAACAAGTGAACAGTATGGAAAGAGTTCTCTGAAATCAAATATTCTTTCCTAACATTAAACGCGTTTACTCTGTCCAGAATATTATAACAATCTCAACACAGCCCTCGTACACTTCATAATTATATTCATTTGTGGAGTAGAGGCAGTTAAGAGTTAGCCATGGTTTTCTAGCATCTCAAATGGTATACAAACTTCGTTGTTACTGTGTCTTTTAAGAATAGCAACATTTTCATTTTGTTAGTGTGTATAAACGTTTGTGACAGATGGCTCACGCGTGATTCATATTTAATACATTTCGAAAGATTTTTAGCAGCAGGAATACAATTGGCCTAATAGAATATAAATTGTGTGTTAATATTTCCATTTTTTGTAGATATAAAGGAATAGTATATATATATATATATATATATATATGTGTGTTTGTGTAATTAACAATGATATTCTGTCCCTAGAAATATTTCGCTCACAAAATGTGTAGTTGTTACGGTGACAACTGCCGAGCACTTCACTTTCTCATCAATAGAATTTGCCCTATATCTGAGTTTAAACCATAATGAATGTGATTGTACCTGTGTGATGTACAACATTTTTTTTGAAATTGAACAGTGTTAAACTGTCAGAAATTTATGTCAGATTCAGAACTATTAAACTCTAATCCGTATGATCGTGCTAGTGCTTGTTTTAGGAAACGGTGAACAACGTTTATTTTTCCTAAAATTAAACCCCAAAACATACTTGAGGACCTTAGTAAAATTATGAATTTTACAGGGAAAAACTTATAAATTTCAAATCAAGAAAATAAAACAATCATTTTCGACTTTATTAAACCCCTACTCCCCGTTCATTTCAGAAGTTTTTGTACCAAAAAATGTACCTGAATCAGCAGATTTTAAAAACCTGCATCGAAATTCAGCGAGTTATTATAGAAGACCGTCCGGATTCACAGCTGAATGATCAGCGTCTTGATCCTCTGTCTTCGGGGCCCGGATTCGATTCTGGAATAAATCGAGGAATTTGGGTCTGAAAACGGCTTATTCCTTTGGACAGGGACTGGATGATCGTGCAGTCCCAAACATTCTTGCAATTCACACATCACACAATACGCTGTCCTCTAACTCAATAACACGCAATTTGCTACATATAACAGACGCTACTCATCCTCATCGGAGGGTCTACCGTACAAGGGTTGCACCATCCTAATAATATCCACGCGAAATTATTAATAGAACACTCCAGTAAATTGTTTTATTGCAACAAGATGAATTTCAACAAAAATTTATTATATTAGATTACCATGAAAGTTATTCGGGTGCATATTCCTCATAAACACAGTTTATCATCTGTTTATGCCTAAAATCCTATTCGTAAGTTCGTACGAATTATATTTGAAATAACCTATGTCGGACAGCTTTCTTACTGAAAGAACCCTGACAAGCAGACGACACAGTATGCAATCTTAGCGATTTTAATAATAATCCTTAATTTTCCATTGTCTTCGTTGACCCTAAGCCCTTTTAGGTAGTTAGGAAAGGATCGAAATATTGTTGTAATGTTCCTTTAATCACCATCACCCCGTTGAGACATGCCGGGGCGCCGATTCTTAAACATGCCACGGACACGAGTATTTCGCATTTAAGCAGCCTTAAACGCCAAACCGCTGAACCATAATTCATCCATGAGCATAGAAGGCGAGCGGCTAAATAAGTATACAACACTATCAGTCTCTAGAATACGTATTAATTAGTGCAGAATATACGATGTGACTGATAGGAATACTTTTTTAGACACCCAGGCTATAAAGTTCTCAATCTAAACAAATTAATAAATGCATTCAGCTGCTGCTGGTCTGGAGGTAACTTCCCGACCGGTTGGGCGGGGTTCGATTTCCTGGTCTGTCAGATATTTGCGACCGGTTTATGGATCACAATTTGGTGGTGAACTCGACCTCAAGAACACAACTAACTTCCTCTAATCTTAGTACAGTTTTGTTTTTACGATTCCTCCTTGTATAGGCCTAACGTCATGCGAATGAAGAGATGATATGCATAAGCAACGGACAGACCAATAACACTTCCTTCTCACTGCTAGGCAAGAAGAAAAAAAAGCTCACAAATGTCCATTTCTGTGCAGATAGTACTAGTTTAGCTAAACTTTTAGTACTATCTGCACAGAAATGGTTGAAGTAGGTGGAGCTATTGACCACGGTGTCTCAGTTCCCTTACACGAAACAACTTCTTATACAGTGTTGTCCAAAAGAATGTTAACACTTGCATGGCACTACACGATCTTATATTATAAGATATTTTGTTGTACTGTAGATGAGATGCAGTCACCCGACTTACTTTGGAAAAAAAAAGGAAGGTAGTAGCTTGGATGGAAGTGCTTGTGTTGCCCTCAGTAATACGAAAAACATTTAATAAATGGTTTGAGAAGGATCCTCCAACCTCTATACCTGCGGCAATGTGTGAATGAGCTATGGATTGTATGGTACAAAGACTTTACACGTGCATTGAGAACAAAGAATACAGGTCGAAGGAGTTTACTAGCTTCATTTAGAATCGTGTAACGAGCTCGATAGCTGCAGTCGCTGAAGTGCGGCCAGTATCCAGTATTCGGGAGATAGTAGGTTCGAACCCCACTGTCGGCAGCTCTGAAAATGGTTTTCCGTGGCTTCCCATTTTCATACCAGGCAAATGCTGGGGCTGTACCTTAATTAAGGCCACGGCCGCTTCCTTCCAACTCCTAGCCCTTTCCTGTCCCATCCTCGCCATAAGACCTATCTGTGTCGGTGCGACGTAAAGCAACTAGCAAAAAAAAAAAAACGAATCGTGTAAATAGTGTGTTATTATGTATTCACATAAAAGTCAATCCCATGTAAGTGGTAACATCTTTTCGGACAACCCTGTAGTTGGAGGTGGACGAATTTCAAACATTCAAGGCAAATAGATTCCATTTTCTTAATTTTCTTGCATGTAAGTTACATTTATATATTTGTATGTACCACAAGAAGGACGTTGTTTCGATTACCCGTCACGAAGTGGAACAATTCTGAAACGAGATTTCGACTTCTAGGGAGGCTCATGACACTGTACACAGTCTAAGCCAAACTTGAGTACCAAGTTAGTTTGGGGGAAATGCTGTCGGGCATCCTGATAACCGCTCTACCCCAAATAGTGCCGAAATTACGGATAGTGAATTTACTTCTTCAAGGAGATGGCTTTGCTTCTTTCCCCACAAGAAGAACGTGGAGATCTTGAAAGGACTCATTGTAAGAACCCATGATAAAATTCCCAGAAAGATGCTAGAAAATGGCAAACAAATCATTCGAAAGTAAAATTTTACGATACCAGGCTATTGGAAGTCGTCCTATTGGACACCAAGCTAAGAGGTGGATGGAGACCGTAACTGGCAACTTAGCTTGTTTGATGATGATGATGATGATGATGATGATGATGTTTTGACTACATTAGTTGAGTCCTTAGTCCCAAGGCTGGTTGGATTTCCAGCAGTTCCACCATCAACTGTCACAGGCTTCAATTTTGCAAGCTATTTTGCATTTTTCTGTGCACGTCACATTAATATTTACAGGCTTTCGGTAATGCTACGATAGCAAAGGTGCTAGTGGCATTGGACTGTAGAAAACAAGGAAAGCACAGAAAAAGACAAAACAACTTCAGGATTGCCGGTGTTTGGGTTCGAACCATGCAAGCTCATCGTTGCATGACCAAGTACAGTTGTCATAGAAAGCATGAAGGTCACAAAAGATGTTCCAGGAAAATCAAGAGTGATATATGTTCCCTTTACTGAACCAAAAGGTGCTATTACATATCAGTCTACCAAATACAATAAAATCTACACACCATCCTAACCTTCGGCTATGCCTTCACATCGTTTATTAACCAAATCGCCCATACTTAATTTTTTTTAATCAACCGGTCAAATCGAATCATATCAAGGAATGTAGCAAATATTTTCCAGCATAAACCACAAGACATTCTGCATTATAAACGCTATACAGTACCTCACTGCGATATGAACTTACGAATACATTATGGTCTCTTAAGATCGCATTTGTTCTATGTACTTCTCTCATTTAACAGTTGCTTCGAAGAAATATGGTGGAATTATCTTCCAACTAGAAAAACCTCACTATATAGTGGTACGTGATACACTGAAGTCTTAACACAGACATTCACTAATTGCTTTACGTCGCACCGACACTGATAGGTCTTATGGCGACGATGGGACAGGAAAGTCCTAGGAGTGGGAAGGAAGCGACCGTGGCCTTGATTAAGTTACAGCCCCAGCATTTGCCTGGTGTGAAAGTAGGAAACCACGAAAAACCATCTTCAGGGCTGCCGACAGTGGGGTTCGAACCCACTAACTGCCGGATGCAAGCTCAAAGCTGCACGATCCTAACCACACAGCCAACTTGCCCGGTTTACAGACTTCCGAGGATTACAGTTACCTCATCGAGAAGAGGGAATATTCCATTAATCTTCAAGCAAGTGTTGTACCCGTACAGAGTTCTCTTCTGGAAAGTTGGATTCGGTGCAGCTCTAATACAATCCAACAGGAAATAATGGCATCATCAATCGTACTGAAACTTGTTTCTAAGCACACAACGCTCACAGGTGATGGTGAAATGATTTAGGGGTTTTAATAGCGTATGCTAGATTACACAGGCTTTGCATATCCGGATCGCCTATAGGTTACATGATTAGTGTAACGATCTTTCAGCAATAATGCCCGGCTTTTCACTCAGGATCCAGTGTCTTTTATATTATACAGCTTCTTAATTGATCTCAAGAAAACCGGGCGAGTTGGCCGTGCAGTTAGTGGCGTGCAGCTGTGAGCTTGCATCCGGGAGATGGTGGGTTCGAATCCCATTTTCGGCAGCCCTGAAGATTGTTTACCGTTGTTTCCCATTTTCACACCAGGCTGTAATTAATGCCATGGCTGCTTCCTTCCCACTCCTAGGCGTTTCCTATGTCATCGTCGTCATAAGACCTATCTGTGTCGGTGCGACGTAAAACATATCGTAAAAGAATAAAATTAAAGAAATCTCAAGAAGCCGAGTTGATCCTGTTCAAACACCAAGCCGAGGGTTTAAAATCTTGGACGAGCCGAAAATTGAACTCAAGGCCTTCGGGTAAGTTGTAGAAACCTTACCCCTACGCTACCTCTACACTGCTGGAATGGCAGCGCAAAGTATAAATGACAAACGCTGGAGAACACTGACTGAAGTCGAGGGCTAACAAACCGTTATTTTCGGTGCAATATATTAGCATGTGTGAAACATCTGCACTCAAAATACAAAAAAATATGTGTACTCAGCTCCGGAAACGTATTGACTTCTAACAATTCATTTTGGTAATTCTTTCATACAATAAAGTATATGATAAATGCATAAGTCTCCCAACTGTCTGAACAAGTATACTTAAGAAAGCGAAAGTAGATTTATCCGTGTGATTTTTGTTAGATGAATTATAGGGCCGAGCACATGGTGTTCAGTACAGTTTCTTACACCCTCCACATTAATGTAACGGGATATGACCTATTCATTACGTCATTATGGGGAAGTACAGCAAGAAACCCATGACCTCATTAAAACAGCATTACCTACTGTACATAGAAACGTCATGTTGGGACTAGCATTGTTAAGGTCACAGACCTTCCCTTGTTTAGCAAAAACACATGAGAGTTATACCTAATTACATTTTATCTTGTCCATAAGTACTGTATTCACAGGGTGACACATTGACCCTTCGTGTAAACAAAGGAAATAATATCTTGTCCGTAAGTATCGAGTTCACAGGGTGTCTACCAATGTTCAGCACACAAATGAGGATTTCCGGGAACATAACTTGTTGATGATCTGAGAAATACATTTCTCACTTCTAGTACAACAATAAGCCTCCGTGGTTTAGGCGGCAGCGCGCCGGCCTCTCACCGCTGGGTTCCGTAGTTCAAATCCCGGTCACTACATGTGAGATTTGTGCCGGACAAAGCGGAGGCGGGGCAGACTTTTCTCCGGGTACTCCGGTTTTTCCTGTCTTCTTTCATTTCAGCAACACTCTCCAATATCATTTCATTTCATCTGTCAGTCATTAATCATTGCCCCCAGAGGAGTGCGACAGGCTTCGGCAGCCGGCACAATTCCTATCCTCGCCGCAAGATGGGGGCTTCCTTCATACCATCCCTGACCCGGTCACTGACTGTAAAACAGATTGTAGGTTTTCATTTTCACTTCTAGCACAATAGCCATACAATAGAATCACGAAGTACATATATAAGCGAATATACTTATGTATATACTAGCAAGATACCTGTGCTTCGCTACGGTATTATACTGAAATTTAGAATTGAATGTTTATTTTTTTTATATATATAATCCGCCGAAATTTGCGATCTGATTTGTTTTCTAATAGATTACGGCAAGTTTCCTCCCATTTTTCAATCTTTCTTTGCAGCAATCGATTTCGTACTTCCCGGGCTAGGTCCAGGTAGTCCACCCAGTCAGTTGGGTCCCTAAATCTTTGTCATATTTTCCTATAAGCATTTTTAATATGGATCAAGTCCTGAAGGAGATCCAGTGTGGTGTCGTCTTGGGTGCCTTGGCGATACTGAACCCGCGGCCGGACTGCATTCTTAGTCATTACCCGTCCAGGGCCCGTTTCCAGCGCTGTCCGCACATTTGACGACGGTCCAGAACATTATTATTATTATTATTATTATTATTATTATTATTATTATTATTATTATTATTATTATTATTATTATTATTATTATATGTCGTGGACCCCACAGCAAGATGCAAGACCGCTACTTGGCGGTAAATTACATCTGCTGCCATTGTCATAGTTGAGAATGTGACCAGCACCATTGTCACGCGTAGGAAAGTGCATAGAGTTAGTGTCACGCGTAGGAAAGTGCATAGAGTTAGTAAATAATACACTAGAGGTAGCATTGGCGCCACCGTCTACGAGAGAATCGCTGTAGCCAGCGGAGCATGTTGAAATCGCAGCTGTTTGGCAAAAAGCTCACTCCGCTGTACTCATCAATGTAAATAAGGGACTTTTAAAACTGTGTGGATATAGATATGGTTTAAATTTCTTACATGTAAACATTCTCAGATATTACAGTATACTTGCGATGCTTCTCTCCAGTAAAAAAGAAAGCCCTAAAAGCATAAATACAAGAGAAATGCGTGATAAAAGAGGACGGTGTTGAGGTGCAGTTAAGAAACACAACATAGGTTTAGGAGGAGGGCACGTATATTTCGCTATCTTTTGTGTAAATGACCAGTACTTTGTTACAGTTCTGCCCAACGACCGAAAATGTCCTTTCTCCTACGAAGCAGATGAGCGAGTTTTTAGGCCTAAAAGCGTTGGGGAGATTTTGGGATAAAGTAGACAAAATATTTTGTTATCGCTTGTTTAGATGCTGGCTTTCTAAACCCAAGTTGGCATGTTCGAGCCAGGCTCAGTCCGATGATACTTGAAGATGCTCAAATGTGTCAGCCTCTTGTAGATAGATTTACCGGCACATGAAAGAACTCCCGTGGGAAAAAAGTCTAACACCTCAGCGTCTCCGAAAACCGTGTAAGTAAGTAGTGGGACGTAAAGCCATTATTATTATTATTATTATTATTATTATTATTATTATTATTATTATTATTATCATTATTATTATTATTATTATTATTATTATTATTATCATTATTATCATCATCATCATCATCACCGATGTTTTCTAAACGCGATTACAAGTGGAAATAAGACACTCAGTTGTGGTTTCAGCCTATTATGTTTCTATTTAGCTTTTCCTGAAATGTATTAATTGCTTTAAGATTTTAACTTATAACATGATTTCCGTTAATGGAAAGGGAGAGTGGTAAATTATATGATTGAAAAGAACTGAAGAGGTACTTATAATAATTTTTACAATTTGTTTTACATCGCACCGACACAGATAGGCCTTATGGCGACGATGGGATAGGAAAAGACTAGGAGTGGGAAGGAAGCGCCCGTGCGCTTAATTAAGGTACATCCCCGGCATTTACCTGGTGTGAAAATTTGAAATCACGGAAATCCATCTTCGGGGCTGCCGACAGTGGGGTTTGAACCCACTATTTCCCGAAAGCAAGCTTACAGTTGCGTGGCCCTAACCGCACGGAAATCTCGCTTGGTCAATAATTTATTATGCTTATATCTCTGTATGACATTTCAGGGAATAATATTGACGAAAGTAAAGGACTCAGATATTCACACGGTGCAGGACATCTAGTCTCTAAATTTTAAAATCTGGTAAGGTATAAATGGGGATTGCTACACGTATTGTGCGAAGGGAAAGCAACAAACTGTACCGGTATATAGAGAAAATATATTCAGTAGCTTGTAATGCTATAAATACACACAGAAAGTGAAAAACTAAGCACAATTCCAAGCTACCATGCACATCTTTTCTTATTTGTACCAATTTGCTTTATGTCGCACCGACACACACAGATCTTACGGCGACTATGGGACAGGAAAGGGCTAGGAGTGGGAAGGAAACGACTGTGGCCTTAATTAGGTTCCAGCCCCAGCATTTTTCTCGTGTAAAAATTGGAAACCATCTTCAGGGCTCCTGACAGTGGGGTTCAAACCCACTATCTCCTGAATGCAAGCTGACAGCTATATGACCTGAAGCCTACAGCTACTCGCTCGGTATCATGCACATGATTTTTCTGGATATTCGCTTTCAGTGAAAGGAAAATGCCATCCCTTATATTTCCTAATACATTGATTTCAGTCTTCAAGGAAAGATCCAAAGAATCTCATTCACGCCGACAGGGAAATCACTCGCGAAGTCAGCCCAAGTAGGCCAATTCATGACAATAAGTGTCACGCAAAGTATTATTTTATACACACGGAAATGAATTTCAAGGAAACGTACCTATGAAATGATACGCCACTACCCTTTATGAACCTTTCTATGCAGCCATAAGCTGCACAGGAGACCAGCATTTTCATTCAGAGAAGTATATACTTGAATTTAGCGGGAAGCCCCAGTATTGACAGTGCCAAACATTCCACCTTTTGCCAAACAGCGCGCTCGTTCAATTTCGCACGCGACTGCAGCGCCAATGCTACCTCTAGTGTATTATTTACTAACTCTATGGGCAAGTGTGCGGGATTTCTGGCAATACGAATGACATACTTCGGTGCATTATTGATCTTATTATAGAGGTGAACAATTGGACGGTCTATCTCATTCCTATCGTTTATTTCAAATGTGTTTAAAATTTTATTTATATGCCAGGAGAATCTACTGTAATCTAAGAACGTTCTCCGAAGGAAAAGATGGCTCTTGAAAACGAACCCAGGAAAGATTAAAAACGATCGGTTTATGATCAGAATAAGTACATCGAAGATCTACAGCCTGTTTCCAGTCAATCGACCGGGTCAGGAATGGAATGAATAAAGCCCCCATCTAGCGGCGACAATAGGAATTGTGCCGGCTGCCGAAGCCTGTCGCACTCCTCTGGGGCAGTTATTAATGAATGACAAATGAAATGAAATGATATTGGACAGCGTTGCTGGAATGAATGATGACAGGGAAAACTGGAGTATCCGGAGAAAAACCTGCCCTGCCTCCGTTTTGTCCAGCACGAATGTCACATGGAGAAACCGGGATTTGAACCACGGAACCCAGCTGTGAGAGGCCGGCGCGCTGCCGCCTGAGCAACGGAGGCTCCTTATAAATACATTACGAACAGTAAAATCAATTGGTCTCACCTCCTTTTACACCCCACTGCCGTTAATTTTATTTACCCCCCCCCCCCCAAGAAAAACTAAAAGAAGGCGTGTTTCTTTATGATTAAAGGAGATTCCAAACACCAATGTTCACGTCTATTACCTTCAGTTTTGAGATAAGGATAATTAACTCTTTTTCACTTTCACACTCCTCCCTCCCCCCCCCCCCAAGTGAATTTTCCGGCAAAAAATACTTGTTTCTTTAATAGTAAAGGATCTTCTAAATACCAATTATCACGACTCTAACTTCTTCAGTTTTTGATTTATATGTCCTCATGAAATGAATTCAATTCCTTTTTCACTCCCGCCCCCCCCCCAAGATGATTCACCCCCCCCCCCGAAACGGGTTTTTCTTTGTTTTTAAAAGAGAACCAAATACCAATTTTCACGTCTGTAGGCCCTAACAACTTTAGTTTTTATTAGATACTAGCTGATGTACCCGTGCTTCGCTACGGAATTCTAAATTTTATACAGAATTCTAGGTTAGGTAGTGTAAACGTTGTGAGCAAGATTGTATTAAGTTGCCCTAGAAGGCCGACGGGCAAATCACCAACGTCTTTTCTCATATGAAGACTGGGTTAGGGAATTTTCATTGTAATGGTAGGCCAGCTTGCCTACCGTCAGTCACAATCAGGTTGGGGAGTTTTCATTATAATGGCAGACACTCACTCTCCGCCTGCCTGTATAGATTCTCAGAAAGACTCTCTTAGTGGTTTTCACAACTGAAATGAACATGGGTCATTACAATGACGTCAGTAGGAATGGCGCGGTTAAAAGCAATGCCTTCATATGAAATACTCGATCAAATGAAAAACCACACATTTTCTCACTTTTAACGAACAGTGCTACGCTGCCGAACTAACCGTCCAAAGCTACAGAACTGGAATGACTAAGACGCAGACATCCGTGATCCATGAACAATCTTCGTCCTTTTTTCGGCGTGGGGGGGGGGTTCAAATAGTGGATAGTCCCAGGGCAAAAACTATGCCCATTTACTTATCTGTTTCCTGGGAGTACCCGATGAGTCGGAAAATCTCAATTCACTACACTGCGGGGGAAAGAACTATCTGACGTGGGCAATTTTTCCTCCAAGCCAGAGAAGAAACCACATCTTCGCTGCTAACTTGGAATAAAATTAATGTAGATTTAATGAAAGTGAATATGAGGAAGCTTTTCCTAAGGAACAGCTCTTTTCAAGGTTGAATTTTGAGTTATTTAGTGAATTCTGGTACTATAATTTGGAATAGGGCTAAATTATAATTCCAGACCAGTTCATACTACTACTACTACTAACTGAGCCGCTGACTTAAGTGCGCACACTGCTCATTCAAAACAGCGCGTCAGAGTAGGTATCGAATAGCTGGCATACTATGATTAACCAGTGTGTTACGTACCAGCAGTCTCAGAAAATATATGAACCAGAGGATTGGCATGCTAAAGAAGAAAGTTATCTAACTCCTCAGCTATTTCCCGCCAATATTCAGTTAGGCTGTTATACTCGGTACGCAGCAGTAATCCCATCTATCGGAGTTGAGCGGCAGCATAAGAGACAAAGAACATTACAACAAACAACGGTCAGTGTAATGTTATTGTTGATGTATGTTACACGCTTTCGATACTGTAGGCCTTCACATTATTAATTGTATTCCTGTTCTGAAATACCACTCTTATCATAGTCGGTAAGGTAAAACTGAATAAAACATAAATGATCAGAAATTATATTCTCTATAACTTTTGTTATGTAGTACTTTTCCATAGGACCAAGAACATAGGTATTTAAAAATTAAATTTTAGGTGCCTTCCCCTAAACTACCATTTCACCCAGGGCGAAAAAAATTGTTTATAGCTTAAACTGTAGTTTCTTATTCCCCGACTCTATATACCGATTTTCATTAAATTCTGTTAACCCATTTTGTCGGGGCTCGGCGTTGATATGGACCTAGCAACAAAAATCCAAATTCAGGAATATCTGTGTTATCATAGCCGGTACGGTAAAAATGCATAAGACGAAAATGATCAGAAATTTAATTCTATATAACTTTACTTGTGTAGTATTTATCGATAGGACCACTAATAATATAAATATTTGAGAATTCAATTTTAGGCCTTCCCCTAAACTACCATTTCACTCAGCGTGAATAATTTATAGCCTAGATTGTAGCGGTTCATCCCCCGACTCTATATATCGATTTTTATTAAATTCTCTGCAGCCGTTTTCTCGTGATGCGTGTACATACATACAGACAGACAGACAGACAGACAGACAGACAGACAGACAGACAGACAGACAGACAGACAGACAGACAGAAATTACGGAAAAGTAAAAACTACATTTTCTTGTTACTGTGGACATGATCGATGCAGAAATACCATTCTTTTCAAATTCTGAGCAATGTACAGACAAAACTCTTATTTTATATATATAGATAAGTATTCTCATACAATTAAGTCAATTAATTTTAAATTCTTTCACCTCCCCCGCCCCCTCCCGTTCATTGGATTTTCCGAGAATATGTGTTTCTTTACTTTTAAAGCAGATTCCAAATATCAAATTTCATGTCTGTAACATCTTCATTTTTGAGAAGAATTCAACTAAAAATACACGTTTCTTTATTTCTAATAGAGATAAAAATACCATTTTTCACTTCTGTAACATGTTAAGTGTTTTGAGATATACTGTATAAATTCTCATTTTAAAATTTCACCCCCTTTTTAGTTCACCTTAAGAGGAGTTTCCAAAAACAAATCACCTATGTTTCTTTACATTTACAGGAGATTCCAAATATCACTTTTTGCGTCTGTAACATTCTACGTTTCTCAGATATTCTGTAGATGTAGTCCTTCAAAAAATTCAACCCAATTTGTCACTCCTGTTTAACCGCCATTAATTGGATTTTCCAAAAAAAATACGTGTTTCTTTATTTGAAAGGAGATCCCATATACAAATTTTCAGTTCTGTAATATCTTCAGTTTATGAGATATATGTATCCTCATTAAAGGCATTCAACCCATTATTCACCCTTTTACACCCCTCCTATTGGGATTTACAGAAAACAAAAAATGCGTGTTCCTTTATTTATAAGGAGATTCTAAATACCAATTTTTACATCTATAAACTTTAAAAGTTTTGAGATATAGATACACTCATTTTAAAAATTACCCCGTTTTCACCCGCCCCCCATTAATTGGATTTTCCAAAAACAAAAAGTACGTGTTTTTTATTTTTAAATGAGATCCCAAACACCAATTTTCAGATCTGTAATATCTTCAGGTTCTGACATATAAGTAGCCTCATTAAAGGCATTCATCCCGTTTTTGACCCTTTTCCACCCTTCCTATTAGGATTTTCCGAAAAGAAAAAATACGTGCTTCTTTATTTTTAATGAAGATTCTAAATACCAATTTTTACATCTATAAACTTTAAAAGTTTTGAGATATAGATACACTCATTTTAAAGTTCACCCCCCTTTCACCCTCCCATTACTTCGATTTTCCTAAAACAAAAAAAAATACGTGTTCCTTTATTTTTAAAAGAGATCAATATTACCAATTTTCAGGTCTGTAATATCTTCAGTTTCTGAGATATAAGTACCGGTATCATGTTAAAGGCATTCAACCAATTTTTCACCCTTTTCTACCCCTCCTATTGGGATCTTCTGAAAACAAAAAAATACGTGTTTCCTTATTTTTAAAGAAGATTCTAAATACCATTTTTTACATCTGTAAACTTTTAATGTTTTGAGATATAGGTACACTCATTTTGAAATGTCACCCCCCTTTCCACCCCCTTAGCGACGGAATATCCAAAAATCCTCTCTTAGCGAGCACTTGCATCTTAATATGAATGTATCGCCAAAATTTAATTTCTTTATGTCCAGTAGTTTTGGCTCGGCGGTGATGAATCAGTCAGTCAGTCAGTCAGTCAGTCAGTCAGTCAGTCAGTCAGTCAGTCAGTCAGGACAAGTTATTTTATACATATAGATTTATGAAAAAAAATTGTTTAATTAAAATGTGTTTAAATTTTAATTTTTATTGGACCTACTGAAATCTTCAAACCCTTGTAATGGAAAATTGATTTCTGGAGTTATACTAGTATATACTATTGAACTGAACCACCAATAAGACCAATTCATTACGTCATTACGGGAAGAACAACGGAAAATATCCCTATATACGGTACATCATGTAACTGTGTATTATTGTAGAATGCCTCACTTTCACTCTCTCACCCGAATTTGAAATTATAATTTAAAACTGAGTGGTTTTCTTTCTTTTTGCTAGTGTTTTAACGTCGCACTAACGCAATGAAGACTTTCAGCGGCGCAAGGATGGAAAAGGACTAAGATTGGGAAGGAAAAGGCTGTGGTCTTAATTAAGGTACAACCCCGCTGAAGTTTACAGGGTCCCGGGTTCGATTCCTGGCCGAGGCGGGGATTTTAATCTCGTGTGATTACTTCTTCTGACACGTGGACTGGTTGTTTGTATTCATCTCAACAACGTCCTCTTCATATTCAGACAGCATACCAGACTAGTAACCAATATAATGGTCCGTTATTGGGAACAACATCTATATCATACTTTTTTTTTTTTTTGCTAGGGGCTTTACGTCGCACCGACACAGATAGGTCTTATGGCGACGATGGGATAGGAAAGGCCTAGGAGTTGGAAGGAAGCGGCCGTGGCCTTAATTAAGGTACAGCCCCAGCATTTGCCTGGTGTGAAAATGGGAAACCACGGAAAACCATCTTCAGGGCTGCCGATAGTGGGATTCGAACCTACTATCTCCCGGATGCAAGCTCACAGCCGCACGCCTCTACACGCACGGCCAACTCGCCCGGTCTATATCATACTAGTAACCACCACAGTAATATGCAATGTGATTAACTCTTCTACATAAGGTTGGCGTCAGGAAGGGCATCTGCCGTAAAACCGAAAAAAAATCCACATATACTGTACAGCTCGCACCCGTGACCCCAACAAGATGTGGGAAAAGCGCTAGTAAAAGAAGACGAAGTATTAGCCTAATGATTAGTTATAATATTAGCGTTAAAGATTTGAACCCGATGACTCTTCAAACGTGACTAACATCCATATTATTACATACTGATAATATTTTCTGAATATCTTTAAATTTCAATGTAAGCTGGATGAATGTTTGAAAATAAGAAGTGTGTTAGTTACCACAGCACAAGGCAGCACTATTAAGTTGACCAAGAAAAAAAAAATGAACTGGTACACACTGTTCTCTGATGAACACTTAACCTGTCTAATAATAATAATAATAATAATAATAATAATAATAATAATAATAATAATAAATGGAGAAATGTTAATGGAATTAAACCATTAAAATGAAAAGTTAGCAGCTTTAATTTGATCAACACATTTCTTTAATTGGAAATAAATTTCAATAATATTATTAACAGTAATATACATCTACTTTGGTTTCAATTAAGATAAATAAGGATAATAATAAATATAATAATAATAATAATAATAATAATAATAATAAACGTCACTTCTAAATCTATGGATTTTAAGACACATCAGGTTGTCGGAATTTTATCTCACCGAAGGTCTTTTAACGTACCGGAGCAGGTTTATTCATAGTGATGCCTTAAACTCGACTGAAAAAATAGAACCACACAAATTTCTCAAGCCATATCCGTACAGGTTTTGAAGGTCCTGGAGGATTGGAAGGAAAAGGCTTCCACTTTCCGCGACCTCTGCACTAACAAGGGATCCTACTCAATCGACCTCCCAGCCATCGAGAATACAGTTGGTGAACAAGAAGTACATTAAATTACAAGTTGTATGGAAAGTTTCAGCAGGTAATGTAAATAGTTTCAAAGAGGGAAGGGGAAAAAAGTCTAGAGTTGGGAGAGTCGAATGTGGGAATACAAACTTCACATAAACACGTTTATCTATGCAGAGTATTGTATACATACTCATAAGACATAAGAACTCAATCATTTTGAGAAGATTGTAACAAGAAAAATTGTTCTAATTTTGCAAATAGTGATATTTCCTTCCGTGTATTTTAGTATGAATACGTACAGAAAATACTATGCAAGATGGAATTTCTTCCATGAAACGTTAATATCACATTTTATAAAATTATAGTATGGTAGTAAGCAGTCTGGGCTATGCTGAAGACCTGGTCTTCATGGCAGATTGCGCCGAAAGGCTGCAGTCTAAAACCTACGAACTTGAAAATAGATGCAATGAGTACAATATGAAAATTAGCCTAAGACTAAATTGATGTTAGTAGGTAAGAAATCCAAGAGAAATGAACGTTACATTGCGAATACAAAGCTGGAACAGGTAGATAATTTCAAGTATTTAGGATGTGTTCTCCCAGTATAGTAAGTGAGATTGATTCAAGATGCAGTAAAGCTAATGCAGTGAGCTCGCAGTTTCGATCAACAGTATTTTGTAAGAAGGAAGTCAGCTCCCGGATTAAACTATCTTTACATCGTTCTGGGTGGCCTCAGGATATCTTATTCATAAGCTAGAATTAACAGACATGAAAGTAGCGAGAATGATTGCTGTTACAAACAGGTGGAAACAATTGTAGGAGGGTACAGGAATGAGGAAATAAAGGATAAGTTAGGAATGAACTCGATGGATGAAGCTGTACGCATAAATTGGCTTCGGTAGGAGTTCACGTGAGGCGAATGGAGGAGGACAGGTTACCTAGAAGATAATGGACTCTGTTATGGAGGGTAAGAGGGTAAGAGGGTACAGGAAAACCAAGATGACGATGGTTAGACTCAGTTTCCAATTAATTAAAAGAAAGAGATATAGAACTAAACGAGGCCACAGAACTAGTTACATTGTGGCGGCAATTAGTACATTCACAGAGGCTTGCAGACTGAATGCTGAAAGGCATAACAGTTCATGATAAAAATGAAATGGCGTGTGGTTTTTTAGTGCCGGGAGTGTCCGAGGACAATTTCGGCTCGCCAGATGGAGTTCTTTCGATGCCTGTAGATGACCTGCGTGTCGTGATGAGGATGAAATGATGATGACGACGACACATACACCCAGCCCCATACCAGCGAAATTAACCAATGTTGGTTAAAATTCCCGACTCTGCCGGGAATCGAACCCCTGACCCCTGTGACCAAAGGCCAGCACGCTAACCATTTAGCCATGGAGCAGGCTATGATGAAGATGTATGTATGTATAGTTCGGTGAAATCTTCCCCGCTAGATGGAGTCTTCATTCATTCCATTCCCCGCCCGGTCGAATGATTGGATACAAGCTGTGAATTTTCATTTTCATAGTTTGCTGAATTTAGAAAAAGTATTAAAACAGGATCTTTGTTTGCACTATGCACAACGAATGGAATACGTTTTGGCACCATAATATTGTTCCCAGTAACATATTCTTTTTACACTAAATGCAAATCAAACAGAGCTGTCAAACCAATCGGATGGACTAATGGAATAGTCCGACTTGTAGAAATCATACTTCACCAGAGACTTAAACTGATGGTAAGTGTAGCTGTGTAATTTTATAGCGGTGATTCTTTTGTGTAAGAGCATTTCAATTTATCACCATACAAAAGAGAATCAGAAATTATACAGAAGTAATTTTGCGAGAAAAATACATCCAAAAGTGGAATTTTGCTTGTCATTTTTGGTAGAATTATTGCAATGTCTGTTGCACAAGAAACAGGCGCTGTTTATTGCAAAACGAATCACCCGTAGTCAATCAGTGAACTGACAAGAAATAGTTTCTTAGTTCCACATGAAGGGCAAAAGCAAGTAAAAACAAAGGAACGCTGAGTTTACTTGCGATTTTACCCCTGCTGGCAGCTACAACATACACATAATCAAGATCATAATTCACTAATACCTGCCCCTAGTGTCTTTGGAAAATTACCTATTGGCTCTATAAAAACAATAAAACATGTATCTGCTAATTTACCATTAATGGTTGAATGGTGTACAAATGGGTCGTTGCATTTAAATTGATGGCTTGAGCTGGCACTTGTTTTCCATATTTATGTTGGAGAGTTCGCAATTTTGTACATATCCATTAAAAAAACATTTCGGCCTGTGTTAAACTCATGTCGTTCTTCATAGTGAGAAAGCATAAATGTTCAGTTTTTGTAACAAACGATGTTTACTGTATCTTGAAAGTATTTATCGTCCCGTAATGACGATTTCACCACAGTTATCTTCTAGATAAAATATAAAACCTTTCCTTAAAATACGAAAACCTTTTGATGCTAGGTGGAAATTACTTGGAGTTTAATTTTCTTGAATTCTGAACGCCCAGCGCTGTAGGTTCGTATATCTCACAATGAGCATGCTATTTCTTGCGGATATGAATTTTCCAAATACATGTTGTCCCAGTAACTCTGATTTACCAGTTCGTGATATATCCTTTCCTTTCCATTCGTCGATATTGCTCTTTGGAAGTTCTAAATTTTGAATTAGTCTATCTTCTTTGTTCGTTGGGTGGTGTTCTGTTTACGTGCAAATTTTCATTATTTTTTGAATAATAATTCTATTCCAACTATTATATGGTGTATAATAAAAATCTTCCGGGCTATTATGCCGTGATCCACTCCTCTCGCTTCTCCCAGACGTTTCGACTACTGCTGTGGTAGTCATCTTCTGTGGCGTCGTGTCGATACGCTCTCCTGTATCCCGCTGGCAGTGGACCACGGCATAATAGCCCGGAAGATTTTTATTATATTGACACCGGCCGTGAAAGCCTTCATACTTTAATATTATATGGTGATTAATTAGTGATCTCTCCAGTCGATTCCTCTGAATTAGGCACTCATTATTCATAATGAAGAATATCAAGTACATAGAACACCTCTTCATTATCTAAAAACATGGTAGGCCTACAATACAAACAATAGTAAATTATTATTATTATTTTACAAGTTGCTTTACGTCGCACAGTGGGGTAGAACGCCTCCAAAATTGATATTAAATAGGGTAAGGGAATTGAAGAACAGTAATGGGCTGAGTTGATAACAAAGGATAATAGAAAACATAAAACACGGTCAATATAACAATATGCGTTTATTGATCTTCAAATTACAATGCATTATAGCAACGTTGGTACAGAACTTGCACGTACAATCTTTGTCAATGAGGTAATGTAATATTTAGTGATTTTCTTTATCTATCTTTTTTAAGTCATCATTGTATGACTCAGTTCTTATCCATATGATGAATCTGAAAGCTCCTCAGTAACACCATCTTCGTCTATAGCACACTGCGTATCGTATTTAAAATTTCTATGCGACGTCGTTTAATTTTAATTTAAAATCACTTCACGTAAAAAGTACACCAAACGACTTCCTGTGTGATCTACCAATGCTTGTAGACCTACTTGAATACAGAAATGTCTTCTCTTTAGGATGGCATTACTTCTTTTTTCTTGGATAACTTTATATGAAGGAAATCTATTTCTGTCTTTTTATCACACAAATTCGTACAGATGTCTTGAAAGTTTGGCTTCCTTAATCATGGAAAGACCTTCCTCTCCAGTCAAGGTAGAGATCTTCTGTTGTGCCGAATACCGATTTGCTTCTCTATATCGCCTTGCTCGGGAAGGAGATGCATTAACAGTGATTTTCTTAACTTTGAAGCATCTATGTCACTAATAGCTCGGAAACTCATCTGAGTGGCATATGCTATTTCTTTTGATGAATACGTCCGCCGCAGTTCTTGAGTTCTCTTACGTTTAGTGCAGTCAGAAGCTTCCGGAAAAGACACTGACGTGCGATCTCTTTTCTTTTCTCCACTGCCGTCATATATATGAAAGCAAGGTGATGTCTGAAGTCATCTTTCATTTATATTAATAAATATATCGTGCATTCTATGTGATTCGGGCCATTTCTGCTTATATTGCGACAAATTGAGAAATAAGATAAAGAGGATTCGAGACAGTTAGTTAATACTCTAATATGTTCTTTCAAGAAACAGATTTGTTTTTGGATATTCTCGTACCCTGTTCCCTTCGTGAGACTAACTAAGTTCATTCTAGTTATTTCGAAAGTCTCTTCCTAAGATTCTAAAATAAAGACAGAAGAACGCACGAACTTAGAACAATTTGTTTTTTTGTAGAAAGGGGAAAAACGGGCAATTATTCGCATTACATACGTAAAGTAGAATCTGTTTTCGATGCAAATCAACAAAGAAATTTGCTTGGACGTATTTGGAAGATATCTAAATCTTCATGAAATCACGAATGTATGAGTATTGAGTCAACAATATACTTGTCGTTGTAGGACTACAGACACAACATTTTCTCAACATTATAACGTAATACTTTTACTCAACTTTCGGTGTATCAACCATATTAATTTCGTTCCGCAATTGCTTCGCGTTTACACAATAAAAGCTCAAACACTGTAGCATATACCCAGCGCGCACTGCGAGGACTCATCGCCTGATCAGATTTGACGTTGCAACACTTCCGTCCGAACCTGCCAGGGGCCAAGTCGGTGTATGTTTCAGATAGAGCACTCTTCCTTGTACGCAGCCACGATCAGGAAACATGAATCAGGCGAGTTTTGATTTTTTAAATATTTATTACGTTTCACTGTCTCCTTCCCCACTGTGCGTCGCACAGATATAGAGAGGTCTTATGGCGACGATGGGATAGAACAGGGCTAAGAGTGGGAAGGAAGCGCCCGTGACCTTAATTAAGGTACACCCCAGCATTTTACTTGGTGTAAAAATGGGAAACCACGGAAAACTTTCTTGAGGCCTGCGACAGTGAGGTTCGAACCCTCCATCTGTAGAATGCAAGCTCACAACTGTGCGACCCTAACCACACGGCCAACTCGCTCGGTAGTAAAATAATTGAATCACCTAAACACAACATAAATATGCAGCGTGATTAAATTAAATATTCCGAATCGTCAAATTCCACTTTACAGTATATTGGCTACGAGCACAAGCTCTGCACCTTTCGCGCCATTGTCTCTTATTCTTTTGCACAACTTTTCTAATTAAATAAATACAAATACTTTCAAAGAAAGTTTAGTGCCGTCCTCTTTCGGAAAGGTCGGTGACATTCTCTTGAAGGCCCAACTTCTTCAGTTCTTGTATAAGAAAACAAGCAATATTTACTTTATTAATCGCCATTACTGTACCTGAGAGCCCGTTTTATTCTGTAAAACTAAACCTGAAATGAATCATAAACTCTTCCCCTTCAGTTTGTTTAGCAATGACAGTGAATCATACTCAATGCCATAGTAATGTGTGTTTGGTGTGCATTTTGTAAACAAACACGTATTTGACTCTTCCAAGCCAAGACATTTTTCTGCTCCCCTCCCTGTGTTCACCATTAGGTACTGCTGATAATTTAGTATTTTAATGTACTTTTAGTCTACCAAGGGGGTCAACTGAGTAAGGTCCTTTGTGAGTGGGATAAAGTGGTCAGCTCTGAGTCTGGCCACCTTTACTTTTCTCATTTTTTTTTTTTTTACGTCGCACCGACGCAGATAGGTCTTACGGCGACGATTGGATAGGAAGGTACTTAAGGTACAGCAACAGCATTTGGGAAACCTCGCAAAACTATCTTCAGGGCTGCCGACAGTGGGGCTCGAAATCAGTATCTCCCGGATGACAGCTCACAGCTGCGCGCCGCTAACTACACGGCCAACTAGCCCGGTCCTCCTTTGTTCACAGGAATGAACCTGCTAATCAATTTTGGTGCAGGCTGAGTGAACTTCAGGGCCATGCGCCAATCCAGAAGTGAAAATCTCGTTTCTTAAATGTTTCGACTTCCCGACGTGTGTGTCGTCTCAGAATTTGTGATTGGTAACAGTATTATGTTTTTTTTCATAACGAATTAATTTACAGTCACGGGTAAACCTTACATTAAAACCTGGTTATTCGAGCTGAGTAGCTCAAACGGTTGAGGCGCTGACCTTCTGACCGCAATTTGGTACGTTCGATCGTGGCTCAGTCCGGTGGTGTTTGAAGGTGCTCAAATACATCAGTCTCGTGTCGGTAGATTTACTGGCACGTAAAAGAGGTCCTTCGGGACAAAATTCCGGCACCTCGGCGTCTCCAAAAACCGTCCAAATAGTTGGTGGGACGTAAGCAGAGTGGCATTTTATTATTATTATTATTATTATTATTATTATTATTATTATTATTATTATTATTATTATTATTATTATTATTATTATTATTATTAAAAGATGGTTATGTTTAAATAAGAGATATTTTACAACTCACAGTTGTACAGTACCTATTCAAAGTTTAAAGACGACCTTACCACTTAATGTTTTGTTGTGAAGTGTAGGTGATTATATGATGCAGGAGAATAATATAGTATGGATGATTCTTCTTTGGGTACTAAATTCATTTTTGTAATTTCCACTCATTTTAGAACATGAACATATATTAACTTTTCAAAACCCATCCATGATCGATATCAAACAATACCTTCCGTTATGCGTCAGTTTCAGCCTTTGTTTAGTGCCATGTCACACGCTGAAGGAAAATTCGTAGCTTACCGCATTAGTTTTATGAGCAGTAATATTAATATTTTACTCATTGCGGTTTTTATCCTAAGTTGTAAGAACACGTTATTTGCTAGACATTATGCCCAGTACGAATATAATTGGTCATCAGCTTTTATGTACATAAATGTGTACCTTGGTCATTTATCCGATACACAAGGTTTTGTTGTCCACTTTCATTTCTCTTCCAAGCCTGACTGCGATCATTATGTGCTAGAGTTTATTTGTCAAGTGCTTGACATTTAAAGGAGAAAATACAGAAAAGCATATGATAATCAGATGATTTCTATGCTTATAACTGTTCAGTTCTCCCAGTTACTGCACCAAGGTAGAGTACAGGTGCGGCTTGAAATACTGAATGCAATACCCGATGACTATTGTATCAGTGCACCTCATTGTAAACTTCGTTTCTCATCATTGTGCAACTCCTACGTGCTCGGTAACCAGCTCGTGACCAGTACATTTGTATCGGCAAGTGATTTGCATTAGCACGCAAGTTGCGGACAGATTTAAATATTCAATTGTTTATCAGTGGGAAAAGGAGATTTTTCACATAAACAGGTAATTGGATTAAATTGCAAAAACCTTAAGCAACATTAGTCTGAGCGAGATCTCATCTCTTCTTCAATGTCACCGTAATTGCATTCAAACACGACATTCTCCAAAAATTGAAAAACGAAGCTGCTTAATATATGTCATGTCGCGAAAAAGTTGAATACGTACGTATAAATATCATTATTAACGAGAACTATTAAGACAGTAAAGAGTTTGTGTCATGAATAAGCTAACTAATAAAATTCCCCGGACCACTTAAGATAATGGAAGAAGAAACTTTAATTATTTCTACAAGAAGCAACCTTTGTGAGTGTAAGAACACACACCTTTGTTTTAACTCAAGTGCCACATTCCATGGCAACATTAAACATTTTGTTGCAAAATGCATGCTTCTACACTTTCAACGGACAACTGCGAACACCTGACAGACATCACATTCTATTGAAATAAGTATCGCTTATCAATTGACATATATTTAAGGTTTTCTTTATGCTACTTGTAACTTACAAATACATGAACCTACATAATAAATTCGCCGAAAGGTAAACAAGTACTATCGTAATATGTGTAGTAACCTATACCGGGACAGTGGTGGCAGAGAAAGGTCATCACCATATTCTTTTAAAGAGATTAATAATAATAATGTTATTTGCTTTACGTCCCACTAACTACTTTTTAAGGTCTTCGGAGACGCCGAGGTTCCGGAATTTAGTCCCGCAGGAGTTCTTTAACGTGCCAGTAAATCTACCGACACGGGGCTGTCGTATTTGAGCACCTTCAAATACCACCGGACTGAGCCAGGATCGAACCTGCCAAGTTGGGGTTAGAAGGCCAGCGCCTTAACCGTCTGAGCCACTCAGCCCGGCTTTAAAGAGATTGAAATGTAGACAGTTCTGAATAAGAACGAATTTCATAAATCAGCCTGTAATATAACTGAGTCTGGTCTTTATGAAGAGATACTTGCACATGTACAGTGAGCCATAAAAGAAAAATACACACTTGAAACAGTGCATTGTATTCCAACAAAATTGTTAATAATAATAATAATAATAATAATAATAATAATAATAATAATAATAATAATAATAATAATAATAATAATTTGTACCGGGAGGTACACCCCTATCCCGCGCATTTTAATTCTGCGCCTAATAGTACTCCCCTACTGATAAAAATGTGCAACTGATAACGGAATAAATTTGAATCCCAAGGTGTCACTACTAAAACCTAGGATCCTGCATCCTGGTGCGAAGTGAATGAACTTTTGATTTGAAGAAGTTTTGTATCTCTAGGTTTCTGGTAACTAGGTGATGTTCATTTATTTCTGGGTTGGCAATATTTCCCTCCTTTTCGCCAGTTTTGAATGTAGCCAATCCCGAATTTTTGTAATTAATTTCTAACCTATCCTGTGTTTCCTCTCCATTTTGTATCAGCCAATAAAATTATGTGGGCGTGTTCTGAGGATTCATGAAAGATCTCGAATCTTCCCTGAGGGTTTAAAAACTGCTGATTTTCTCGTCTCTTGGCCACTTCATTGTCGTCTTTTCTGAGAGTGAGGGTGTAAAGCAGGAGGCGGGAGGCGCCTCTTTCATCAGGCAGCAGTACGCCGTCAGGGTAATGGCCACATAACATTTTTATTTCTTGCTAGCTCCGCAGTTTAACCTGAGGTAAAGGTCCGAGTCATTAGCTATGTAAACTGGTTTCCTAAAGATGTAACTTTCTGCCGACTTATTGTAATTTCAATGTAATTCGGGGATAGAGAGTGATGCACCCTCTCGAGCTCCCTTTCATTTTGGTTTTGAGGTGACTACGTCTTTTCAACTTTTCTTCTATCTGTAATGTGGTAAAGTAATTCCTGTACGAGTCACCTCAGTAGGTTGGGAATTGCCCCCGTTTCATAGGCCTAGAGCCTCCGTGGTTGTTTTAATGTTCATATTAGGGAGTGCAAACATACCCCTCCCTTCATGTTGTGTTCGGGCCATTTAATTACTTAGCCTGTTCTTTCTGAGAAGGCCCTACAGGTGGGGTATGAGATACCCCTGTTTCAAAGTGTGAGATTGGGCTATATAAGGCCAAGGAGTGTGTAAGTTGTTTTTTTTTCTGGTGTTGTCTGGAATAAGCCTTAAGGTACCCCAGAGCCTATTAGCTCTGTTTCAAGTTTTGTAATGGTAAAGTGGGTCATGGAAGGCTAAATATTGTAACATGGATCAAGTGCTCCTTGAATGAAGGGGGTTTTCTGCCCTTGAAAGTATTGTGCTTGGTATATTCGAGCTAGGAGCTCAAGGGAATTGTAAAGCGAGGGGCGTAAGGCCCAGAATTGTTCTGGGTCTTGGCTTTTCCTGATCTTGTACCTGATTGTCGGTTATTTGTTGACTTGTTGTTATTTGTTAAATTTTGAAATTCTATGTGAAAATTGTTAAGTTTTGTCATTTTTCAAAATATAACCTTTAATTAAATTTTAATTCATATCTCGGCTTTGTAGTTAGACCCATTCACCCCGGCACCTTCTTTCACCCCTGCTGATCCACCAAACCACGGTAATAATAATAATAATAATAATAAAAATAATAATAATCTCCCCCCCCCTCTCTCTCTCTATATATATATATATATATATATATATATAATCTATAACTCAGTTATCCCTTTCAGGTGTAATAATGACCATCTGCAATTCTTTTAGGTTTGGTGTTTTTTTATCTGTTTGTTTGCCTGTTTGTTTGTTTGTTTGTTTGTTTGTTTGTTTGTCTGAGTTCTTACAACTTGAAACTACTTGGATATATTTCTACCAAACTTTATATTTAGAATCTACCTGTCCTTGCGTAGATTTTAGGGCCAACATTGTTTCTGTATTCCTAAACTGACTGAAGGTTTATATGAAATCGAAACCGTGATTTTGCACTCCCACAAAATATACACAACCAAACTTAATGGAAATCTACCTGCCTTAATGGAAATCAATTTCTAAAACCTTTTTTCTCATGTGCATAATTTCGATTAATAAGGGAGATATCATTAACAGACCGTTTTTCACTCAAAGTTCGAGCGGACTTTAGACTAAAAGTGGGTCCGTGTAAAGCATATTTCCTATAACTGCAAAACTACTGGAAATATTTTAACAAAACTTCATATTTAGTATCCCCCTCTCCAGAGGTAGCTGTTAAGTTCCATAACATTTCAAATAATCGAAGTGTACTGAGGTTTTATAGGATACAGATACAGTGATTTTACTCTCCCACAAAATATACCAGAACAACCTGGATGGGGATCAACCAACCTTGATGGATATCTATTTCTAAAACTTTTTCCTCATGTGTACTTTTTCCATATGCTAACTGTTACCGTGGTTTGGTGGATTAGCAGAGGTGAAAGAAGGTGCCGGGGTGAATGGGTCTAACTACAAGGCCGAGATATGAATTAAAATTTCATTAAAGGTTATATTTTCGAAAATAGCAAAACGTAACAATTTTCACATAGAATTTCAAAATCTAACAAATAACAACAAGTCAACAAATTACCGAAACTTAGGTAAAAGACCAGGAAAAGCCAAGATTTTGAGACAATTTAACAATCTGGGCTTCAAGCCCCAAGTTTTACAATTCCTGAGCTCTCAGCTCACAAACACATATTTACCAAAGGGCAGAAATCCCCTCCATACATGTAGCACTTACTCCCAACTTTGAATATCAAGCCTCTCTGAGGCACTTTTACCACGAATAAAAGTAAATAATAATAATAATGTTATTTGCTTTACGTCCCACTAACTACTTTTTAAGGTCTTCGGAGACGCCGAGGTGCCGGAATTTAGTCCCGCAGGAGTTCTTTTAAGTGCCAGTAAATCTACCGACACGGGGCTGTCGTATTTGAGCACCTTCAAATACCACCGGACTGAGCCAGGATCGAACCTGCCAAGTTAGGGTTAGAAGGCCAGCGCCTTAACCGTCTGAGCCACTCAGCCCGGCACGAATAAAAGAGCTGACCCGCTCTCAATTTTCTGAGCCTATCAAAGGCCGCAACAGACTTTACCATTAACTGCCCTCAAGGCACACTTACAAAGAAACAGGGGTATCTTGTACCCAACCTAATGGGCCTTATCAGGAAAGGACAGGTTAAGTAAATGGCCCAAAATACAAAGATGAATGGAGGCGTGTACTTGCTCTCCTACATGAAACTCCTTAAAACCTAAGAGGCACTAGGCCGATGAAACAGGGGCTATTCCCAAACTATGGAGGTGACTCGGATAAGAAAATTTTAAGACATTACAGAAAGGAAGAAAACCAGTTACAAAACGTAGTCACCTCCAATCAATATGAAGGGGAGCTCGAGAGGGTAAAGCACTCTCTATCCCCGAATTGCAGTTACAGATTTTAATGAAGTTTTCACATCAACCGGCAAAGAAAAATGACATGTCGGAAAGATAGTTTACATTTTAAATGGAATTCGGACCTTTCCCGAGGGTTAAACTGCTGAGCTAGTAAGAAATAAAGATGTTAAATGGCCATTACCTTATTGAAGAGCTGTTGCCTGATGAAAGAGGTGCTTCCCGCCTCCTGCTACATGTCCATACACTAGGTTATAAGTTGATGAAGTGGCCGAGAGACAAGAAAATCAGCAGTTTTTATACCCTCGGGGAAAATTCGAGACCATTCATGAATAAAACAGTAACACCCACTCAATTTTATTGGTCCGTGTAGACGGTACACTCATAATTGAAGAAGAAAGACATGATTGGTCAAAAATTAATTACAGAAAATCTGGATTGGCTCAATTCAAAACTGGCGGAAAGAAAATATTAATATGGCCAACCCACAAATGAATGAACGAAATTTAGTAAACAGAAAACTTATGAATACAAAATTTCTTCAAAAAAGTTCCTTCACTTCGCACCAAGGTGCATGATCATAGTTTTTTTGTAGAGACATCTATAAGAGAATGTCCACACTTCTTGATCAATGGAAAATAAAACAAGTTGAAATCCACACAGTATTGACAACTTCGTAATCACAAAATTTACGGTAGTGACATCTTCTGAGAAACTTATGAGTTGATCCAGTTTTTAAAGTTCATAGTTTTTCTTGTAGAGGAGGATTATTGGCGCAAGATTTAAAACTGCGGAGGAGGGGTATACCGGCCGGTACACTGACTAATAACAAACCGTTTTACACACTTAAGTCCAGTGGACATAGCTCAAAATGTTCTAAATGGTGCAGATTCCGTACCTCTAAAAGTAAAATCGTAACGACCTTCTGTCTGTATGTTGATTATTTTATTTTTATATTTATATGTATATTATTTTTGATTATTTTTGTGAAATTTTCGTTCAGTTCTCCGTTTCAAGTGTTATAATGACCATCTGCATATTTTTTAACTTTGTTGTCTCTCTATCTGTCTCTTTGTTTGTGTTCTTGTAACTTGAAAACTACTGTATATATTTGTACCAAACTTCATATTTAGTATCCACCTATCCTTGTTTAGGCACTGGGGCCAATATTATTTCTAAATCTCTGAACTGACTGGGGGTTTATATGGAACCAAGACCGTGATTTTGCACTCCCATAAAATAAACACAACCTAACTTAATAGAAATCTGTCTGTCTTAATGGAAATCAATTTCTAAAACATTGTTCTCATGTGCATCACTTCGATGCGAGTATTTCACTAACAGCCGTTTTTTCAGTTCAAGTTCGAGTGGACTTTTTAAGCTTTATTGTCGATTTGTCTGTTCGTCCGTTTGTTGAGTTCTTATAACTGGCAAACTTCTATGTATATTTTTTCTACCAAACTTTATATGTCCTTTAGCAGGTATTGGGCTCAATATTATTTCTAAAACCCGGTTTTTTTTGTAAGTCGTAACAGTGATTTTACCTGCCCACAAAATATACATGACCAACCTTAATGGAAACCAACTTTAAAAAATGTTTTTCTTATGTCTACTTTTCGATAGAATGATAACAAGGGCGTTATCACTTATGCACTGCTTTACAGGCTATCATATCACTACAAGTTGGGTTAAATGGTTTAACTAAAGAGCCATTTTACGCTTTTCGCTAGAAGAGATAACAAGCGAGTTCATCGTCAATGATTGGTTTCATGTGTCTTCAGCCACAGTGCCACTGCTGGTTTTAGATGAACAATAATATGTAACCGAGAAATAGGGAGAATTACGCACGTCAGACCAGAAACTGTACCGTTCACTAAACCCTGTGAACTGCCCATTCTGTGTCCACTTTGTTCAGCTTTATCTGCCACGTGTTTTCGTAAAAGTATGTTAGTTTAACATGCCGTATTAGACGTTTGATTACAGACATGTAACTTCGCATAAATTCATGACGGAATCGTGAAATTCATTACCAATTCCCGTGCGAAAAACGGGTACATATGGTAGTAATAATAATAATAATGCCACAGTAGGTGCAGTTTGTACGAATTTTGATTTGACTTTATTTAGACCACCTGCATGTCATTTTCGACATTCCATTTTAATCTACCAAATATCTGAGAGACCAGATTTCTAATAATAATGTTATTGGTTTTTGCGTCCCACTAACTACGTTTACGGTTTTCAGAGACGTCGAGGTGCCGGAACTTTGCCCCGCGCGATTTATTTTAAGTGCCAGTAGATCTACCGACACAAGGCAACTTTGAGCAGCTTCAAATACCAAGTTGGGTTCAGAAAGCCAGCGCTCTACCGTCCGAGCTACTCAGCCAGGCAAAACCAGAGTTCTCTTGCGAAACCTGAGTTCAAATTCAATTTTTTTTTTGCTATTTTCGTTACGTCACATCGACACAGATAGGTCTTATGGCGATGATGGGAGAGGATAGGCCTAAGAATGGGAAGGAAGCTGCCGCGGCCTTAATTAGAGTACAGCCCCAGCATTTGCCTGGTGTAAAATTAGGAAACCACGGAAAACCATCTTCAGGGCTGCCGAAAGTGGGGTTCCAACCCACTGTATCCCGGATGCGAGCTCACTGCTGCGCGCCCCTAACCGCACGGTCAACTCGCAGTTCACTTTTTGGGTAAACACCGAATAATCCGAAATCCGTGTTGGGTGAGATATAGTATTTACAGTGTACTGTACTTTCTGGTATGGGGTAGAACAAGTTTGTTGCATTCCTAGATTTGTCTAAGTCTCATCACTGACTTTGACAAAGTGGTGTTGACTGAATGAGCGATGCTAATTAAATCGTTCCTGGTGCAGCAAATCTTCTTGACGTACGATGTCAAAGTTTCACTCATAGGGTCACTTAGTCTGTCATGTCAATGGGCTTGGCTGACTGATATGTAATATCATATTCTGGCTTGGCAAGGAACGTAGCGGGAAACTAACTCACTCCCCATTTCTCCAGTATGTCCCTTCAGTGACACCTGACGGTGAAGCTATAGGGGATCTAACCATCCTTAGAGTTGAGCACCCGTCATACTGTACATACATACATATGTACATGTATTTATACATACATATGTACAGTACATACATATGTACACACACCGAGTGTGTAATCAGAGATCTTTAACATGCAGATAGCATAAAACATCCAGTGCCGAATGGACTTTTCCCGGCTTTCAAAATCACGACTACCCCTTTCGGGATTGAATCCACGATCTTGGGATCTGGACTCAGACTCTCCACCACTGATCCTGGAGGAAGCTATGTTACTGGAGATTATACGCAGGATATTAAGACAGCAGAAGTGTATAATTGCGTCTGTTTAAGACGTTATATCGGTTACTGACATTCTGGGATATGCATTGCATGCATTTCGGAGATAAATTAATCTTTTTTCTTTATCTAGATGTCTATCTCTATAAATTTCTAACTCAGGCAAGGGCTGTATATTAGGTCTCATACGAACTCACGTACTATTTATTGCAGAATTCATGTTAGGATGTGTAATTTTATAGTAGTTGGACGTACGGATAGCCTTTGGTCCTAGGGGACTGGGATTCTGTTCCTAGCCGGGTCAGGATTTCATCCCCACTAGGTAATTCTCCGGCTCGGCGGAGGATGAGTGTGTGTGTGTGCCATTTTCATCATTAGATTCCTTACAGACGAGCGGGTTACCTATGGACGTCAACTCGAAAGACCTACACCAGGTCATAACACATAACGTATTATTATTATTATTATTAATATTATTATTATTATTATTATTATTATTATTATTATTATTATTATTATTATTATTATTATTATTATTATTATTATTACAGTAGTACGATCTTTCCCTAGTTGTAGGCAAACCTTCTAACGTCTGAAGGTAGTGAACTCTCACTGTGATAGGCTGAACTGAACTACATCCACTTAAATTACTGGCTCATTACAGGATGTCACTACTGTTGGTCTGAGTGCAACCTAGGGTCTTGGATTGTGTTTAACTTAGTTCATTACTGCTTCTGTATTGGGTTGGCACATACGGGGTATAGTTTTTTTATTTATAAGTTGCAACTAATGTCCGGTTATCTCATTATTCGCCAACCATCCTTCTGCCTGTTTACGTCATTATCAACCAATCAGCACTTATATCTCGTTCCTATAAGTACTGTGAGCTTGAACCTTATGCAAGTGTTATGACCTGATTTTGGAGTATGCGACGTAATGTGAGGCGTTCCTCCTTGGAGGCTGGGTCATTGATAAGGTAGGCAGCAATCTGACCTAAAACGTAAACTTATCTGCGTGTGGCGAAGGGACGATACCAGTGTTCCACTTTAGTATGCTGCAACTATCTTAATTTTAATGTAGTGTTTCCTTATTTTTAGGTCATATCGTATAACTTTTCTAGGCTGTCTACGGACGTGGTGTAAACACCTTTTGGGGACTATGTAATAAAGGACGTACGAGTGTGTACCCTCGTCTCCCTTATTCATTTTCCTTTCTGGTGACTACATTTCTTACTCTAAATTTATATTCTGAGTTTCGGACTTTACTTCTTTCTGGTCTTAGTCACCATGTAGTATGGCGTATCCTCTGTGTAACCGGGCCTTCTTCCCTGTTACTTTATATGACAAGTCATGTCACGGGATTCCTTGAAGTGTTCAGCATCCCTTTCATTTTGTTCTCAACCTTTTGATTAGCCTTTCCTTTTTTCCATTTTTTGGTCGTCTAGTATGAGCTTCGGCTCCTGTGATTTCTGAATCTTTCGATGCGCGTTTTGTGTTTGACTCCCCTATTGAGTAAGGGTAGTGAGTGTAAAGGTTGGTAAATTTTGAAAAATAATAAGAGGTGTTACAGTGTGTGCTCTTAAATGTAAATAAGAGGTTTCTTATATGAATTATTCATCCGCTGAAAATTTTAAATTTTGTTCAGGGTTCGTGACCCTTCTAATTGCCCTCAATGTAACTTTTGAAGTTGAGAATTTGATTCCCCTCCTCAAAACTTGGTTTAGAAGCTCCTGCTTCTTAATTTGCGTAAAAACAAGTAAAGGTTAGATTTTCCTTCTGAAAAGTAACTTCTTTCGTAAAGGCTGAAGCCTCCCTTTTGTTGCTCTTTTAAACCAAATGTTTATGTGTAAAGCCTATTGATCTGGTGAAGACAAAGTCGTGTGCTCTTGACTCCGGTCAAAGCTTATGATTTTGTAAATATTCTCCTAAATTCTACTTGTTAAAGGTTGTTGCTGCTAGAATTACCAAAGGTAAAGCAAAGAAAAATACATTCAAAATTTGAAATTCTCTTGGTGTGATCTTGTCCATTGTTTGACCCACCAGTTTTATCTCCCGATTAACTACCGAAATCCCCGCCGTGTTCTTCTTCTTCTTCTTCTTCTTCTTCTTCTTATTATTATTATTAATGTACCTGGGTTACACCTTCTCGGTCCAGTTAATCTGCGCACCTTCTATAAGGCAATCTATATAACTGAACTAATCTTAAGCAAGATACTTGGATTTGCAACTGTTAGATGTCTCTTCCATCGGCCTAAGTGCCCCCTCTAGCGGGATTAAGGACAATTAATTCTTAAGGGAAAACGAATTTTTAAATTTGGGTAACCTTAGTTTTTTAGGTTGATTTGTTCATGTATGAAAGTTGTCAACACTCCTACTGCTTCCTTCTTCAATAGTTACCAACCAATCAGGAATTTTGGGAATATTTTCTCTTTATTTGCTAGTTGCTTTACGTCGCACCGACACAGATAGGTTTTATGGCGACGATTGGACAGGAAAGGCATAGGAATGGGAAGGAAGCGGCCGTGGCCTTAATTTAGGTGCAGCCCCAGCATTTGCCTCGTGTGAAAATGGGAAACCACGGAAAACCATCTTCAGGGCTGCCGACAGTGGGGTACGAACCCACTATCTCCCGGATGCGAGCTCACAGCTGCCCGCTCCTAACCGCACGACCAACTCGCCCGGAAATATTTTCTCTAGCCAATTAAAATTGGGGTTGTATAGGGCATCCAGCCTATCTGTAAAGAGTTCTGGAAACTTCCCCTCGAAATGCTATAACAGCTGGGCACCTTAGGGCTGTGTTGCCATCTTTATCGCTCCAGTTTATTGCGTGCGGCGTGTACTTAAGAGGCAGGGGCCACAGGTCGGCGTTCGTAAGGTCAAGCAACTCAAGGTAATAGCAGAATTTTTTTAACATGTGATAGTTCTAATTTCACAGTTTAAATGTAGATTCCGGCAAGTCTGAGGGCTCTGTTCTAATTCCAACTGGGAAACATGTAAACTAAGGGAACAAAGATAGATTACCCTCTGTCGATTCCCATTCAACCTGGTGTGGGGTGACTAAAATTTATAATCATCCAAAATTCTTAACACTCTTTTAGAATGTAAGGTTTCTCATTTAGTCACCACGGCGTACAATAGGCTTAGTCTACGTACCTTTGGGCTATAAGCCCACTTAGGGTTTTAAAATATTTTAGAAGGAGTGCAAGTGCCTCTCCTCCTAACCTTTTGTTAATGGCCAATCATGTTAAACCTTTCCTTTTTACATTGAGGCCATTTAGAATCAGCACTCATTGCCCCAGTTTGTTTCATAATTGCTTACAGACCAGTGTGTGTAACAAATTGTCGAGTGATACATAAGCCTGCATCATGGCAAAGATGTGTAAATACTTTAGTTAAGAACCTACAGGTTGTCAGTGCGCCATTAGAAACTCGTGCCACTGAGAGGCTGGACTATATTAACTTTAGGAGCTCAGACTCCTAGGCTATGTAAATTAGTGGAGCAAACATGCTTTTATTAATAGTGTACCTCTTCAGGGCTACAATGCTCATCCTCTTGTATACAATCATGTTGATAATTCTCCCTAGTTGTGTACCTGATTTAGGAATTTAAGTCATTTTTGTTGTGGGAGCTGACGATCTCGTTATTATATTGTTGTTGTCTCGTTATTATATTGTTGTTGTTTATTCAGATTTTCTATCTATCAAATTTTAAGAAAAAAAGAAAGAAAGAAATAAAATTTCAACATTTAGTGCTGTAACTTTTTCTCTGGCCATTTCCTTGTCCACCCATTTGCCCCGGCAACTTCCTACACCTCTGTAAACCACGGATTTTCCGTATCAATTATTATTATTATTATTATTATTATTATTATTATTATTATTA
This sequence comes from Anabrus simplex, assembly GCF_040414725.1. NCBI lineage: Eukaryota > Metazoa > Arthropoda > Insecta > Orthoptera > Tettigoniidae > Anabrus > Anabrus simplex. The sequence goes on from NC_090269.1 coordinate 291,861,893, forward strand.
TTATTATTATTATTATTATTATTATTATTATTATTATTATTATTGCGACAGTCGTATTTGTTGAACTCGTGTAGTTGTAAGCCCCCATTCGGTAAATAATAATAAGTTCATATCCAGTTATTATCTCACCAGTCAAATGCAGGGACTGTAGATTAAGACCACGACAGCCTTATTTTCCAGTCCTAGCCTCTTACCAAATCAGGATTGCTGTGAATCTACCTGCATTATTATATCGATAAATCTGGCCAGGTTCGTCCTGCTGCGGTTTGGAGTAGGTTGTGCAGCCAGCGACTCAACGCCGAATGTTGAGAGGTGGAAAATAACCTGATTCTCTACAAGGGCAAACATCACCGGCTTATATACCTAACATTCCTCGACCTAGAGAAAGCGCTTGATCGTGTTCTGCACCAGCCCATCTGGTACACGTTGTGCGATCATGGAGTGCCAGAGGTGCCTGCCAACTGGGTCCGGATGTTTTATTTGACTATATGCAGCGGAGTGAAGTGCGCTGCTGGCCTCCCTGGGAGCTTTCCTGTGAGAGCAGTTGTACGTCAGGTATCATCCATGTCACCTCTTCATACTTGTCACGGAGACTATCTCACGTGACCTATATGAGAGAGTTCCTTGGACCATCCTGTACGATGACGACATCATGTTTAACAGCTGCAACCAAAATTTATGTACAAGCGAGAAATACAGCCAAATCTCAGGCATAAGGGAGAGAGATACAACAAAAGGTTATAGGACCAATGTTGTAGATCACTCCAGATTGAATGGATATTGTGCCATCCGTTTTGCGATAGGACTTACCGTTTAGCCACGAAATACCCCAAAACGAAGGTCTGCTCCGTCATTAGAATCTGCTCCACGTACACCTTTCTGACTATATCCGACGTTCATGATATCTCCCTTATTAATCCTCCCATCGAACTGATGCACATGAGAAAAACGTTTTAGAAGTTGATTTCCATTAAGTATGGTAGATTTCCATTAATTTTGTATGTGCATATTTAAGGGAGTGCAAAACAGTGGTATCGGATTCGAATAAACTCCCAGTAAAGTTAGGTATTCAGAAATAATATTGGTCCTAAAACCTACACAAGGACAGGTGGATTCTAAATATCAAGTTTGGAAGAAATGTATCCATTAGTTTTCAAGTTGTAAGAACTCAGACAAGCAAACAAACAGACAAACAGACAAACAAACAGGAAAACAAAAAAATATGCAGATGGTCATTATTACACCTGAAACGCAAAAATAGTCAATGTACAGGTACACGGTCGTTGCGATTTTATTTATATAGGTTATCTTGTAATTTACCTGGTTCAGTGTAAGAGAGGACCACAAGCCCCAACATCGCCACTGCTTAAGTCAAATAAATGAAATAAATATACTTTGAACACATAGAGTGTATAGCCAATGCACACGGTATATTGTGGATATGCCGCTCATAACTTATTTTAAACTAGCTGCTGTATCCGTGCTTCGCTACGGAATTTTCAGAAAGACTGTCTTTGTGGTTTTTTCAACTAAAATCAACATTGCAATGACGTCAGTATGAATCTAGCGATTAAAAGCAATGTTATCATACAAAATACTTGATTAAATGAAAAACCGCACATTTTCTCACTTTTAGCAAATAGTATTACAGTCCAAAGTTCCAGTGCTGGAATGACCAGACTGCAGACAGCCACAATTCCGTTAAATGTGCACACTGCTCATTCTAATCAGTGCCTCAGAGTAGGGATTGAATAGCTCGAACGCTATCATGAACCAGTGTGTTACGTACCGGTAGTATAAAAAAATCTATGAACCAGCGAAATGGCATGCTGAAGTAGATAGAGATCTAACTCTCCAGCTACTTTGCGCCAATATTCAGGCAGGCCGTTATACACGGTAGTCAGCAGTAATCCCATCTATCGGAGATGAGTGGCAGCAGAAGACACCAAGCACATCACAACAAGCAATGGTCAATGTAATGTTATTGTTGATCACTTTTATGAGCTTTCTATATTGTAGGCCTTCAAATTCAGTTTACTTCCTACTCTGTGATATTGGGGCAACTTACAATATTATTTATGGCGTAGACTGCAGTCCCATATTCCACGATTTTACATACCGATTTTCATTGAAATCTGTTTACCCATTTTCTCGTGACTCGGCGCTGATATGGACTTAGCAACAAAAGTCCAAATTCATGACTATCTCTATTATCATAGCCGGTACGGTAAAAATGTATAAGAGATAATTGATCGTAAATGTAATACTATATAACTTTAGTCATGCAGTGTTTATCGATAGGACCAATAACATACATATCTGAGAATTGCATTTTAGGCTTTCCCCTAAATTACTATTTCACTCGGTGTGAATAGAATAATTTATAGCCTAGTTTGTAGCGACTTATTCCCCGACTTTGCATACCGATTTTCATTAAATTCTCTTCAGTCGTTTTCTCGTGATACGCGTACATACATACATACATACATACATACATACATACATACATACATACATACACACATACATACATACATACATACATACACACATACATACATACAGGCAGACAGACATAAATTACGGAAAATCAAAAAGTGCATTTCCTTATTACTATGGACACGACTGATACAGAAAAACAGTACAATTTTGTAAAAAATTCTTAGCAATGTACAGACAATTATCTCATTTTATATATACAGAGTTTCGATGTCGAAAATCTAATTATTGATGTTAAAAACATGTTTAGATATTGAGGCTTGATAGAGCACATATTTGAACTTTCCACAATAGTGAAAACCTACACGTAGTATGATAAGTTGCTGACAACGGCCGAATATAATCTGTTAAAAGCGCGCCAGGTAAATAACTTGTTTACATTGTAATCTTTAGTAATGACGTCATTCATTGTTCATCTTTATGCTAAGTTAAAATCAAGTAAACGAAATAGCACGCTTGTTTGTAGGTGTGGAATATTGTTAATAATACAGCTTGTAAAAGGTAGACTAAAATAGTTAAGTTCGATTTGAAGGTGCTAACGCTAGCCTCGTGTCAAAAGATTCGATACGTAAAAAGAGGTCCTGTGGGACGAAATGTCGGCACCTTGGCGTCTCTGAAAATACCTGTAACATTAATTACTAGTGTCATGAAGTGAGTGAAATAATGAGAGCGTGCATTTAAAAACATGGAGGAAGGTATCCTACGCCGGACTATCACAGATTGATTGATTGATTGATTGATTGATTGATTGATTGATTGATTGATTGATTGATTGATTGATTGATTGATTGATTGATTGATTGATTGAAGATGGCAATGCCACTTAAATAATTGAAAGAAATAGCTTGAATTTCGTCAAAGCAAATCAAAGCAATACTGTAACATTTGGACGGAAGACAGGGGGAAACAACACAACGAAAGAATGAACAGCAACTGGAAAGCAAGAAAAGAAGCGAGAAGTTGAATGCACGGGGCCATCTTATGCTGTCCGGAAGAAGAGTGTACATTTTCTTTTTATTAAGAGGTTAACAATGATAACACTAGCCTGCTCGAACATTAATGCGGTTTCTTCTAAGTGCAGTATTTGCATTTGAACCTCGAGTGCATGTTTAAGTGTGTGGGAGCCTCTTAAAACAAACACAGATTTTACGACTGCTCCTAGGATTAGCTGTTAAAAGAAGATTCTGACAAGGTGATGATGTCATCAACAAGCCTGCGCATCACCTGCTATAAAACTACCTACAAGCTACGAAGCGAGTTCTTGCATAATACAAGATAAATCTCTCGCCTCCACAGAGTTCATATTTGTGAACAGCCTAATTGCTTCAAGTGTGAAACTTTTGATGATGATGACGACGACGACAAATTTTACGAACTAAGAGTGTTTCTATCCATCGGCTCTGCGTAATTCTGCGTGCAGTAAGAATCTGAAAGCACAGTGAGTTGGCTGCTCGGTTCGGGCCGCATGACCGTCAGCTTGCATTTGAGAGACAGTGAGTTCCAACCACCTCTTCGGCAACCCTAAAATGGTTTTCGGTTGTTTCCCTTCACACCAAGAAAATGCCACTGTACCTTAGGTACTGTACCCTAGGTACGACGCCTTCTTCCCAATCTTAGTCCTCCCCGGTCAATCATCACCGAAAATCTTTGGGAGTCAGTGGGACGAAATGTCGGCACCTCGGCATCTCTGAATATTCCTGTTACAGGTATTACTAGTGTCATGAAGAGAGTGAAATAATGACAGCGTGCATTTAAAAACATGGAGGAAGATATCCTACGCCGGACTATCACAGATGATTGATAGATTGATTGATTGATTGATTGATTGATTGATTAATTGATTAATTGATTGATTGATTGATTGATTGATTGATTGATTGATTTATTGATTGATTGATTGATTGATTGATTGAAGTTACTAACAAATGTTAAAACCAAACCCCATGGCACTACTGCCCCTGAAGGGCCTTGGCCAACCAAGCGACAGCTGCTCAGCCCAAAGGCCTGCAGATTATGAGGTGCCGTGTGGTCAGCACGACGAATCCTATCGGCCGTTATTCTTTGCTTTCTAGACCGGGGCCGCTATCCCACTGTTAGATAGCTCGTCAATTCTAATCATGTAGGCTGAGTGGACCTCGAACCAGCCCTCAGGTCCAGGTAAAAATCCCTGACCTGGCCGGGAATCGAACCCGGGGCCTCCGGGTAAGAGGCAGGCACGCTACCCCTATACAACGAGACCGGCGAATAACAAATGTTACTAACAATACAATTTTGAAAAATCTGAAAATCTGTCCGGTAGATCAAAGTGTGCGCGAATCATGATCCCAAGTTCGAAAGGCGAGGCAACTGACTCCGAAAGACGTTAATAATGATCTAAAGAAAACTATAACATCGAACATTATAATGTAAGCAGATGATAATGTCATTTACATAACTGAAATAACTTGAATCTCGTCAAAGCAAATGAAGCATTTTCACACTTAAATTGTGGTTGAAAATAAGGAATTTATTCTAAACAATAGCAAGGCAAAGTGTAGTCTTTCGGTAACAAAGACCAGGAATGGATTTGAATAAATTACTTTAAATATCAAGTGTAAATTTAGTGGTAACTCCTAGAACAAACTGTAAAGTAAGGTATTCTATTGATTTGGGTTTATTTCTTATAGCAAAATGAAAAGAAAAACTACGTTATGAACTTAAAAGAGGTACTGAGAAGGAATCCAGCTCGCGTGCCCGGTGGCCATGATCATTAAGGGGTTAAGATTCTATCATTAGCTTGTTCGAGTTCCGTTGATGGAAACATTTTCATCATCAGAATGTTAGCCCTCCGAGTAGAGGTGGTGGTATACAATATCTAATCACTAGATTGCGTGCCAAAAGCATGGATTCAATTCTAAACTTGCCCTCAGTATTCATATGGAGTGAGGGTATATGACGCTCTTGATGGTGATTCGTCCGTCGGATGGAGGCGTTAAGCCTTGAGCAGACCTCTTTGTTCTATTCAACAGGAGTGGGCCATTTGTCGGCAGCGGATTTTACCCTCTCCTTTCGTAGTATCATATATCACGTCATTCATTGCATCCCCTTCACTCTTCTGATGACTTTGATGTCAGGAAGGACATCCTGTCGTAAGAACTCGCTACAAAGATTCATCTCACTTCATATCCGATCCCGTAGAGAAACGGGACAAGCGTTGGACACAAACACACACACTCTCTGAATCTCTCCCCGAAGAACAACTCCCCTAATATTATAGTTATCAACATACAACTGAGCAAGTAACATCGCGGATCAGCTTGCATTCAGGAGATATTGGTTTCGAATCCCAATGTAGGTAGTAATCCGCGGTTCCCTATTTTCACAGCAATTAAATGCTGGGACTGTACCTTAATTAAGGACACGATCGTTTCCTTCACACTCCTAGACCTTTCCTATCCCATCGTCGCCATAAGACCTATCTGTGTCGGTGCGACGTAAAAGGATCAAAATATATACAGGTGGTTAGAGGCATACGTGCACATATATTGCTAGTCGGTAAAGAAAAATACAAATCAGAACGTATTCTACGTACTTTTCACCACGTCGTATTAGTTTATGTCATACAGTCCTCGTGTAGTAGAGTACAGTAGCAGAGTATGGGGGTTGTTGAACCTGTTTGTTATCAAAACACAACACATGTCGCTGTGCCTTCGCCTCGCCGCTGGGCAAGTAGGGGTGGTAGAAGCACATGCCAGACCACTTCCTGTACGGAAACCGGTCTAGGGTACCCAGTAGGAAGTACGTGCAATCCTTGCCGACGTATCCACTCGTGTACCTTCTCATGACGCCGGCGAGTGCTATTTTGTAATCGTACAAACTTTCTTCTATAAATGTAATTATTGTGTTATTCGAATTTCTATGGATACATTCGTTGGTTGAGATGGAAATGGAACTGAGCTTATAACGTAATTCATAAACATTAACTAAGGTTAATTTATTTTTAAAATTGTCAAGCGTCAGGACTATGTCCGAAAGAAATTCAGTCTTTACTACGGGCTACTACAATTAAAACATTATGTGACGTGGAATATCCGTGCCAGTGCATACATGCGAATGAAGTGTTGTGCAGTGGTCTGCGATTTATAAGACGTCAGTGACATTACGTAGTGATCCAAGCTGACAAAACTGAAGGCAAATAGTTAATGAGATAATGAACAGTGGGTTCACGATTTCAGTGCTATTATTGTGTCAGTCTATGTTGAATTTCTGATAACATACAATGCGAGTTTCTATACTATTTTCATAATATGTTCAGGTGAACGAAAGAACGGTGGACACTAAAAAAATGCTAGCCGTAGATTCAATAAAATTGTTATGCATGCCACAAATTTTGAAGACCGTAGTTGCATCCATGGTTTTGAAAATTGCTAGAAGGATAAAGAGCTACTATGAATGTGCCGCGCAGGGCTCTGTGGCTCAGACGGTCGAGGCGTTGGCCTTCTAACCCCAAATTTGCAGGTTCGATCCTGGCTCAGTCCGGTGGTATTAGAAAGTGCTCAAATACGTCAGCCTCGTGTCTGTAGATTTGATGAGGATCATAATCATGATTTTTAAAGGGGCCCAACAGCTAGATCATCGGCTCCTAATGGTTCGAGGTGCAACAAAATGAAACGAGAATTAAAACTTCAAAATGTATCCACTGACAAAAATTTAAAACGAATGATGATGAAAAAAATGACCATGAATCCAAAACAATCGGTGGATCCTTGCTGCCCACATGGGTACAAAATTTAGGTCAGCGGCTCCACAAAATTGTATTAATCACTGGCAAAGCAAAACCATTGTGTTTCTCGCATGGTGGTACTAATCACAGGTAACGTAGACTCATGGTGTTCCTCGAATGGTGGTACTAATCACAGGTAACACAGACCCATAGTGTTCCTCACATAAGGGTACTACTCACAGGCAATGCAGACTCAGGGTACTCCTCATATAGTGATACTACTCGTACGTAACGCAGACTCGTTCTGAATACAGAGGAACCAACGCAATTCAGTGCGGCGCACGGCAGCTCCTCCTGCACGGACTCTAGTCAGTGAAACCACGCGCCCGCACCCCCATCTCAGTGGAATGCACACGATGATACCAATGACAGGCAAAGCCCAAACTAATGGTTTTCCTCACATAATGGTTCTAATAGCATGTAACATCGACCCATGGTGTTCCTAACTTAATGGTACTAATCACAAGTAACCTCATGGTTCCAGTTCCTTCATCCTTTGGTCGCTCCTTTTAGTCGCCTCTTGCGGCAGGCAGGAAATACCGTTGTTGTGATCTTCGTCTACGTCCGCCATCCACTGGGGGTATCGGTAGATTTACTGGCACGTAAAATAAATCTTGCGGGAGAAAATTCCGGCACATCGGCGTCTTCGAAAACCGTAAAAGTAGTTACTGTGACGTAAAGCAAATGACATTATTATGAAAAGTGCCGCAGGGTACTTGTAATGGACAGGAAGTGCCGATAGGTAAAATGATCTCTAATTAACCCGTTTAATTAGAGCTTCCGTAATATTAATCATAATATAATAAAAATATATTAAATGTAATAAACAACTTTTACGGTTTTTGGAGACGCCGAGGTACCGGAATTTACCCCCGCAAGAGTTCTTTTACGTGCCACTAAATTTACTGATACGAGGCTGACGTATTCGAGCACTTTCAAATAACACCTGACTGAGCCAAGATCGAACCTGCGAAGTTGGGGTTAGAAGGCCAGCTCATTACTCAGCGCGGCACCGATCATCTTACCTGCACGGTTGATCTGTATAGCTTACCGGAAGTTCCTCATAGGTACGTTACTGGAGCTTTCAGAGAACGCGTCACTTCGACTACTCAGAACCATGTGGTTTTTACACGATGGTGCACTACCTGATGTTCGCCACTTACTGCGTGATCATTTGGATCAGACATTTCGTCAATGGTGGATAGGACGACGTGGACCCATCAATTGGCCCGCCAGATCTACGGACGTTAATCCAATGGATATTTATATGCTCGGTGGCATGAAAAACAAGGTATATCCAACCGAAGTAAGCACTTCGGATGACCTCCGAGAACGGATTTTTCAAGCAGCAGAGGTTATTCGGAACAGTCTAGGTGTCTTGACTCGAATCCACCGCAACTGTATTCGGAGAAGTGAAGCCTGCATAGAAGCCCAGGGTGGTCAATTTGAACAATTACTACGAGTTTAACTTTGGTATGTCAGATGTTACGCCATTTGCACAGTACTTAGGAGTACAATACAGAATCGATGTAGTATATCGAGCCTCGATCGATCGATATTCCCATAATTCCAAGCAGAAAAATGGAAGTACCGGTAACAAACATTATAAATCGGGAGTTTCAGTGCGCGAGTGCTTGTACGTGGCGAAAGCTGAACACAACACACGGAAGACGTACTTGTTAAAATGCCAGACAGTGACCTTGAACGCAGTTCGGCAGTTCCTCAATCCTACCCTACACGTGTTTTGGGTATATACGTGTGTTCGATCAGTTTATATTTTGTTGTTTTATTCACTATGAGTTAAAACAGATGACACTTAGCGTTTTTAAGAGCCGATGACCTCAAAACAGCAATAATAATCATCATCTTCATCATCATCCTCCACATCATCAACATCGCCATCACCATCGCGTTTAAAAAATTCAATAAAATGTGTGCTTTTATATTCATCACTACAGAAAAAGGAACTACAACGTTTTACTTAAGTAGGCTGGCTAGTGCATTTTTTTAATTTACAAAAGACAATTTTCAATATCTTTTAGTGTAAGAAAATGCGTATGATTTGTTTCCTCAACTACTGTACTGTAATGCTTAACATAAGTACATTTTTCGTGTACAAAAACTTCTTCGTTTAATTTGGTAAATCTGTGTTTTTCTATTCGAGATAGTCTTGTTACCGTTCACATGTAATTACCGTGCCCCTACTGTATGTTAGGTCTATCTTTTCTACAACAGAGTGTTACTATTACGACTGTAGTTCTTACGACCATGCACTTCAACCGTCTGTGCCACTTAGCACGATAGGTAACACGAAATGTAGGTATCTTTAATTTATTTAGTTTTATAACATGCCTATTATTCCTTTGAAGCAAAACGTTCGACGTGCTTCGATAATTCATTTCTGATACTACTAATCTGGACAACCTGCCCCATGCATTCTTTCGTTGACATATGGAACTTCGTTTACGTACACGTCAAGACGATTTTGCCTTGTTCCTTGATCTTCATACAATGCAAAACGGAGATCGTACCATATTTCACGTCCCGGAGTGTCTATCCCAACCTTACGCTGGAATAATTACATCACACGCTCGTATAGACGCCTCACCGACACAGGTTATCACGTCATTTCCATACTCACTAGAGCATGGGGCTGATGACCACAGATGTCCCGATCCCCTAAAGGAAGTAACAGCAAAAGAACCAGCATTTACGCCGAAAATTCGATACATCTCCCGCGCCCAAAACCACTGACCAGGGTTGCTGAAGTCCCTAAGATGGAAACAAAATACTAACAACCCCAAAACCGGTCTGGCCTACCCTGGGAGCAGCCTCCAGCTGTTATAGTAGTTCAGTTCCTCTTAAGCATAAAACCAGTTTGGCAAGAATGTTACGTAACATCTCGTGGCATTGTATCGGTAGCGTTCAGCTGTTATAGAAGAACAATTGCTCTTAAACAGGAACAGAAACCAGTTTGGCAAGTATGGCGCGTAACTAACCTGTTATCAAAGAAAAACTATTCATTCACAAGAACAAGGCACATTACCTATTCTAAAACCATCGTATCCCTTTGCTCACGAAAGTAACTTAATAGGATTACTAAAAGTTTGATATAACGTGGTTCGTCACATCGTTCTCTATTGCTACAAGGAATACCTGCACGTATACCCTTAACATACTGTATAACGAATAAGAAACTTTATCGTTAGTTCTATTATGTTTTTGATCTTGTCTGTTGTTAGAAACAGAATATTGGCAAGGGGAACGGCTCACAAGAACAGAATAAAATTGGTTCAGAACTAAATATTATGATATTAATGCTAATGTATCAGAAAGGTCATAGGCAAATAATTCGCAATTCAATGAAAGAACAGAAACACCTTCTGTATGAGCACAAATTACTTCATTATGCTAAGACCAGTTTTCTTAATTTCACTTCGTCATCAGTAACATATGGAAACCTACAACCTGTTTTCCAGTCTTGGACCGGGTCAGGGATTTAATGAATGAATCATATATATAGGCTATTATTACAATGGGGTCGCCACTCCCAAGGTGATTTATTAATAACTGATAAATGCCATGAAATGATCATGGAGAGTGTTGCTGGAATGAAAGATGACAAGGAAAACCGGAGTACTCGGAGAAATATCTGTCCCGCCTCCGCTTTGTCCAGCACAAATCTTACATGGAGTGACCGGGATTTGAACCACGGAATCCAGCGGTAGAGAGACCAACGCGCTACCGGCTGAGGCACGGAGGATCTCCTCATCAGTAACATATATTTATATTTAATTGGTTGCGCATATGCCTTGATATTTTTTGAAAAACAAGTCAATCAATCAATCAATCAATCAATCAATCAATCAATCAATCAATCAATCAATCAATCAATCAATCAATCAATCAATCAATCAATCAATCAATCAATAAATCAATCAATCAATCAATCAATCAATCAATCCTGACTATTTGAGTTGTGTTTGTCATAATATACTGTATTTGTAGAATTCACCGAGGCGAATCAAACGACGTCTCACACGACGTGCAAAGACGCCGGAGTATATAGCTACAGTAATTGTTAACCGCGTGGCACAGTGATTTTAGTACCCAAAGATGGCGCACAATATTGCATCGTTCATCGACGTCATACGGAGATCTAAGGCTCTATAACAAGGGTTTGCTTATCCACCAATTTTGTTCTTACGCGCACGAGCGTCATGTGATCAAACTTTAGTTTCTCCTACAAGCGCTTACTACCTCAAATTGAAAATATTGACTTCATGTTATGTAGTTAAATTGTAACTGTGAGGCCTCATACCACCATTATATACAATGCATATTGGATATGGTGTCTATGATGATGATGATGATGGTAATGATGATAGTGATGATGATGATGTTTGTTGTTTAAAAGGGCTTAACAGCTAGATCATCGGTCTCTAATGGTTCGAGGGGCAACGAAATGAAAATTAAAACTTCAAAATGTATCCACTTACTAGAATAGTGATGGTGATGAAAAAATGATCGTAAAACAAAAACAATCAGTGGATCCAATTCACAATGTTTAAATTACTGGAATGGTGCTTGTTATCTAAAGGGCTCCAAAATCCAGGGCACCGACCCCTCATAATGTTACTAATCACTGATAAAGCAGAACCATGGTGTGCCTTTCACAGTGGTACTAAGCACAGGTAACGTAAACTCATGGAGTTTCTCACATGGTGGTACTAATCACAGGAAATGTAGACCCGTGGTATGTTATACACACAGATAAAAAAACCTATGGTGTTTTGCTCATAACGGTTCCACTCACAAGCAACGTAGATCCGTGGTGTTGCTCACTTAGTGGAACTAATCACAGGTAATGTAGACTCATGGTATTGCTCACATAGTGGTGCTAATCATAGGCAATGTAGACTCATGATGTATCACACATTATGGCAACGCCCACAGGCAACAGAAGTCCATGGTGTTCCTCACATAATAGTATTACTACACTCAGGCAACGCACACCCATGGTTTACCTCACATAGTGGTACTAATCACGTTCGCCTGACAAACCTGTGGTGTTTCTGACTTAGTGGCACTAATCAGAGCCAACGTAGCCCCATGGTGTTTCTCATAAACTGGTACTACTCATAGGTAACGCAGACCCATTCTGAACACAGCGGAACCAACAGATGGAAAACACACACCAACAACGCCCAGAACCGTAGTGTTTCGCGCATAATGGTACTGCTCCTATGCAACGTAGACCCATGTTTTTCTCGCAAGGTGGGACTAGTCGCAAGTAACGTCGACCCATGGTGTTTCGCACGTAATGGTACTAATCACAAGTAGTCTCATGGTTCTCGTGTCATCATCGCTTGGTCGCCCTTTTTAGTCGCCTCTTACGACGGGAAGGTGATACCGTGGGTGTACTTTTCGTCTGCGTCCCCCACCCACAGGTGGATATGTGTTTGTTCCGCGAGAGCTATTTTATTTCGCTCAAGTCATCCGGCAGGCCGGTTAGGACCGCCCCTATCCGCCACCTGTAACGCGCCACGTGCGAGTATCACCTCTTCCCTGCTACGACAGCGTAGTAGGTTCGTGGGAAACAATGGTGTCTAATGAAGGCAATTGCAAATGATAAATGTACATCGCCTTCTACGTGCTATAATTAAAAAAGAAGTTGAACATTTCCTCAAATTTCAATTATGCACTGAAGTTTGCTTTAACAGAAATTTAAATCCACGAGGGAAAAGGAATGAGACTGCTTCAGCAAATAAGAAGAAAATGTTAATGATTAATACCTAGGTATAATGTGGTGTTTTTGGAATATATGTTTTAGTGGAAATGACTGTAAATTGAAGGGTTGAGTATTACAAGGGTAATGTCATTTTTATGAAAAATGGTTCTAAAATATTTTCGTATGTAGTTTTAATGGAGAATGTGATCCGCAATGCTGTTTTACAATTAGAACACGTATAAGGTTTCAAAATACACATTCTTGGTTTGGAACATTAACCCTTGTACAAGATTGGAATGGCAATAACTGTATAATAATGTTAACTTGACTGCCATCCCTAAAGTGAAAAGTGTAGTCCTACAATCTGTGTCATATATTTAGTTCCACCCTACTGCAATCCATGCACTCACATATGTAACCACCAGCTGTTCAGAGAAAGGAGGGAATACATTTGTAGGTAGAATTTGGATTTAACTGCCAAGAGCTACAATCTTTTACAGAATTGTTTCTCACTGGGAGATATGACTTGAAATCCTAATGCGCATCACAAAGTACTCATTTCGAGCCAACCTTCACAAGGTCACTACAGACTGCCTCAGAAATATCATATGTTATATACAGCCTGTTTCAAAAATTCTTCGCCATCATAAAAAAAAGCCAGTTTCAAAAATTCAACGCCTATCACGGCGGCATTACTCATTAAATACAGGCTTCCTTTGCCTTCAACATCTACACAACTATTCTCTCAACATATCATTCCGGCACAATCCATTTCTTCCTGTTTCACAACTTTTCACCTCAATACTCCCGTGACGAACAACTTTACAAAAAACCTTTTCATCCATTTTTTCTACAACTTTCAGACCTCAAGAATACAATAACACACCGTGATTTCCTATATCGCCGACATACCCGATGTCACAAAATTAACTTCCCACGGATAAAAACATGACTTATCAGACTTCACTGGATTTCGAGACAAACGCAAATCTTACTGAACATATCCGTTAAATACACTTTTAAGATTGAAAAAATTATCCTGCCGTAAATATTATTCTTATTCTTATTCTTATTCTTATTCTTATTCTTATTCTTATTCTTATTCTTATTCTTATTCTTATTCTTATTCTTATTCTTATTCTTAATCTTATTCTTATTCAGATAAAATTTTCTGAACTCAAACAATATTCGAAATTAAGGCATTCGCCACGACTACATTATCGTTGTCACCTTTCTAACTTTACTCAATTTGAACACTATCTCAAAGAATATTAACACATTATTTAAACTCCGCACTTTATAGGTTCTCGACATGAATTTTACAACCCTGAAGAGTTTCACACGACGACAAGAAATGTAACACATTCGCCTGATCGTTATTAAGTATTAATTCGACACACGCATTGGAAAATGTATTGGGACAAACAAATTACTACAACATTAATGAAATATAGTCAAAGATCTGTAATCGTGGTCATCCTGGATATTCTGGCCACATGCAGCCAGCTGACCTCTTATATAGCCTCTCATGGCTACAACGGATATCTTCATCTTATATATATAACTTAAACTACACATATTTTACACTTGGTATCGACTTACACCGCAAATGACACACTTTCTTCGCGTTTAACATGCGACGAGCACCCTTCTCAACCTGTGACTGCCACTGTTTTCCCAGAACTCTGCTTTCGTATCTCTAATGCTGTCCAGGTGTTTCGAATAGATAACAAAAATCAGCCCTCACCAGCTAGCCTCCAGATTCCCTTTGACAAAAATGAAACAAACACAATTGGAATTCGGAGAGAAACTCAGCTACGTATTTTAAACATATTATCTAAGCCTTCACAATTTTCATCGGCGGAAGCTCAGAAAAATTTCTATCACCTTCCATTTAATACTCTACTTGAACCATTGACACGAATATATATGACAAGTTATTTTGAACTAAACCCCGCAATTTTTGGAGACGAGTGACGTGGGTTTCACCGTCCAGACCTTCAGACAAGGTGTGTAAAATAGCTAGAGGGTTTTTTATATACCTTCTGGGAGGGACGCCACCCTCTTAACGAGGCTCGGTTGTGCAATCTGCTAATTCCACATCCACTGGACCAATTTTCTTGAAATTCATTCCATAAATTTATATGGACTTCTAATTCATTATGGCATTAATTTTATATTTTTCGCACACTTGCAACGGGCGTAATGAATTATTTCTGACATGTAGTTTCGTGGTCTTTCTTCAGGAAAATGACCTCGGCACGTGTCGGAAATCCGCGAGTAGGACGCCAACGTTCCTCCAGGCTTAACTGCATTTATATTTTGCCCTGAGGATTCTATCTTTACGTAAGATTTATTAATAATTTACATCCTTTATTCCTGGATTTACCATGTTGCCAAAGTTTCTCGTTATGAAGGATTTTTCGAAATTTATAAATTATTCAGTACTCGAGGTCAACCTAAGTATTCCGGCATTTCACGAGCTCGCGGCTCGCTTGTCATGGTGAGCTCGTTCCCACGAGATAGCGAGGCTCTTGAAATAAAAACATGGCTACTCTCGAATAAGTTGTTTGTAGCTGAAATAAATATCTGGAATTACGTTTCATCGTAGAATTATGGGTTCAATAGGTCGCAATAGGGAAGATCGGATTTCGAGTGAGGGTGAGATTTGTCTTGGAAGTGATGGCGTTGTCCTTCCAGATGCGAGTAAGTTCTGTTGTTGAATTTCTTGCAATTGCAATACGCTTACGGATGTCAGGTTTACAGTCTCCGGTATGTGTGACAATAGATCCCAAAAACTCCAAGCGAATGCCATTCTTCTCATAATCAGCAATTCTTGTTAAGGTGGGTCTGTTGTTATTATAACGATCCACAATAATCACTTTGGTCTTTTTATTGTTGATGTCAAGATCATATTCTCTGCTTGGCTTGTCTAACCTCCACATGATGGTTTCTAGTTCACGATTATCTGTTGCAATGGATAAAATGAACAGTGATATCAAACACGCTTTTAGAAGAGACAAGAATGAAGATATTAAGAAACTGTATGCAGAACTAGAAGCGCATGTGACCAAGAATCACAGCACAGAACTATACAAGGTGAAATACTTAGCACGAGAGTTTATGTGCAAGACTCAGATAATTAAAGACGACCAAGGGAATATAATCCCAAATATAGCGGGCATCGCCAAAGTGTGGAGAGAATACTGCATCAAGCTGTTCTCTGATGACTCACAACCACTGCCAAATCTCCAGTACATAACAGACATTGAACCAACGATCCTTAGAGAAGATGTGGCACCTTCAATAAAGAAACTCCGGAACTGAAAAGCACCAGGCCAAGATAGAATCACTGCTGTAATCCTAAAGAACATGGGTGACCTAGGTGTCGCAAGTGGTTGTTCATCGAAGTGGTTCCTACTATTGCAATGAGGTCTCCCAATATGATGGTAATACATGTTGATTTAAGTGACGCTATAGTATCTTCCATGTCTACATAGATGTCTTCGACCTCTTGGTGATCTGCAGCGATGGTGGGTAGATATACCTGGATCAGATGTAGTTTATATGGTTTGGTGTTGAGAGTGAGGGTCAGTATTCTTTTATTGAGAGGTCTGTATTCCTCAACATTTTGGGATATCTGCTTATCAACAAGAAACGTGACGCCATTCTGACCTGTATCATTTCCCCGACGATGTATATTACATGGTCATCTGTATCAAAATGCCCACATCCTTTCCAATGTTTCTGACAGTCCACAAATGACGATTTGATGCTTCTTTAGTTCTCTTTCTACAATGCGAAGTTTTCCCGTCTGAAGTAACCCTCTCGCAATCCATGTAGCTATTGTTTTACCTTTGCGAATTTCGTCTACGTTTCGTCCATCACTAGCAGATTTTACCGTGCGAGGCCCGATCGTTCACCTCTGCACGTCCGGTCACACATTTCACATGGTTCGGCCTGGACTTACCTGGCACCGATCGCTACTTGGATCGCGCAGCATACCATTATTCATTTTTGACTGTGCATGATGCGCCCATGCCATGATAATCAGGAGGTTTACCCTTACTTTCCTGATCGTGTGTCATTGGCCATCCAGTGGCTCTTCCGCCTTTAGGGACAGTTTCCCAACCCAAGAACAGGAAGGTGCCCTGAAAAAATAAACGTAGTTAGTGCCCTTATAATGCTCAAGCATTCAATAAATAAAACATACTTAGATGCGATATTTTTAAAAATACTGCCTAAACAAGTTTTGAAGATAAATAATATGATTTCGGAAATCCAATTTTTGAACCGCCATTAGCATTGCCTTTAACATCAACATTCTCCTTTACTCATTGAACACTTCACCAACTAGTCACTGTCGATTGCTCCTCAGTTCAATACTTCAGGTTGGAAGGGAAGACTAGGCTTGAGGAGTACTATAATCCTATTTTCTCCCTGAATATAACTCATTATTGAAACATGACACTCGTTTCATGAATGTTCAGTTAGATAAGTTAAAATTCATTTCACATTAGTCCGACTCGTTGGCTGAATGGTCAGCGTACTGGCCTTCGGTTCAGATAAGATAGATAGATAGATAATGCCTTTATTGGTGGCGAAGTTAGGGCTCAAGGCCCTCTCTTACACTTAACCACTACATGAGTATACATATACATAACTTATAATTTCGAATACAAATAAAACAAATAATACTAATAGCAATAATAATAATAATAATAATAATAATAATAATAATAATAATAATAATAATAATAATAATAATAAAAGAATCCTTAATTTTAAAATACACAAAATAACGTACACTTAAATTATGTAACTGCAGTAATCCATTCATTCATCCCATTCATTCCTTCATTCACTCAACAATTATCCAGCAAGTCAGCGGGATCTACCCAGCAAATGCTCCCGGCAAGCCACTTTAAACTTGCGATGAGAAGGATTTTCTCTAATTTTCGCAGGTAGCGAATTCCATGACCTAGACACAGAGATTATGAAGGAGCGGTTGTACACAGCAGTACGGTTTATAGGTATGGCAAGAGAGGAACCAGATCTTGTATTGTGTTCATGATAGGACGAGAGGTAAGAAAAAGATGAAGACAGATAGTCGGGAGTATTAGTGGAAAGAACTTTGTGCAGAAGCGATAGCATGTGAAGTTCACGGCACTGGTGCACTCGAAGCCACGACAGCTCCTTATAATAAGGTGATATATGAGCATCATATCGCAGATTAAAGATATATCTTATGCAGCTGTTCAGGCTCCGGTCCAGTTTCTTGTTACTGTCCCAGGTTATTCCAGTCAACACAGTGTCACAGTAGTCAAATATAGGTAGTATAAGAGAGCGAATTATTTGTACTTTAAGTCGAACAGAGAATATATTAGCGAACCGTTTCAGGGGATATAAGCTTTTATGTACTTTATTGCATGTGCTTATCACCTGTTGAGTCCAGTTTAGAGTCTCAGTCATGATAATTCGTAAGTTGGTCACTGAAGTAGAGTAGGGTATGATTTTATTGTTTAAAATTATTGGGGGGATGTTCTGTTGCTTGAGGGAATAAAGGTTTTTACTGGTACCGATAATAATAACTTGAGTTCGATAACTTCGATAACAGTTGAGAGGTGGTAGTGATACTTACCCTTCGAAAAATGAAGGTATCGGCAAAATAAAGGGAATGGTCACGAAGGACATGAAACCTGATATCGTCGTGGTCAGAAAAAACAAAGAGTTGAACAAAGAAGGTCAGATAGGACAGGTGGGTTCGATTCCCGGCCGGGTCGGGGATTTTAACCTTAATTGGTTAATTCCAATAGCCCGGGGGCTGGGTGTTTGTGCTGTCCCCAACATCCCTGCAACTCACACACCACACATAACACTATCCTCCACCACAATAACACGCAGTTACCTACACATGGCAGATGCCGCCCACCCTCATCGGAGGGTCTGCCTTACAAGGGCTGCACCCGGCTAGAAATAGCCACACGAAATTATATTATTTCACATTAGATAAAATCGAACGAGTTGATAAGACCCAAAACCACTCACCAAATATATTAAGTTTATTTAATGCCGATTACATAGAAAGTCATTTTAAAAATTGTAAAATAAACTACATTTTTTGAAAAATGTATTTCAGTTCTTAAAATCCGAGTAAGTTGCTTGTGTTTGTTTTCATATATTACATTTTTGCGTTATTTTGAGTTGTTAAAAGTATGTTTTATATATATATATATATATATATATATATATATATTAGTATATTGAAAATTGCGTCCAATCATCTTCACACATGCACTCTCAGGTATGCATGGTATCTGAAAATGGAAGGCTATCACATTATCATTCCCCCCGTGGGTGGGGGCAGTAGAATACGTTGGTGATATCACCTGTCTGTCGTAAGAGTCGACTAAAAGGGGAACCAGAGGCTCCCAACATGAGAGCGTGGTTCGGCAACCACAGCTCACCTAGCTGAGTTTGATTTCTTCTACCTACTTGCGCCCGTCTCCTTGCTTCCACCTGTCCTATCTGACCTTCTTTGTTCAACTCTTTGTTTTTTCTGACCACGACGATATCAGGTTTCATGTCCTTCGTGACCATTCCCTTTATTTTGCCGATACCTTCATTTTTCGAAGGGTATCACACTTTCAACTGTTCCTGGTTATTTATCTTCCGCTTACCGAACAAGCGGCCGTGCGTTTACGGGAACACAGCCGTAAGCTTGCATTTTGGAGATAATGAGTTCGAACCCTACTGTCGGCACCCTGAAGTTGGTATTCCGTGGTTTCCCATTTTCGTACCGGACAAATTCTGGGACTGTACCTTAATTAAGGCGACGGCCGCTTCCTTCCCACTCCTAGCCTTTCCTAACCCATCGTCGGTGCGACGTAAACAAAAAAAAAAAACTTTCGTTTCTTGATAAAACGGTGACCGAGTAACACTTCAAAACTTACGATTAAAAAATGACAAACTACTCATTTCATTTGGTGGCACTGCGGCGCGTAATTGCGAACAACTCCTCTTCTTAGCAGTAATAATAATAAACTGCTTTATCAGTAAGCTTTGTCGTATTTCTCCAGCGGAAATGTAGTTTGTATGTTAAAAGGGAAATTGTCAACGTCCTTGTTTTTAAAACGGCCGTCTCGTGTAAAAGTTACACAACAGTGAGCGAGATATACTATTTATCGCGAGGTTACACTTTTAATTAATAGTAAGAATGTGTAATTTAACATCCAATTAGTTTTGCACTTGTTGTCTAGTACGGAGAACAGCAAAGAGGAGGAATATTTAAAGGTGGGGCTGACATATGCCTTATCAACGGAGAGTAGGTAAGAAACAAAATGGCGAGCGAGCATGCTCAGTGTTTAGAGGTCCCTACCGAAGCCAGGCTCTTGTTACTAAGTACACTGTTCATTCTTTAAAATGAGATATTGAACACTTCTCTCTCACGTGTTGTCTAGAAATTACTTCAATTTTAACTCTGATGATTTTGTAACGCCCACCGGCCCAATTACGGTTCTGAAATTATGGACGTATTGTACGTTAGGCGCGATGAGTAGCCCAGACGGTGGAGCCCTGGCCTCGATTTCAAGTTGGAAGATTCGATCCTGGCTCAGTCTTTTTTTTTTACAAGTTGCTTTACGTCGCACCGACACAGGTAGGTATTATGGCGACGATGGGACGGGAAATGGTGAGGACTGGGGAGGAAGCAGCCGTGGCGTTAATTAAGGAACAGCCCCAGCATTTGCCTGGTGCGAAAATGGGACAACACTATCTCTCGAATACTGGATACTGACCGCACTTAAAGCGACTGCAGCTATCGAGCTCGGTCTGGCTCAGTTCGGTGGTATTAGAAGGTGCTCGAGTACTTCAGGCTTATGCAAGTAGATTTACCGGCACGTTGAAGAAATTCTGCGAGATAAAATTTTGACTTCTTGGCCTCTCCGAAAACCTTAAAGGTAGTTATAATTAGGCCAGTTATAAAGACATTGTAACTGTGAATAATACATTTATTTGCTATAATAATAATGCTATTTGCTTTACGTCCCACTAACTACTTTTACGGTCTTCGGAGACGCCGAGGTGCCGGAATTTAGTCCCGCAGGAGTTCTTTTACGTGCCAGTAAATCTACCGACACGAGGCTGTCGTATTTGAGCACCTTCAAATACCACCGGACTGAGCCAGGATCGAACCTGCCAAGTTGGGGTTAGAAGGCCAGCGCCTTAACGGTCTGAGCCACTCAGCCCGGCTACATTTATTTGAATAAAGGTGCTGGCCCAACACGTGCATAGTTCCAATGAGAATTTTTCACTCTAAAATTTACAGGCGCTGGGTTGTTTGGCCTAATCACATGGAAGGACATGACTCATAAGAGACACTATCCAAAGTGTGTATGCCTTCTCCGATTTTCATTAAACTAGTGATAAACAATGATACATATAATGTCGGCAATCAGCAATGTTCAGGGGGACAATGACTCCTAACTGTAAGGAATATTATCTCGTAGTCATCAATGCTGACTTGAATATTTGGTATTCTAACACTACTTCTCACTGAAATTACTTTAATTGATTAGTTATTATTTAGAGGTAACTTACAGGCCTAACTGATATCGCTACTGCGATGCCAAAACCGCGAATGTGACAGAGCTCTTACTACCCATTATTTAACTTAAGACTGGTCACGCCTCTCAACCCATATTGATATGCAGTCTATCAGAACATTTTCGCTGGCATCCGAGAGATAATGGGTTCAAACCCCACTGTCGGCAGCCCTGAAGATGGTTTTCCGTAGTTTCCCATTTTCACACCAAGCAAATGCTTGGGCTTTACCTTAATTAAGGCCACGGCTACTTCGTTCCCGTTCCTAGACATTTCCTATCTTATCGTAGCCTTAAGACCTATCTGTGTCGGGGTGACGTAAAGCAAAATTGAGCAAAAAATTAAAAAAATGGGATGCTCCCGGTAAATCTTTTGAAGTTCGACATTGGTAATTTTTTACTTTTTTGGAATTCTGACAAGCCGTTCTATTTCGTTAATTTTGGAGCCATTTATTGTCCATAATTATGTCGCTACATTTTATAATTTACGAAAGAATATCCCCAAGCCCCCTACAATTTTCTCAGACATTTCCTATTTTATTTACTTTTCGCCCTATACTTGTGGAACTCACTGAGACGAATCAAGAGAAACCTAACACGAAGTGCTGCTATGCTGGAGTCCAAAGCTACACTCTTTGTTAGCCACGAGGTACGGTGATTTTAGGACCTCAAATGGCAAAACGATTTATGACGTCCCACGGAAATCAGACTTTCCTTTCTAGATATAACGGTCCTTCCTCCTTGAAATGAGATAATGAACACTGTAGTGACACTTGTTATCTAGAAATTTCGTTTTTAAAACTTCCATGTCCTTGTAATGCTCAGCAGCCCAAGTACGGTTCTGAACTATGGACATGTTGTACGTCGAAACGCTAAGAGTTATGAAGAACGCCTACCAAGAGTATAATTATTACGAATCGTGGGCGCGTCCTACATAGCCTACACGACAGTGTACCCCACTTTATGTATTATATAGTTCGTGTGATACTTCAGGCTGTATCTGGGGTGTTGACACGTGATATTTCAGGCTTCATGAGGTGCAATATAGAGCAATGAGTGTAATAGCTTAAGAGGGTGCAACACACTTTTAACTGCCTCCTTCCCACACTTTAGGGACTAAGCGTTGGTGTTCTAGTGTGCGTTGTCTAAATGCTTGAGTCAATGAATGTCTTCATTAACGAGCTCGGACACAAGAAACCACAACTGTCGTCCACAAGAGATGTTGTGTGGAGAATACGACCAGTGGTGTACTGATTACTAGTGCACTTTATGACAGAACAACAACGACTTGAAGAGTGGAGGCGTGAAACATTATGAGAGTAGTGCTTCACTTGTCTTATTGTAACTTCAATTAAATAACATAAAATCAAAACAAACACAATGTGTTTTTGTATAATTTGAAATTGCTGTTCACTTGACGTTAGAAATTAACATTTATAAGAATAAAATGCGAATAAGTGTGAGAGAGGTCATGTTTCAACACTAATTTTAGTCCAGTTGTGACATAGATAGCCGGCCCCACGGTATAGGGGTAGCGTGCCTGTCTCTTACCCGGAGGCCCCAAGTTCGATTCCCGGCCAGATCAGGGATTTTTACCTGCATCTGAGGGCTGGTTCGAGGTCCACTCAGCCTACGTGATTACAATTGAGGAGTTATCTGACGCTGAGATAGCGGCCCCGGTCTAGAAAGTCAAGAATAACGGCGGAGAGGATCCGTCGTGCTGACCACACGCCACCTCGTAAACTGTAAGCCACCGAGCTCGATAGCTGCAGTCGCTTAAGTGCGGCCAGTATCCAGTATTCGCTAGATAGTAGGTTCGAACCCCACTGTCGGCAGCCCTGAAAATGGTTTTCCGTGGTTTCCCATTTTCACACCAGGCAAATGCTGGGGCAGTACCTTTTTAAGGCCACGGCCGCTTCCTTCCCACTCCTAGCCCTTCCCTGTCCCATCGTCGCCATAAGACCTATCTGTGTCGGTGCGACGTAAAGTAACTAGTAAAAAAAACAAAAAAAACTGTAAGCCTTCGGACTGGCCAGTGGTCGCTTCCTAGGCCATGGTCCTTCGGGGCTGTTGCGCCATTGGGGGGGGGTGGGGGAAGGGTGGATTTGTGACACAGATAACTCTGAATACTTTCAATTTATCCTGAACAGCAGTGCGGTAGTAGTAATAGCGTATGGATCCCGGAGAGGCCTGGTGCAGGTCTTTTTGTAGTGGGTGGCCTATAGGCGACCTGAATGTCTGTGAAGATGGAGCCCTGCCTAAGATTTCTAATAATGTGGACGGCACACATACACATACACCCAACCCCAAAGACAGACGAATTAACAAATAAAGTTTAAAATCCGCGACATTGCCAGGAATCGAACCTGAGTCCCTCTGGACCAAAAGCTAAATGTTAAACATTAGCCATGGAGCCGTATTCAAGGTAATCTACAAGGACAATATCACCAAAGCTGTAAATCAAGTACCTAGGATGCTTGCTAGCACAGGAATGGTATCCGGAAGAAGATATCAAAAAGAAAATAGGAATTATAAGGAGTGTGGTTCTGAAATTAAAGAATGTTGCGTGCATCCGTAATTTTCGATTCAAAACTCGTTGGTCTGTCGTGAAGTATTATTTATTACCGGTGCTGTTTTGCGGTACCGGTGGATGGACTCTAAAGGCTTCGTCAATGAACTGACTGAGGAGGGCGTTTGAAATGTAGATGTAATATTCAAAATTCCATGGGTAGACCACAACACCAACGAGGAAGTACACTGTTGAGCCGGGAAATCATTTTATGACCTAATCGTCACAAACCATAGGAAATCAGCCTAGCCGGTCACGTCTTCCGAAATGAAAAATGCAGCTTGATACAGCTGATTAGAGAAACGAAGACATGGGGGGAGAAGAATGTCCTGTAAGCAACAGTGGTTCGATATCCACAGAACGACAACTCTGACAAGGGAAACATAAAATAGGAAGAAAATGAAATGGTGTATGCTTTTAGTGCCGGGATGTGTCCGAGGACTTCGGCTCGCCAGGTGCAGGTATGCGACCTGCGCGTCGTGATGAGGATGAAATTATAATCAAGAGGACACGTACACCAAGCCCCCGTGCCAGGGAAATTGACCAATTACGGATAAAATTCCAGACCCTGTCGGGAATCGACCCCGGGACCCCTGTGACTACAATGCAATAAAAAGCTCTAACTACATATACAAACAGATACCATTTAAAAACTGCAATATCGGTGGACATTCAAAGGGGAGATAAATAATGAGATTAGTTTACCACGGTCGCATGTAATACTTATACTAGAACTGTTGGACAAACAAGGTGAAAAAGATTCTAGACAAAAGAGTAAAGGGAGAATGAAAGAAAAATGTCAAGTGAGAAGGTAAATGCATTAGTGACTGAAACTATGAAACACATGACCATGTCAGAATGTTGAATTTTCATGACCGCATTGTAATCGAAACCGACTTTCAACCTATTAGGTCGTGTTACGTACATTTAGTACGTGTTGAAGGGATGTTAAGTACAGAACAAAAATGGCCAACCAGACACCAGTGGGATCCGAACCCACAACCTCTCGATTTTGCGTCGGTTGCTCTACCAATTAAGCTATGGTGGCCTAGGCCATCTTTGTTCTGTTGGAAAGGATCTAAGCTACAGGTCTGGTACTACTACCATTACACTGTAGAGTGCGTTTAAGTTGCCCGTTGAAGGCCAAGTCAATGAATATTGAATTTTCATGACCGCATTGTAATCGAAACCGACTTTCAACCTATTAGGTTGTGTTACGTACATTTAGTACGTGTTGAAGAGATGTTAAGTACAGAATAAAAATGGCCAACCAGACACCAGTGGGATCCAAACTCACAACCTCCCGATTTCGGGTGTCTGGATGGCCATTTTTGTTCTGTACTTAACACCTCTTCATCATCATCATCATCATCACCTGTTTACCCTCCAGGTTCGGTTTTTCCCTCGGACTCAGCGAGGGATCCCACCTCTACCGCCTCAAGGGCAGTGTCCTGGAGCTTCAAACTCTTGGTCGGGAGATACAACTGGGGAGAATGACCAGTACCTCGCCCAGGCGGCCTCACCTGCTATGCTGAACAGGGGCCTTGTGGAGGGATGGGAAGATTGGAAGGAATAGGCAAGGAAGAGGGGAGGAAGCGGCCGTGGCCTTAAGTTAGGTACCATCCCGGCATTCGCCTGGAAGAGAAGTGGGAAACCACGGAAAACCACTTCCAGGATGGCTGAGGTGGGAATCGAACCCACCTCTACTCAGTTGACCTCCCGAGGCTGAGTGGACCCCGTTCCAGCCCTCGTACCACTTTTTCAAATTTCGTGGCAGAGCCGCGAATCGAACCCGGGCCTCCGGGGGTGGCAGCTAATCACGCTAACCACTACACCACAGAGGCGGACAACACCTCTTCAACACGTACTAAATGTACGTAACACGACCTAATAGGTTGAAAGTCGGTTTCGATGTCAGAATGTGTTACGAATATTCGTACAATACTGAAAAATTACCAAAATTATTACAACAAAGAAAGTAAAACTAAAAATACAGAGATAGGAGTAATAACGGGTATTTTTTTACAAAAATTAAAGTCAAAGAGGTAATAATGAAGGGAAACGTTATTTTATGCAGAGTAACAATAAGAAGGCGGATATATTGTGAGCCTGTAGGCTGTCAGGAAAGGAAAATACAGGAAGGGGAAATAAGATTTCTTGTAACTGATGAAGACTGCGATATATTTATCCAGTATGACGGGAAGGATTTAACAAGTTTTTTTTTTACGCTAAAAGAGAAATAACTGCAGTTTTTCTAGCCGGGAACACTTTGCACCTGAGCGATATCGACAGTCTACGATTTGGCCGTCCGGTTAGGGGCGCGCAGCTGATGTGAGCTTGCATCCGGGAGATATTAGGTTTGAATCCCACTGCCGGCAGCTCTGAATATGGTTTTCTGTGGTTTCCCATTTTCACACCAGGCAAACCTGGGGATGTACCTTAATTAAGGCCACGGCCACTTCTTTACCACTCCTAGTCCTTTCCTATCTCATCGTCACCATAAGACCTATCTGTGTTGGTGCGATGTAAAGCAAATTCTAAAAAGAGTAAAAAAAAAAAAAGAACTATATTAAACTCACAAATTTCACATAAGATTTATTTCCAAACTCGCGTGCGTTGCGATACATACCCTTCAAAATTTTGCCTCGTATTTTGTTTTCCTTGCATCAGGCAAACAAAAGTTGGAAATACGTTAGTTCAATGTGATTCTAGCGTGCTTGTTTGTTCGCTTGTTGTTTGTTTATTAATACATCATGGAAAAACCACGTGGACAGAATTTTTCAACACCGTGATGCCTCATGAGAGGTATTATCAAATATTTCAGTCAATACTAATTGTTTTGAAGAATCGTGTTATCTAAACAGGTCGGAATCGTGTAAACGTTTAGAATTTGCTCAAAAGAACTGTGCTATGATGTTATTTTTATGTCGATGAACTGCCATTCATCACTGACCTATCTTGAAATACTGTAGGATTTGCAAACTCGTACCGAGGCTGTGTAATCTCCAATTTGTGCACAGACAATCAAGCATATGTATGGACTTTTTAAAAACTGAGAGTTATTACTTTTCTAAACTATGCTTCGACCGCATATACACAATTTGGACTTTTATGGCAACAGGACTGGTGCCTAATTAGTTTTTTTTTTGCTAGGGGCTTTACGTCGCACCGACACAGATAGGTCTTATGGCGACGATGGGATAGGAAAGGCCTAGGAGTTGGAAGGAAGCGGCCGTGGCCTTAATTAAGGTACAGCCCCAGCATTTGCCTGGTGTGAAAATGGGAAACCACGGAAAACCATCTTCAGGGCTGCCGATAGTGGGATTCGAACCTACTATCTCCCGGATGCAAGCTCACAGCCGCGCGCCTCTACGCGCACGGCCAACTCGCCCGGTGGTGCCTAATTAGCTTCTCTAGCTAATATTATGGCTGTGAGTTACTAAAAAACCCGTTAGGGACGGATAGCACAACTAGTGAAGGTATCGGCAAAAGGAAATAAAGGGTCATGAAGGGAGTGAAAATGGATGACACACGCTAGGCCTCGCAAACCTACCACCACCGAGGAGCAAGAATAGACCAAGATGGAAACACGAAAACATGGAGGCTTCCACAAGTACGTGGGAGCGATGTCAGACTCAGCTATGAGCCCCGTGGTCACCAATCCACGCTCCCAAGATGAGAGACACCGCGGCCCCTTTTATTCACCTCCTAAGACGGGATTACCGTGTGTGTATTCTAGCGAACTCACAGAAAGAAAAAAAAAGTGTGCATCAAGTTATCGCACCATTTGTCTAGTCATCCAGCTGTGAAACCACGAACGCTACCCCGGCAGGCCTCAGTGCTTAACTTCCCTGGATGGTACTCAGTATGCCGTGCTTTTATACCATGTATCGTTAAACGCAAGAAAGTGATGACATTTTGTACCCTTGAAATGTTGGGATATTTATTATCAGTGATCTTATCTAAATGAAGTAAATTTGTAATGCCTGACGTGCAGAAAGCAGTCGTAAAAATGAATAGAACCAGCGCCGTTTTCAGGATACTATAGCTCAAAATTACTAAATAATTGTTTATTAAATTGAAATATAATTACAAATACAGTACAGCATTATAATTATGTGGATGGCTTACTGATAGTTAGTGGGCACGTGGAAAAAAATGTGCTGAAGCAGATATACTTGATCTACTGGCCTGTATATCAGCGAATCACCTGCGAAACTGCGTTGCGTATTCATCAGGTCACTAAGTATTTACGATGTACTGGCGTAGCAAACAATCCTGGTATAAACTGGAACACATGATATTTGTAGGACATAGCATTGTCACATAATTTGTTATTGGTAAACTTCATTAACAGCTTATACGTACTTGAAGTACCATATACTGTTGTAAAATAATAATATCGCCCTCTTTATTCTTAGGAATGATGTTTCTATTTCAATTCCTTCTTGGTTATAGTTCCAGCACGACCAACCTTATGAATTTGTATGTGTGAAGGTTACAGATCGAAGTAAAATGGGTCGTAAGTCACAACTTCCAAATTTGACCTGGGACAGTTTACAGCCTATAAAGAAGAAGGATTATATTTCAGGGAAATAACAAGGACATTTATCAGATCAGCTAATTATCTGAACAAATTTAAGAGAAAATTGAGGATAAAAAGTTGCTTGAAAGAGCACCGAAGCTAACAACTAGACAAAAAGTGACCAAATCGTCACTTCGCTTTACGTCGCACTGACATTTCTTATGGCGACTATGGGATAGGAGTGAGAAGGAAGTGTCTGTGGCCTGAATGAAGGTACAGGCTCAGCATTTGCCAGGTGGGAAAATGGGAAACCACGGAGATCTATCTTTATGGCTGCCGACAGTGGGGTTGGAACCCACTATCTTCCGAATGCAAGCTCACAGCTGCGCGTGCCTGACCGCAAGGCTAAATTGCTCGGTAGAGCAAGTTGTTAGGAAGCTCAGTACTCGAGGATCAACGCTGGGACAACTCTCAAAAGATTCCGCCCATAATTCTACATTGTCGTGGACGGTCATTCAGAGTAACATTCCAAAAAAAAAAAAAAAACATTCCGAGAATAAGGAAGCACCTCGTATGGCGGTAACGTGTAAGAACAGAGTTAAGTGGGAAAAGAGCATGTGACACGGAGGGATAAAATGGAAACGTGTGCTGTTCAGTGATGAAAAGAAATTCCATTTGGATGGTCATGTTGGTTGGTCATACTACTGGCGAGACCTCAGGAAAGTAGAGCAAATTTTTATAAGACGGGGAAAGTCCCTTCTCGTGTGGTAATC
Source organism: Anabrus simplex (assembly GCF_040414725.1). Classification (NCBI taxonomy): domain Eukaryota; kingdom Metazoa; phylum Arthropoda; class Insecta; order Orthoptera; family Tettigoniidae; genus Anabrus; species Anabrus simplex. The sequence continues at coordinate 291,891,352 of NC_090269.1, forward strand.
GAGGAAATTCAAATATTTCTCTCCTATCAGGCCGTACAAAAAGCGAGGACTATCAGAAACTTCTTGAGACTACCTTTCTCCAATTTCATAGAACACTGGCACAGACAAAGCATTTTATGATCAATTCTATCAAATTGTACTTGGCATTTCGGAACATGTGCTCAAAATAGGATATTTTCCTGTGGTTTTTGGTTTGTATTTTCTGATTTCCTGGCTCGACGGAGGACCTCCTAGTTGATAACGCGGTCTACCTATGTGATCTTGAACATTCTGACATACATCGACATTGCAAAGACCTGAATTCTGTTCATAGACCATACTGATACCATAAATTAGCATTGGTAACGCGTTACACTTCACGACACGCCAGCGAGTTTTACATCGGAGATCTTGGTTTCACACGGAATGTTTTAATTTCAGAAGCACACTCCTTATGATACCAATTATATCAGGATTCGTCAACAAGTATGTACACACACTTTAATAGATGATATATGCGTATTGTTTTCAGACTTGCATTGAATTACTTATGGAATGTGTAGTATAGTGTTTTCTCAACAGACGTTGGTACCGGTATGGCCCTTATGACTAACATGTGACTTGTGATGGAGAATCAAAATGGTCTGGGCACGCTTGTGGAACGTTTGAGGACCTGAAGCGCATTTTGAAGTGGTAGTTCAAGTTTGTAAATGTCACCGAAGCTCAACGTGTGCGGAGGCGTGAATTTGCAACACAACTTCCAACACATTTGACAATTACACGGCTTCATGATGAAGTCTGAAACGCATGGTACCACTTGTGATGTGAACAAGGGAAGATCCGCAAGACCTCGTATAGCTACAAGTCCTCCTTATTCGAGTATGGCCTTAGAAAAATGTGCAACTTCACTTCAGAAGTCGTATACACAAAGCGCTCGTGAGACAGGGATTAGCAGTGTGAGTGTATATCACATTCCGAAAACCTGTAAGTGAACAACACAAGTACAAAGGTTATTGCACGAATTAATCAAGCACGATCCTGATCGCCGAATAGAGTTTTGTAGAATCTTCAGGGATACTGGATAGGATGAAGAGGTACATTTGAGTTCCCAGGAGGCTGTCCAGATTCAACACCTCTGGACTTGTACCTTGCCGTGTATCGCAGGAAAAAACCTACACAGGAGGGCCTTCGCCGTGAAATTACAGCAGCATGTGCAGAAATCCCCGCGAACACATTGACCAACGTTGTTTAAGACACTATTCGCCGTTGTGATGTTTGTCTGGCCACTAACGGCAACCATTTTGAGAATCGACAGTAACTGAACAGCTGCGGGAAGCTTGTGTTAAGTTCAGTACTAACACACAATAAAGAACCTATTTTCGCTAAAGTGCGTATACACTTTTTATGGACCCTGTATATATCAATAGCAGCCCCGCGGTGTAAGGGTAGCATGCCTGCCTCTTACCCGGAGGCCCCGGTTTCGATTCCCGGCCAGGTCAGGAATTTTTCCCTCGATCTGAGGGCTGGTTCGAAGTCCACTCAGCCTACGTGATTACAATTGAAGAGTTGTCAGAGGGTGAAAAAGCGGCCCCTGGAATAACGTGCGAGAGGATTCGTGTGCCGACCACATGACACCTCCTAACCTGCAAACCTGCAGATCTTCGGGCTGAGCAGCGGTCGCTCGGTAGGCCATGGCCCTTCAGGGCTGTTGCGCTATGGGGTTGGTTGGTTGATTGGTTGGTGTATACCAACGCTACTTTACAATGTTTCCGGACCGCAATACCTTGTCATATTCAATTTCCATTAATTGTTATTTTTATAGAAACTGACTTTGGCAAATTTGTGATGGTAGAAACGAAGAGAATGAATTGGGTCCAGAGAGGAATGTGAAGAGAAAAAAAGATTCCATCTAACCACCTTCGCTGTGCACAGGACAGATTTAATCAGTGCTGACCTACCGCATAACAACTTTTAGAAGGTAAATATTAGTTTGATTATGAACGTGTCTGATACGCAGTGCAATAGACGTTCATAGAAATCAGGAAAATGCTATCATAGGTTATTTATTTCAAACAATCGTCATTAAGAGAGACGTTATCCTTCAGAATACATTCAAATAAGCTGAACAGAAATTCTTATGTTGCTATAGTAATGATGATCCTTATACGTAACTTTCATGGTTCGATACGCTAGTTTGTTGTCCTGATAACCACTGCAATGCAGTGACTGCACACACAGGCTCCCCCTACATGCTCGAGTTAACTGTGAATATAAGATAATTTCTCACGTTATTAGCTTCTATCGAGCATCCATTACGGCGGATTGAGCGATCGATTGTTTTTGTAGTTTAAGAGTCTTTGTATGTAGGTAACTTGCTGTGTTTACAAATACCCTTAAAAGTGTCGGTGGCAGTGGTGGAGGTGGTTGTTATTATTATTATTTTGAAGTTTATTTTATTGGTTTTAGGTCCCACTAACTCCTTTTACACAGACGCTGAGGTGCCAGAATTTTGTTTCGGAGGAGTTGTTTTACGTGCATCCCGCTCCTTGGTTAAGCGGACAGTGCCCTGGTGTACGGTCCAGATGGTTCCGGATTCGATCACCGACCGGGTCAGGGATTTTAAATGCGTATGATTAACTTGTCTAGCTCTTATTGTGTTAAGAGGAAGTACAACTGGACAAACATCATCTATTTACATTTGAATGAAAACCTACAAACCGTTTTCCAGTCATTGATTAGGTCAGGGATGGAATGAATGAGCCCCATCTCGCGGCGAGGATAGGAATTGTGCCGGCTGCCGAGGCCTGCCGCATTCCTCTGGGACAATGATTAATGACTGGCGGATGAAATGAAATGATATTGGGTAGTGTTGCTGGAATGAAAGATGACAGAAAAAACTGGAGTACCCGGAGAAAAACCTGTGCTGCCTCCGCTTTATCCAGCACAAATCTCACATCGACTGACCGGGATTTGAACCACGGTATCCAGTGGTGAGACGCCGAAGGGCTGCCGCCTGAGCCACGGAGGCCTCCTTATTTACAGTTATCAGAGGAAAAAAATAGGAGAGGGTGCACAGTTCGAAAAATGAAGACAAAAGCCAAGAAGTGCGGAATACCATCGAGTCGAGAAAGAATAAGAGTTAACGAAGGGAGGTCTTTTAAGGTAGATGAAAATGAGGAGCCTAACACGAGTAGGTGGAAGTTACCGAATGAGTTGGCCGTGCGGATAGGGGTACGCAGCGCAGCGCAGCGCTGAGCTTGCATTCGGGAGATAGTGGGTTCGAGTCCTACTGTCAGCAACCCTGAAAATGGTTTTCCGTGGTTTCCCATTTTCACACCAGGCTGTACTTTAATGAAGACCACGACCGCTTCCTTTCCTATTCCATCGTCGCCATAAGACCTATCTGTGTCGGTGCGAGGTAAAACAAATTATAAAATTAACTGGAAGCGATGCCAGGACTCAGGTAAGGGCCCCGTGACCACCAATCTACGCTCCCATTGTAAGAGCCCATGGGATCTCTTTTAGTCACCTGTTACGACAGCCAGAGGTTACCGTGAATGTTAGTCTTCCGACACCCCCCACAGGAGAATCGGCGACTGGATGATTATGATCGGGTTACGTACAACACATCACATTGCAAACAATCAGAGAAACACACAGTAGTGATCCATAGGGTTGGCGTCAGGAAAGACACTTGGTCGCAAAAAAAAGGCCAGATCCATATCAAGTACAAACATGAATAAACTGGGAAAGCGACCAGGAAGAAGTTATTTCACGTGCCAGTAAACCTACCAAAATGATGCATTTGACCACCTACAAATACCACCAGATTGAACTGGGTTCGAATCTACCCGCATGGGGTATCAATCAGATAATCATACTCTCTTAACAGTAAATTGCAAGAGAAAAATGAAGGCATTCGATTATTCGAAGAATAATGAGATTGTACGGAGAAAGGGAAAGGCCACGAACGATGTGAAAATGAAATATTCCCTAGGCTTGTAAATATACTACGGCCGTGATCTGTAGAGAACATGAGTTGAACAAAAGAGATCACTTAAGAATGATGGAAGTGAAAAATAAAAGCAAGTAATATCGGACTCGGTTAGGGACCCATTGTCGTCAATCCACACTCCCAAGTTAAAGTCCTCCATCCTCCATAAAACAGAATTTTCTGCCATTTAAGGCTTTCACGGGCCACAGATATCGGAAGATCATGGCGGAGTGTCTACACGGTCCTGCCGAGTTAGCAGATAAGTACCGTTAACCTGCTAAAGGTGAAATGTTCGACTGTTATCGAAAAAAACAAGTACTCCCAGCAAAAGTGCAATATATTTCGGCGTACCGTAAAGAAAGTGCACTACTTTAGGTAAAGTGAGGACATTATAATTTACTGTACTAATGTAATGTTCTTGCCTGTTAAACCGGTAGCCTCAGGTTAAATTCGGCCAACTCAAATATTTTGATCTAGGTGTGAGTGTTTCGTGAGTTTAATTGAGAAAAGCTACCTGGTTTGAGAGTGAACCTGGTCACAAAAGAGAAGCAGTATTTCATTTAAATACATTTTAAAAACTAGTTTATAAGACGTAATCGAAATGGATGCAAAGCAACACATAAATTAACAATAACAAGTGGAATGTACAACTAAGCTGGAAAACTGAAAACAGCCAGTACGTGGATTAAAGGTGCATATTTCTCAAGTTTTAATGTTAAAAACATTTCTTTGCAGACAAAGTAGGAGTCCCATACTACGAAAAACAATTTCAAACAATTTCCTTGCCGAAAGTTGAATGGCTGAAGGGTAATAATAATAATCATATGGCCTCAGCTACCACATGCAGACATTTCAATTTGACGCCATCTGGTTGTCTGGTCGTCAATTTCAACGTTCCGTTTTACTCTAAGCCCACTAGATGGCAGACCGAGTAAATCGAAACCCTCTTGGGCGTCTATGGCTGAGATTTAATGAATTTTGTCGGGTTAACACCAAATGTGTGACCAGATATCTTTTACATGCCGACATCGTACGACATGGAGTGTCGAATGGACTTTTTTCCGCCCTCCAAAAATCCGACTACCTCTGCCGGGTTTGAACCCGCTATCTTGGGATCCGGAGGCCGACACTCTACCACTGATCCACAGAGGCAGGTGGCTGAAGGGTGTGGAAAGGTTTCAAATCGTTAGTCTTGTATATACTACGAAACTAAAGAATCAAATTTCGAAAATTCCTTCCAGACTAAATGCAGTTACAGCCTAAACTCGCTTGTTTCTTTACTCGTTTTCTCTTTCATTCATATTCTAGCCAAATTAACTTATTTACATAATTTTTCTGTAATTTGTTCCTTGCTTCAATGCATTCAGGCCTTTTTTTTCGATTTTTTGAAAAATGTCTACACTGAATGTAGTTATGAGGGCTCTAATCGACCGGATAACGATGATTAAAAATAGGATTGGAATTTTTAGGATTAAATAAATATATATTCTCGCACGTTATTCGTAGCTCATATCCTTAGGATGATTTCAACATGATTTCAACGTTGAGTTGCCTGCCTGAAGAGCGAACTGTAGAATTATCCTTTCCTTTCCTTTTTTTTTTTTCTTTTTTGGCTGATCCTCATCTATCTTTCCGAATTATTATTAACGTATCTGCCCTTTACCCGTTGGTCACGGGTTCGATTCTTGGCCATTTCAGGAATTTTAGTTCTGGAAAGACGCCAGAAACATGGTTCTATCAATCAACAACTACTGATCTGCATTTAGGGCAGTCGCCCAGATGGCAGATTCCCTATCTGTTGTTTTCCTATCCTTTTCTTAAATGATTGCAAAGAAATTGGAAATTTATTGAACATCTCCCTTTGTAAGTTATTCAAACCCCTAACTCCCCGTCCTATAAACGAATATTTGCCCCAATTTGTCCTCTTGAATTCCAACTTTATCTTCATATTGTGATCTTTCCTACTTTTAAAGACACCACACAAACTTATTCGTCTACTGATGTCATTCCACACAATCTCTCTACTGACAGCTCGGAACATACCACTTAGTCGAGCAGCTCGTCTCCTTTATCCCAAGTCTTCAAAGCCCAAACTTTGCAACATTTTTGTAACGCTTGTCGGAAATCACCCAGAACAAATCGAGCTGCTTTTCTTTGGATTTATTTCCGGTTCTTGAACCAAGTAATCCTGGTGAGGGTCCCATACACTGGAACCATACTCTAGTTGAGGTATTACCAGATACTTATATGCCCTCTCCTTTACATCCCTACTAAAACCCTTAAATACCCTCATAACCATGTGCAGAGATCTGTACCCTTTATTTATAATCATATTTATGTGATTACCCCAATGAAGATCATTCCTTATATTAAGACCTAGGTACTTACGATGATTCCGAAAAGGATCCTTCACCCCATCCTTGGGGTTCTCAGCACTGTGATACTAACTAAGAATCTGCCTGTTACGAGAGGCAGCGAATTCGGTCGTGGAAGCTAAATAATTCTACTGAGGGTGTCGTAACACTGACCACGTAACATTCCAATATCTCCAGGTCATCTGGTTAGGCAGCGGACATCTTGGCAGGCCGAAGGATTTAATAGCCCATAAGCCGTACAAGTTAACGAAAATTATAATAAGAAAGGGGTTATCTTGGTCCTAGTATTTTTTTTTAATTTATTGGGTCAGCAAGTGTGTGGAATTGGCCCAGCTATACGGCGAGATACCCTTCATTACGCCAACCCTATGCGAAGAGATGTAATCACTGTTGAGTGTTTCTGCGGGGGTTACAAGTATAATGAAGTTTAAGCAAGCGGAAATTGTTATCAGTGGAATTCTATGTAGAAGGGATACTGACTGGAGGGTGATTAGGGATTTAAATGAGACTATGGAGTGGGTATGTGGTAAACTGGGAGCGAAATTTCTAGATCCTAATGGGTGGGTAGGAGATAGGATCTGCGCTCAGATGGCCTTCACTTAAACCGCAGTGGTACGTATAAGTTAGGAAATTTGTTTGGAAGGGTAATAGGGAGGTATATTCAGGGAAACGGGGTTGTCTAGGGAGCAGTGATAAGGGTACAGAGATCTGGAAGTCAAGTAGGGATGACATAAAATGTTAGTGTTGATCTGTAGAAGTATTGTAAAGAAAGGAATAGAATTAAGTAATGTAATAGATATATATTTACCAGATGTTGTAATGGGAGTTGAATCATGGCCGAGAAATGATATAATGGATGCAGAAATTTTCTCACGGAACTGAAGAGTGTATCGTATAGACAGGATAGGAATGGTGGGAGGTGGAGTATTCATTATGGTGAAAGAAGAATGTGTAAGCTACGAAAAAGTGAAAGATGAGAAACATGAAATTCTAGGTGTAAGGCTCATTTCTAGAGATAATAGGCAACTGGATGTCTTTGGGGGTGTACAGACCGGGAAAGGGTAGCGCTGACACGGATTCAGAATTATTTGATAATTGGGAATGAAATGCGAACGACAGGAAGCATGATCAACATTTGGCAAATAAACTAATATGGGAAGGACAGGTGATTCATAAAGTGATGGAACCAACTAGAGGGGAAAATATCGTGGACGTTGTGCTGGTAAAACCAAATGAGCTCTATAGAGAAACCGAGGTAATAGATGGTATTAGTGATCATGAAGCTGTTTTTGTCGTAGTTAAAAATAAATGTGTTAGAAAGGAAGGTCTTAAAAGTAGGACTATTAGGCAGTACCATATGGCTGAAAAAGCAGGCATGAGGCAGTTTTTAAAAAGTAACTATGATCGGTGGAAAACTGTAAATAAATATGTAAATAGGCTCTGGGATGGGTTTAAAGTTATTGTTGAGGAATGTGAAAACAGGTTTGTACCTTTAAAGTTGCTAAAAAATTATAAGTCCCACCTTATTATAATAGAGAAATAAAGAGACTAAGAAGGAGGTGCAGATTGGAAAGAAATAGAGTCAGAAATGACTGTGGAAGTAAGGAAAAATTGATGGAACTTACTAGGAAATTGAATCTAGCAAAGAAGGCAGCTAAGGATAACATGATGGCAAGCATAATTGGCAGTCATACAAATTTTATAAATGGAAGGGTATGTATAGGTATTTTAAGGCAGAAACAGGTTCCAAGAAGGACATTCCAGGAATAATTAATGAACAAGGGGAGTGTGTATGTGAGGATCTTCAAAAGGCAGAAGTATTCAGTCAGCAGTATGCAAAGATTGTTTGTTACAAAGATAATGTCCAGGTAGAGGAGGAGACTAATGTTGAAGAAGTATTAAAATTTGCATATGATAACAATGACTTTCACAATAAGATACAAAAGTTGAAAACTAGAAAAGCGACTGGAATTGATAAGATTTCTGGGGATATACTAAAGACAATGGGTTGAGATATAGTACCATATCTGAAGTACTTATTTGATTATTGTTTGCTTGAAGGAGCTATAGCAAATGAATGGCGAATTGCTATAGTAGCCCCTGTGTATAAAGGCAAGGGTGATAGACATAAAGCTGAAAATTAAAGGCCAGTACGTTTGACATGCGTTGCATGTGAGCTTTGGGAAGACATTCTTTCTGATTATATTAGACATGTTTGTGAAATTAATAACTCTATAGAAGGCAGTTCGGTTTTAGGAAAGGTTATACCACTGAAGCTCAACTTATAGGATTCCAGCAAGGTATAGCAGATATCTTGGATTCAGGAGGTCAAATGGACTGTATTGCGATTGACCTGTCTAAGGCATTTGATAGGGTGGATTATGGGAAACTGCTGGCAAAAATAAGTGCAATTGGACTAGACAAAAGAGTAACTGAATGGTTTGCTATATTTCTGGAAAACAGATCTCAGGGAATTAGAGTAGGCGAAGCTTTATCTGACCCTTTAATAATTAAGAGGGGAATTCCCCAGGGCAGTATTATTGGACCTTTATGTTTTCTTATATATAAAAATTATATGAGTAAAGAAGTGGAATCAGAGGTAAGAGTAATAAAACAAGTTACAAGATGGTGAGCAACTGTAACGTGACCTCGACAATGTTATGAGAACGAGATTGACTGTACTGAAACTAGACAAAAATATCGTTCATACAGGAATTCTGACTCGGTCAGCTTCAGAAAGGAGACGTTTTATTCAAAGAATAGATTTGAAAATCCACATCCCGTTTCCATTCATTCGACTGGGTCAAGAATGGAATGGATGAAGCCCCCATCTAGTGGCGAGGATAGGAAATGTGCCAGCTGCCGAAGCCTATCGCACTCATCTGGGGCAATGATTAATGAATGATTAATGAAATGAAATGATATTGGAGAGTGTTGTTGGAAAGAAAGGTGACAGGGATAACCAGCACGAATTACTCATGGAGCGACCAGGATTTGAACTACGGTATCCAGCAGTTAGAGGCCGGCGCACTGTCGCCTGAACCACGGAGGCTTCCCAGGAGTAGATGTAGCACCTGTTAATCCACATATACCATTCGTTCTTAAATGAAGGCAAATCTTGTAAATTTGGGCTTCTCTGTCACAATACTTAAGTCACCAGGAAAAACTTTAATGTTGGGGCAAATCTCTTCACTCCGGTGTTTGGATAGTTGTATGTAGCTTTCTAAAGGGTATTCAGATTGTAATCTGCAACTGCACTCAATATGGTTTGTAAGGAAATACTCTAATACCTGTTCTGGCCATTCAGATGCCATATAAGACTTGGATAGTGTTACTAGTGTAAAAAATACAAGACCATTTAGAATTTACAATTGCTAGATAGTTAATTCAACTGTTGCAGACAGGCTTACATAATACTTATTTTTACAGTTATTCTACATAACGACGATCAATCCTCGGTTTGCAGGAACATGTGTTTGTACTGTATGCAGCATATTTCATCCCTTCCAGTCATGTAACGCGCTGCTAATATTTCACCACTTATTATGTGTGTTTTCAAATGGATAATTGCCTTTTGCGTCGCTCTGTTGAAGGTAACTTCCGATGGCAGCGTCAGATGCGGAGTTCGAACACCAGACCGCAAACCTGTCAGCGCGCAGCGGGTAACTCGCCCTTGATGGTTCCGGCTCAATCTGTCAGCCACACACTGGTGATTGATTAGTGCTGTTCCTGGTAGGTCCGAGACCAGTCCTGCTTCTTCAATCGAAGTGTTCTTGTACAAGAACATGCTCGCTCACCAGTAACCAGCGCAGCTTCATACAGGCTCACACTTCTTCATGGTTGTTGGACTTACTGTTGAGTTTCAAAAACACCTCAATACAGGGCAATATAATTTTCTTTACTGACCTGAAAAAGTTCACATTTTTGTTGGCTTTGAACAAATAATGAGCCCTTAACATTAGCAAAAAGTATACTTTTCTCTCTACAAATACTCTTATAATATAATATTGAAATAGTAAAAGAATTCAAATATCTCGGAGAATGGATTAGTTGGAATGCTGTGCAACGCAAAGCAATGGAATCCAGGAAAAATGAACTTGGAACTGGCTTCCAAATAACAAAAGGTGCATACAACAAGAAATACATTTTATGGGGGTCAAAACTTAAACAATATTAAACAGTGATTAAACCAGAAGCACTATACGCAGCAGAAACAATAAACACGAATTTCAAAGGCCAGATGGAGGAACTTAACTTCATTAGAAAGAAAAAATTTAAGAAAGATCCAAGAACCAAAATTTCAGGATAATAAGATAATGTACATCAAGAATGAAACGCTCTATAAGAAAATATAAAACCGAGCTCGATAACTGCAGTAGCTTAAGTGCGGCCAGTATCCAGTACTCAGGAGATAGTGGGTTCGAACCCCACTGTGGGCAACCCTGAAGATGGTTTTCTGTGGTTTCTCATTTTCACACCAGGCAAATACTGGGGCTGTACCTTAATTAAGGCCATAGCCAATTCCTTCCCATTCCAAGGCCTTTCATATCCCATCGTCGCCATGAGACATATCTGTGTCGGTGCGACGTAAAGCAAATAGCACAAATTTAAAAAAATTAAAAACTCGCAGATGTTTAGCGAAAAAGAAGGATACATTTCTACGGTCATTTTCTCAGAATAAACTCTAATAGATTAACCAAACAAATCATTGACTTCTTCCGTAACCGCAAAACAAAACCCAACTTGTTTAAAGAAACTGAAAAAACCTAGTAGTATTAAAAATTACAGAAAATTCACTATTCGATCGAACAGCTGAAGTTATAAACTAATGACGAAAATATAAGGTTCCAAACCCATTATCTCGGAAGATGAGAGGAAATTAAAATCAGGAAGATAGAATGAAGAAATACTGGGCACTAAGCAAAGAACAACACACGGAGAGATGATTGATTCAACGTACCCGAAAGAGGGTGAAATTAAAGAATAATATATTATATCTTGTAGGTTGAACAGTTATAATATTATTGGATTTTACATCCGACCTTTACGGAAGACGCCTAGGTGCCGAAATTTTGTCCCGAAGTTCTTTTACGTGCCACTAAATCTACCTGCCAACTTGAGCTCAGAAGGCCAGCGCTCTACTCTCGGAGAGAGAATGATATGAAAATTAGCATTTCGGAAACTAAAGTGATGTCAGTATGGGAAAAACTAACGAGTATTGAATGGGAGGTAGGTAATACAGAACTGGAATAGGTGGATCATGTCATTAATGTAACTAATGCATCGAAATGCTGCTTTGGTGCAATATCGTAATAGTGATAGATACAGATTATTATTATTATTATTATTATTATTATTATTATTATTATTATTATTATTATTATTATTATTATTATTATTATTATTTCATAAGATACAGGTACTTTTGTAGATAAAAATCTGGCCAAGTTGGAGGCACGTTGCCCTCCATCACATTAAACCACTCCTATAGCACAAAATTCCGACATCGTGAACTTTCCCACAAACTATGGTAATTGAGAGTATGTTAATAAAATATTATTATTTTTATTATTTTTATTTTCTTCAAAATATTCACTCATTTAATGTAGTCTTTAAATTAAATGGAAACTGTCATAACCAATGCAGAGTTGAACGTACTTACAACGTGTGAAAAATCTGACTACCTGTTTGCATAAGATGTCACGACTATCAACAAGTTTCATGTAGGTACACATCATAGATGCTGAGAAAACTGCTAATTTGAAGCAGCTCTTAGGTAGGTGTTTACTTTACGAGATGGCGAGCTTGTTATTTTTGTACTAAGTAAACAACGCAAAGATGGAGCAGATGGTAATGTTTGTAGTGTTCTAGAACTTGAATATTTAATGTGATACGTAGCCTTCAAGAATACTTACGAGGTTATCACCTCCTCATATCGGTGGGTTGAGGATTACACTGTGGCATACATTAGAGTCCTTGACTCTATATACATCGTTCTCAGCTCCTCTCCCAGTCTCGCCTCTAAATATTTAAAAAATCCATTGAGAGACAGATTTCTTGATACATTCTTCGTGAGGATGTCGCTCCGTCAACGGTGATTCGAATTCGCACGCTGGGCTGTGTGAATCTAATGAAGAGAGCCGGGCTGAGTGGCTCAGACGGTTGAGGCGCCGGCTTTCTGACTCCAACGTGGCAGTTTCTATAGTGGCTCAGTACAGCAATATTTGAAGGTGCTCAAATACGTCATCCTCGTGTCGATAGACGAACTCCTGCGGGATGCAATTGTGGCATTTTAGCTTCATTTAAAATCGTGAAAGTAGTTTTTGAGATGTAAAACCAATCACATGGTAATCATTAATAATTATATTTTCTTCACTAGCGTAATTTCCCGAAGGGTTTTGATCACTCAATACATTATCTAAATATCAGGCCACGTATTCCAATTTATTTTTCTTCTGAGTTCATTGTTTTATCGTCGTACACGACCTCATGTTCGGCCTGTGTAAGGGCTCGTCCTATGCACGTTACCAGCGAATGTATTGGTGCTTGCGCAGATGTGATTCGGACAGTGAGTCGCCTTCTTGTCTAAATAGCAATGGAAGATACATTGCTTCGGATGGAAATAAAATTGCGATGGCCATTGTAGACAAGCAGTCATGGCTGTTCAGAAAGATGCTGCCCCGTGTCTCCACCAGGAAGTGAACTTGGATAACCATAAGACCCTATCAATGACGGACAGTGTAGATGTTCCAACCAGTTTGTTTTCAGGGCCCGAAGAGTCCGGTCCTATTGTTATTAAGCTTAAACCCACTCATCTTTACATACAGATCTATCCTACGATGATGCTTTAATCCTAACTGCTAGAGCGCAGGAACTGCATTTCAACGTGGACCATCATATTCACAGGAAGGAATATTGATTGAAAATGAAGAACGAAGGGACGAAGGAGATGATCACTGACAAGCAGACTACAAACTAGCCCGATGTGAGGGTGGTAGCTGGTTTCGAGTTCATTGTGCAATTCATCCATGTGGGATCTGTGGCATCCAATGCAGGATGTTCTGACGAAATAAAAAAAGGGGCGGTTATATACAAAATTGAACAGAATTTGGGAAGACCGATCAGTAAATAAGAACTCCAAAGTGCACTTTGTCTACTTTCTTATCTTCCTCAATGCAACCAATGCAGTCATGGACAATAACATTGGCAGATGGAAAGGAAATTGAGAGTTTTGAAATGTGAATGCCTGCGCATTCTCCATGTACCTAGGACTGAACATCAAACCAACGTGTCTGCGCTGGAAAATTTGGGCATGCGGACAACACTCGTCCAGAAAATTGGAGAGGCCTGTGTCTGACACAGAATTTAGGACATGTCGTCAAATGAACTGATATCAGAAGCAAAATTGTTGTAGAAGACATGCTCATCGGTAGGAGACACTGAGGGAAACATGAAAATCAATGGATGGATCAGGTGCAGTCTCTGGTAGCAATATCTCCCCGTGAGGACACTTCATATGGCACTAGATCACAAGATCCGGCGAGACTAAACTAGGAGAGTCAACACACGAGGCGCCATCCTGTCCTATCAAGAAATTAGGACTGAACAGGAGACCCCACTCCTAGAGCCAAACATTAGAGATCTCATGTTACCCTTCCCTTTCTAAATCTTCCGCTATGTTTTTAAAATTGCTGTCCATTATCAATAAATTAATATCGATATCTAATCATAATTGTGACATTTAATTCGAAACTCACAATGCCTTTCAAATATAGGGCATAATTTTACTAGTGTTGAACTAGCATGAGTTATTATTATTATTATTATTATTATTATTATTATTATTATTATTATTATTATTACACCTTGATGTTACAGAGGTCCAGGTAGTTACTAGATGACTAAAAACAATCAAATCATATCAAAAGTGGTTACGTGCCAGAAGTGACCGTGCCGGTTGTGACCACGTCAAAATCGTGCCGTTAGCGACCGAGAGGATTAAACATCGTGCCGCATGCGACCAATCAATCAATCAATCAATCAATCAATCAATCAATCAATCAATCAATCAATCAATCAATCAATCAATCAATCAATCAATCAATCAATCAATCAATCAATCAATCAATCAATCAATCAATCAATCAATCAATCAATCAATCAATCAATCAATCAATCAATCAATCAATCAATCAATCAATCAATCAATCAATCAATCAATCAATCAATCAATCAATCAATCAATCAATCAATCAATCAATCAATCAATCAATCAATCAATCAATCAATCAATCAATCAATCAATCAATCAATCACTAATGATCTGTATATAGGGACGTGGCCGAAGCTGAAGACTGCCTATCGGCTGTTTACCTAGTATTTTCTTAAATAATTTCAGAGAATTTTGAAATATATCGAAAATTTTCCTGGGTAAATTAGTCCAGTCCCTAACTCCTTTCCGTATCTACGAACTTTTCCCGAATTTGTGGTCTTGAATTCCAACTTCATATTCATACTTTGATCTTTCCTACTTTTAAAAGTACCACTCAAACTTATTTGTCTACGAATGTTATTCCACGCCATCTCTCCACTGACAGCTCGGAACATACCGCTTATTCAAACAGCTCGCCTCCTTTCTTCCGACTCTTAGCGTAACGGTGCAAGCTACAGACCTGCAAATTACTGGACTGTGATTCTCTTTCCAAGATCTCTTGTGATAATTTTGTGCATCACTTACCTTCCATCCTGTATAGACTGAAATGTGCTTTGATTATTTAACATGATCCCACAAAACTTCAAAGCACCTAATTAAATGCTACCACTTCTTTTGATTACCTTGAACGTTTTCAATTTTTTTTAGCGTATGGCTTTTAGTGCTGGGAGTGTCCGAGGACATATTCGGCTCGCCAGATCTGAAGCTGCTTTTCCCGGTACACCCCCTTGGAGTGAGCTAAATGTACTACCGCATGAGTATATTGTCTGTGGACGAAGGTGTAATTGTACGGGTTAGGAATGGTAAGGAAGTGGTCATGACCATGAGAAAGGTACTATTCTGTCATTTGGCTGGAGACTGAGATGTTTGGTACTTTCTCCCAGATATGGAAACACAGCTCCATATATGGACTTGTTGTAGGATAAAACGTAAACGCGTCACCATATTTCGTGTTGTTAAAACCACCAGCTTTCCCCGGGATTGTTGCGTTAAGTAGGGGCAGTAGCTGCTTATAGGAGTGGTTTAAGTGACATTGCACATAGTGCTGGTACTTCACAGTATATTCTTCAAAAGCAACTTAGGAAGACGCTGTTCTGTCGTTTCTGTTTCCAGAAAATCCAGGGACTGATCCTGATGATCCCCAAGAACTGTATTTATAGATAAGGTAACTGAAATGCAAATATAATCTTCGTTAAAATACAGAAGGACGTTCGGAATCTCTGGTGACGAGTTTGAAGGTCACTGGCGGCGCTGTTATCAACTTGATCACGTCAAAATGGGGAGTGAGGATTCACGTCAGTACTGAGAACATGTGTGTAGAGTTTCGTGACATTGGCTGCAACGATGCCGAAGCGGGAGAGCTACATAACAGTCTTTCCCGATGCTAAATATAGCTATTCTGCAATCCCATGAATGTACAAGAAGCGTGATTTCTTGGTATCAAAGAACGAGATCAGTGCTGTATTAAATAAATTGGCAAAGGCCGACTGGGCTTAATTCCAGAGGAGGAAAAACAGGAAAATCCACGACCAGCCACCAGCCGTACACCAGAAGTGATGAGGAAAGCGAAAGCCCTTGTCTCAGGTGGTAACCCTGCCCACGAAAGGACGTAAGTTGGGGATGGTTGTTTTAACAATTACCACCACAATCAACAAGGACCTGCAATTAGAAATGCGGCATAAGCGCCGAGCTCACAAGCTGTTGCCTCATCGCATCTCGGAACGTCGCACTAACTCAAGAAAGCTGTGATGAGCCATTCCCTGAATACCTCAATATACGTAATATGGTAATCTTAGCAACGCATCAATTATTCGCATGCAAGAAGCAGGGTACGAACTCTGAAGTTCCGTTATAGGCAAGCTGGGAGCGGTATGGAATGGAATATTCCAGAGGGTAGCTCTCCAGTTTGAATTCGAAGCGAGTCGTTGCCACGGTTACTATGCACGCTACCAGCGTTCAAACTTTCAAAATTTACTGACTTTTGTGTGAGAGTGGCTAGATTCAAACGAAGAGAGCTCTACAATAAGGTGCGAGGATGACCAACTTCGAACTCGCAGTAATGCATCTCGAGATTGTCAGCGGTCATTTCCCCATTAAGCTAGGATTCCACAGTTCCAAACTAAATAACACCTGCAGTCATAACTATCATTCACTCTTGGATCCTAATAATGTCATCTCGAGTCTCCATTTAATAATTTCATTTGAACGAGAAGTCGTTGTTAAGGAGAAAGCCGGTGAACCGTCACCCAGCCACCCAGCCGTAGGTGGGCCTCGTGATACAAAGGGGTAGGTGGTTACTAAAGGAGCCCTGGTGGGGCAAGCGTCCTCACTCTTCTGAACTTGGTGATGCGAATAACACGTTGTCCGCGAACGGGAGACTTTCTTTGTATTATCAAAGGACCGTTATACACCTGTGCGCGTTTATAGTTAACTTTATTTTCATCTCTAGCAAGACAATTACAGGACAGTTTTAATGTCCTAAGTTATAATTCGCCGTGTTCATAGACCACGAGTTGGTCACGCGAAGATGTTACTTAGAAAATCAAATTAATTAAAGCTCGAGCGTTGCGCGTGAGATTGCTGAACACCCGAACTGTGGCCGGTATCTCACAGCGGTTCGTGAACGCGTTACATGTGTATCGTGTGGATCTCGTACATTTAGCCACTACATAAACTTATGTCGATTGGGTTGAACCTTTAAACTGATGACACATACTTCGGACTAATATTTATGTGTAGGCTGAGCCAATTACAGCCTAACATCAGGATCGGCATCGTGTAAAGTGTACACGTTAAGCGGTGAAGAAGTTGGTACTAATCTACTTGTATTCTGCAGAAACCCAGGAGAAAATCATGGATGAACGTGGTATCAACGTCCGGACCTGCCAACCATTGTGTAGCACCGGAATTATGAGCAACTAAACAGCCTAGACATGTGGCTGTGGAATCCGGGGTGAATGACGACTGACTACGAAATATAAGTACCTAAATCCAATGTTAAATGGCATGATATCAGTGTAGGAAAAGTACATTCAGGTTAGGGAAATTAGCTACTATTTATTCTTGTTAAATATCAGCTATTACAGCTGTAGTCTGATTTGTTTCATGTAACGGTAAATATTTGGCAAAGGGGGTGTGCATGCTCTTCACCTATGCCACTTGTACATATTTATATTATTTAAAAGGGTAGAGGGTCACGCCTTAGGATTATTTGTCTGTTTGTATTCATTTTGGCTTGTGTGTATTTAAGTTATTCCACGTTTGCTGTAGTTATTTGGGGAAGAGAGTCATTGATATGAACAAAGGCTATCCGCCAACAGCGTTGGGTAATTCACGTACTTAGCAACATAATGTTAGGTAATTCTCTGCATGCTGTATTAATATTATTTCAGCTGTCTCGGAAATTGGTGTGGGAGCTTGACCTTCGTTGAGATAGTTAGTTTCTTTTAAAATTGCGGGAAGGCAAGTCAGGGATACCACTTGGGGATGAACCCAGAATCATTGAGATGACAGGCTTGACATGCTTGAGGATTGAAATGAGGCATAATATATGTGTTAAGGCGAGATATGCCTTTGAGAATTGAGGAAGCCTTATATGCGTGAGTGCTAAATTAGCCAGCAGAGAAAGGTAAAGAATGCATCGGCTAGGTAGAGAATGTGTTTGTCATTTGTTTTGCCTCGAGAATATTTGTGTAGCAGGCCAAGACCTGACTACTTGCAGTACCGTTAGTTCAGTGAACCACTGGCAGAGAACATGTCTCCCCTACTGCGTGAAAGTGAAAGTCGCCTTGAGGATGCCTTCCCTCGACAGCTCAGTGTTTGTTTTCCTCAACAGCTGATAGTTACAGAGCCGAAAATACTGACAACTTGGTGTCTGTAAGACGCAAAACCTGACGCCATCTGCATATCACGAGGTCGACTCCCCAAATATCATAATTAGTGTATATATATATATGTGTGTATGTAGTTCTTTCCACAGGTGTGATCTTCTGCATTGTTTATGTGATTTTATGTCTTGTTGTGTAAATTTTGGTGCATGTCAGCTCGTCGGCTGATTTCATTGATATCCATTTCCGCCTGGACTGCTTTGGTGAGCCCGCGAGCTCATGGTCGAAGCTGTGTAGTACGTAAGTTAATTAGGGAACCCACTAAGCCATAGTGTCTTTATATGTTTGTATCCGCAATTTAGACGGACTGTAAATATTTGTATTAGCTATTTTACGAATGTATTAGTCCTACCGGTTCATCACAGAGACGTTGTGTTAAAACAAGGCCTACGGGCAATCTTATTGGATTTATGGCTCTTATCCGGAGTAGTCAACCAATCAAATACGATGGGTCAAATAATTTAGTCGTCAAATAATTTAATCGTCAATTAATTTTGTCGTTAGATATTTTATTCGTCACTTTTTAGGTCGTTGACCGTTCGTATGTCAGCTGTTATAACGTCAGTTCATAATTAATTAACCTGTAATAGCTAAAATTTTAACCAATCAGCTTAATTATATTGACGACTAATTCCCCTGTATAGTCACGAGGATTCACTGTAATTCAATGGGCTTGAACCCGATCTTGTTTGCTTGTTTATATTATAATAATTCGTGTAAGCGCTTTACGCAGTGTAATTTGATTATATTTACGACTGGTTTGAGGTCGATTTCAGTAATTCTTAAACTATGTCAATTAGCATGGACCATTTGTATGTTTTTCTAGGGATTAATAAATCCATTTTACCCCATAAGCGTTTCTCATTTCAATATATATGTCCATTCTTCCTGTCAATATACTCATTAGTATAAGTATAGATTAACTTTTTGAGTCGCCCAAAATTCATCGAACAGGACCACCGCATTACCGAACCCTGAGTCTAGTCGGCAATAAAGACAGGAAATGGTACAGTATAAGGGCTATATGGCAGGTTCAGATGGAAAAATATAGTGACATTAGACGAAGCATATGTGTACCTTTGTGAATGTAACAAATTTCGCTCAAAAAACTATCAAACTATCAAAAACTATCAAAAAACTATCAAACATTGTATAAGGAATGCCAGGAAAGTTTTCCAAGTGGTTTCATCGTTGGATACTGCTACAATGGCAAGTTAACCATTCGCCGTGTCGCTAATAATGTGAAGGTGAAATCTACATACTATCAACAAGAGGATTTAACACCCATTTACAACACATATAGCCCATAACTGTATGGGAAGGCGAAAAGTCAGGTATGGGTACATCAAGATAAAGCATCCAGCCACACCTCTCGTTCGGCTTGTATTTTCTTAAAGAGAATGGAGATGGAAACTGGAGTCCGTGCAATTCCTTTTACTGACATTCCGG
This sequence comes from Anabrus simplex, assembly GCF_040414725.1. Lineage (NCBI taxonomy): Eukaryota > Metazoa > Arthropoda > Insecta > Orthoptera > Tettigoniidae > Anabrus > Anabrus simplex. The sequence continues at coordinate 291,911,248 of NC_090269.1, forward strand.
TAAAGGCATACAATAGGTCACCCTCTGACTTCTGTGCATTTGGACTCTTAAAAAGGACCTTAGGAAACAGACGTCCACACACTATCATTGGCCCCTGGAAAGTCAATCAAGAAGAGTGGGATAAGATAGACATGCTAGCTCTGCGAAAACTTCTGCTGCAATGGAAATTACGTTGTCGGGCTATAGCTAGAAATTCTGGATTTCCACCTGAAAATGATCGTTGGTGGATGCTTTGTTTTTCATAAGCTAATTATCCTTCAAATATCGTCCCCAGATATCCAAAACCACCTTCTGTATAACTGAACATATGTTATTCTGTGAACCATGTGACCTTGCCGCGGTGGGGAGGCTTGCGTGTCCCAATGATGCAGATGGCCGAGCCGCAGGTGCAACCATATCGCATGGGTATCTGTTGAGAGACCAGACTAACAAATGGTTCATCGAAAGAGGGGTACCAGCCTTTCGGTAGTTGCAAGGGCGGCAGTCTAGATGATTGACTGATACGGCCTTATAATAATACTCAACATGGATTAGCTGTGTCGATACTGCTACACGGCTGAAAGCAACGGGAAACTACAGCCGTAACTAACTCCTGAGGACATGCAGCTCTCTCTGTATGAATGATGTACTGATGATGGCTTCCTCCCGGGTAAAATATTGCGGAGGTAAACTAGTCCCCCATTCGGATCTCCGGGTGGGGACTACGCGAGAGGGGGCGATCATCAGGAAGAAGGATACTGACATTCTGCGAATCGGAGCGTGGAATGTTAGAAGTTTGAATCGTTGTGGTAGGTTAGAGAATCTGAAAAGGGAGATGGATAGGCTAAAGTTAGATGTAGTTGGTATAAGTGAAGTACGTTGGCAGAAAGAACAAGATTTTTGGTCAGGCAACTACCGAATTATCAACACAAAATCAAACAGGGGAAATGCAGGAGTTGGTTTAATAATGAATAAGAAAATAGGGCAGCGGGTAAGCTACTACGATCAGCATAGTGAAAGAATTATTGTCTTCAAGATGGACACCAAACCAATGACCACCACAATAGTGCAGGTCTATATGCCTACTAGTTCAGCGGATGATGAAGAAATCGAAAGAATATATGAGGAGATAGAAGATTTAATACAATATGTAAAAGGTGACGATAATCTAATTGTGATGGGAGACTGGAATGCAGTGGTAGGCCAAGGAAGAGAAGGTAGTACAGTAGGAGAATTTGGGCTGGGACAAAGGAACGAAAGAGAAAGTCGGCTGGTTGAATTCTGCACTGATCATAATTTAGTCCTTGCCAATATTTGGTTCAAACACCACAAACGACGGCTGTATACTTGGACGAGACCTGGAGACACTGGAAGGTATCAAATAGACTTTATTATGATTAGGCAGAGATTCAGAAACCAGGTGTTGGATTGCAAAACTTTCCCAGGAGCAGAAGTGGACTCTGACCACAACTTGTTGGTCATGAAATGCCATCTGAAGTTGACGAAATTGAAGAAAGGAAAGAACGCAAACAGATGGAATCTAGACAAGTTGAAAGAAAAGAGTGTGAGGGATTGTTTCAAGGAACATGTTGCACAAGGACTAAATGAAAAGGCTGAAGGAAACACTATAGAGGAAGAGTGGACAGTCATGAAAAATAAAGTCAGTAGGGCTGCTGAAGAAATGTTAGGAAGGAAGAAAAGATCAACTAAGAATCAGTGGATAACTCAGGAGATACTAGACCTGATTGATGAACGACGAAAATACAAGAATGCTAGAAATGAAGAGGGCAGAAAAGAATACAGGCGATTAAAGAATCAAGTGGATAGAAAGTGCAAGGTAGCTAAGAAAGAATGGCTGAAGGAGAAGTGCAAGAATGTCGAAGGCTGTATGGTCCTGGGAAAGGTAGATGCTGCATACAGGAAAATCAAGGAAACCTTTGGAGAAAGGAAATCTAGGTGTATGAATATTAAGAGCTCAGATGGAAAACCACTTCTAGGGAAAGAAGACAAAGCAGAAAGATGGCAGGAGCATATCCAACAGTTGTATCAAGGTAAAGATGTAGATAATTTGGTTCTAGAACATGAAGAGGCTGTTGATGCTCATGAAATGGGAGACCCAATTTTGAGGTCAGAGTTTGACAGAACTGTGAGTGACCTCATTAGGAACAAGGCACCTGGAATTGATGACATTCCCCTGAATTACTGACTGCTTTAGGAGAAATCAGCATGGCAAGGTTATTTCATTTAGTGTGCAAGATGTATGAGACAGGAGACGTCCCATCCGATTTTCGGAAGAATGTTGTTATACCTATTCCCAAGAAAGCCGGTGCTGACAGGTGTAAAAACTACCGCGCTATTAGTTTAGTATCTCATGCCTGCAAAATTTTAACACTTACTATTTACAGAAGAATGGAAAAACAAGTTGAAGCTGAGTTGGGAGAATATCAATTTGGCTTCAGAAGAAATGTAGGAACACGTGAAGCAATCCTGACTTTACGTCTGATCTTAGAGGATCGAATCAAGAAGTACAAGCCCACGTACATGGCATTCGTAGATCTAGAAAAGGCATTCGATAATGTTGATTGGACAAAGCTATTTATGATTCTGAAGATGATAGGGATCAGATACCGAGAACGAAGAATTATCTACAATCTGTATAAAAATCAGTCTGCAGTGATAAGAATCGAGGGATTTGAAAAAGAAGCAGCAATCCAGAAAGGAGTGAGGCAAGGATGCAGTTTGTCCCCTCTCCTTTTCAATATTTACATAGAACAGGCAGTAAAGGAAATCGAAGAGAAATTTGGCAAGGGAATCACAGTCCAAGGAGAGGAAATCAAAACCTTGAGATTTGCCGATGATATTGTTATTTTATCTGAGACTGCAGAAGATCTCGAGAAGTTGCTGAATGGTATGGATGAAGTCTTGGGTAAGGAGTACAAGATGAAAATAAATAAGTCCAAAACAAAAGTAATGGAGTGCAGTCGAACGAAGGCAGGTGATGTAGGAAATATTAGATTAGGAAATGAAGTCTTAAAGGAAGTAGATGAATATTGTTACGTGGGTAGTAAAATAACTAACGATGGCAGAAGTAAGGAGGACATAAAATGCAGACTAGCACAAGCAAGGAAGAGCTTTCTTAAGAAAAGAAATTTGCTCACTTCAAACATTGATATCGGAATTAGAAAGATGTTTTTGAAGACTTTCGTGTGGAGCGTGGCATTGTATGGAAGTGAAACATGGACGATAACTAGCTCAGAAAGAAAGAGAATAGAAGCTTTTGAAATGTGGTGTTACAGAAGAATGCTGAAGGTGAGATGGATAGATCGAATCACGAATGAAGAAATTCTGAATCGAATTGGTGAGAGGAGATCGATTTGGCTAAATTTGACGAGAAGAAGAGATAGAATGATAGGACACATCTTAAAACACCCAGGACTTGTTCAGTTGGTTTTTGAAGGAAGTGTAGGTGGTAAGAACGGTAGGGGTAGACCAAGGTATGAATATGACAAGCAGATTAGTGCAGATGTAGGATGCAATAGTTACGTAGAAATGAAAAGGTTAGCACAGGATAGGGTGGCATGGAGGGCTGCATCAAACCAGTCTATGGACTGATGACTCAAACAACAACATGTTATTCTAGTATTCAGAATTAACTGATTGTACATCTCCCATCCCACATTCAACCTTAAAATATCTCTTGCATTATTTATGACCCATCAGTGTTTCATCTGTGGAAGTAATATCTCTGTTTATAGCATTCCAAATTATATATTGCACTGATTTAGTTTTCAACGACAAGTTCTTGAGTTGGTTTTTACCTTTGTGCGTGATGTTATGTAGGCATGTTTTATTTAAACTTTCGTCATAAAATTTGACTTATTATCATTTGAAAACCTTTCACGGAATCGTCGGGATTGTTCTCCGTGGAGGCTTACGTAGACTATATTTCCCAACGACTAATTCAGTGTACATAATTAAATATTGTGCACGGTTTTCGGTTATAGCAGTTCACTATTTGAACAGAATTTCAACAGAACAAAGAACAATTTCATTCCCTACCTGTAAGCAGTGCTGTAAATATTTCGCCTTTTCTCTAACCTTCTCTTGTTCTGATTGTTCTTATTAAAATGAAAATTTGGTTGTCAACACCAGTGACATCCGGCACGATTACAGATTATGCGGTCGCTAGTGGCACGGGTCGCATGCGGCATGGTCGCATCTGGTACAACACCTCTTGAGTAAACACAAAGATCGTATATTTATTCTTATTTATTTTCTCGATGATAGCATAAGATAGCAGAAATGCGAACCCAGTTGCTTTCTTCTCCTTGATGATAGCTGACATAATTGGCGCAATCACTACTATAGACACTTAACTATTAAAGCTTGGTTTTCAAGACAACGCATTTGAGGTGTGAGGCCTGTAGCCGCGTCTTATGTAGGCCTATCAGAACTACTAGACATAATAAGGGTGGATTATATAATTACGAGGTGTGTGGTCTGTCCAGCTTCGCAGAGATAACAACGCTATGTCATCTTGGACAGATTCCTGCCACCATATTTATATGATAATTCGATTTCTACTCTGCATCGAGCATCAAGATTGAGTTTTCCTGTCGAAATGGATGAAAAGCTGACTGGAAAATATACGAGGTGGCTACACACCGTAATTATTAATTAACCTTAATTAGCACATTATTCTTGCAGGCGTTAGTAATTTTTATTTTTCAGCGGAGGAAACTCCCATTGACCGAATAACTATGTCCCGTGATCTTCATTGCGCGAAATAGGCGGTACTGAGTAGTACTGGATATTAATTAATCCGTATTACCAGTAGTAATAGTTAGTAGTCTGAAAATTCACTGCATTAATTTGAGACAATTCACATCAACATTTATTTAATATCCAATAATTCTAGCCGACTGTCAGAAAAAGTCAATGTCTTCCCAGTAAATGATAGAACAAATGAATATCGGAATATTCCTATTGGTGAAAAGTCGACTGTCTGTGCCTCTCTTGCACAATATCGCTTCCTTTGCCTATTCCTCTGCGCATTTAAGTATTCGCTGTGAACATCTGGTTACATTTTCCCTATCTTGATCAGATGTCCTAATCAGGCAGTCTCTCGTTATCTTTCCAACAACAGCAAATACAACGTGCTTAGCAATGCTCCCTGTGGAGAGAAAAATATCTTCTCTGCCAAATAGTGAGGTTTTGTGCAAATGAAATAACTTAATAGATGAAATATTTCAGAATTAATTTGCATCTGACCTTAGGATTGTGGGTGCAATAGCCTAGTGCACACTCCGCCTCTCCCTGAACTTACAGTTTCAAGTTTCGAGAAATGTTGTTCATCTGTTTTCCAACGATTTTGAAGACAAAATCATAAATAAACAAAAGCATACAGAAATTGAGCTGAACATACAGTATTGTCGAATTTTGTATATCTAATTCGAAACAGAAACGACGAAGAAATTTAAAGCGTACACAAAAGTTATATACTAGAATGTGCCCGCGGCTTTGCCCGCGTTTAGTAATTCAACCATTAGATGTTTCTAAACTCTTTATTTAAAAACAAATTAAAGCATTATATTTATTAACTCACATCTTTTTGACGTAAATTGCATGAAATGTATTATTTTATTTTTATTATATTGTTACTTTCAATGCTTAAGATACCGGGTTGATAGATGGTACAAATAATATTAAAACCATGTTAAAGACCATGATATATAATATAAAATATATTGTTTCCTTAGAGCTTTGGAATAAAATATAATAATGTCCTTCCATTTGGAGGTAAGATGTATCCTGTATTGTGTTTGCCTTTCGAACTCTTGAACAATCCACGAGCAGTTGACAATGGCAAAAGCACCGTTTTCGAAGATGGCGTTCTACAACTTTAACCGATTGTCCTATGTCAACATTTCAGATCTCTGCGTGTCGTAGAATTTACTGGGCTTCGCATACATACACACAAACACTTCCGAGTATTACGGGCTGATGGCTCCTCGTGTCGCGGGCCGAAAATGGCTTCCTAATCAATGGACTTACAGTTCGAGGAATACTACTTCGCCCGCGGCATGCTCGGTCATGATGGTGGCTTCAGTAATATTCGTCATCAGTTTGAGAGCCGTGTTCATTGCAGAGGGAAGGATTCATATTCCTGAGAAGGATAATCGGTGCCACAATCGTCCACCCCAAGATGTTCGTGGGTACTCCAGATGACTCCAAATTGTTCAAAATCTCTGTCGTGTAGTTGACAGCCTCATCTGTATGACATGTCGTGTCGATAGACTTTTTAATTTATAGGAAACCGGATAATTCTTGAGCTTCATGTCTTGGAGCAAGAATTGCTTTCAGACACAGCCATGCGTCTTAGGTGAAAACCTGTGCTCACCTATGACAAACATTTTAGATCTTTGTTTGCCGTGGATTTGGCTGGGCATCGCACACATGAACACAGACAGACAGACAGACAGACAGACAGACAGACAGACAGACAGACAGACAGACAGACAGACAGACAGACAGACAGACAGACAGACAGACAGACAGACAGACAGACAGACAGACAGACAGACAGACATCATGGATTGAAGGAAAATGGCTTCCTATTCCACGGACTTACAATGGCATCCTGACTGATTTATGTATTATTCCTTGTTTATTATTATCGTCTATCTTGTGTCATGTATGTTTCCTCTAAATTTATGAGTGTCCAACCCTTGTCCCCTATCTCTACGGGGTTTGGGTGTGAATTGAGATAAATCTTCCTAGCGAATTTTTACGACCGGATGACATTCATGACGTCAACCTAATCAGATGAGTAAATGAGATGGAATGAATGACATTATATATGATAGTAAGAATGAAGAGGATGAAACCCGGCGCTGGCACATAGCCCACTCCTCTCGAGTAGCTTAAGACTTTACATCCCGATCGGACGGACGAATCATCATCAACACCGTCATATGCCCTCACACCATATAAGATCAAAAACGGTTTCCTACGTCCTGGACGTAAAATGGCTCCTTGTGAATATTGTGTTCTCTACCTATCATATGTACGTTGTCTAGCTACAGCGACTCTATGCATTTAATCTTGGTGACAGCACGTTGGATTGTCATATCTCAATGCACGTTTTCCGGTGGTTTTTCGTTCATAACTCACCAACGAAAGCGAAAATGAAAATTCCGGCTTCGAGGTGCATTCGGACCCCTTTCCATCTACCTATGTTCAAAATTTCAGATCTCTGCGTGCTGTAGATTTTGCTGGGCATCGCGCACAGACACACAGACAAACACTTCCTTTTATAATTATAGTTTACTAGCAATTACCCGCGGCTTCGCTCGCGTGGATTTCGTAATTTGATCAAAGTAATCGTTCCTCGGCATTGTACCGAGACATTACCTGAAACTTCCTGAAGTATAAAAACTCACCCAAAAATTGAGTTTCATTTACACCAGAAATTCTTTGTAAACCATGTCTGTGGTATTACCTTTTGCAGCTAAGACGACCATGCGACTTAGAACTGTACATGTGAGAAACAGCCTTCCCTCATGTCGAAAAAATTAATACATATTTCTTTATTTTTAAAAGGAGATTCCAAATACGAATTTTCACGACTGTAATATCTTCAGTTTCTAAGATATAAGTATCCTCATAAAAATAATTCAACTATTTTTCACTTCCTTTCACCCCTGTTAAGTGCCTTCTCCGAAAACAAAAAAGGTACAGGTTCTTGTATTTTTAAAGGACTTTCCAAATGCCCAGTTTCTTGTCTCTAATATGTTAAGTTTTTGACACATAATGTAGACAAGGTTTTTCATATAGTGTTTTCGGAGGACCTTGGCAATTTGGTCTGTGGTGTTGTGAATGTAAGGCCATTCCAGGCTTGTGTCTATGTCATACAATTGTCTATGTCCTATATTACGCACACATGTTATGTAACCCTCTTAGACTGATTCTGATTGTTCCGTCAGCTTCCGCTTTGAACGCCAGCGCTGTACCGCGCCCGGGAAGCCATCTGGTGACGAATGAACGTACCATTTCCATTTCTATTATATCTTCTAAATTCAAAAGCGCATGTTTAGAAGCCTTTCTCGTGGACAGTTGAGATTTCCTTCTGATGACGCAGAGTACAGTTCTCTGCGAAACGTAAAGAATTTCACCTTATTTTCTTGACACGGCATAAGCCCAAAAGCCTACATCATATCTATAAGTACGGGCCGTGAAAGCATCAATGGCAACAGTAATGCCATTGCCATGCGGTGAATATGGAAAGTGAAATGAAAGCTTATCATGATACTTTGGGCTATTTGTCTATTGAATAATAACCTTGGAGCTGATCAAAACTACCAGTGTTATCTATCTATTAACAGGTGTTGACTTTCATATTCGCCGCTTGACAATAGCGTTACTTTTTCTTCATATTCTGATAGTGAATAGAAACTGTTCAATAACAGCCATTTTTGAGATATTGAACCCATGACCATCTTTGTAGTTACTTTAGGGCATATCTTTCCATTGGGTAGGCAGCTTATTGAACAATTTAATCCCATTATATCTATCATTTTATTGTGTCTTCATCAATTTAACATGTGGAAAATTTAAATCGTTCTTTCTCCGTGTATCTTATGAGTGAATATTTCTACGAGATGTCAGATCATCGAGATTTCATTTGAAAATAATGAATGCAATGAAATATGTGTATTGATGGGAGAGTCATAATAGCAAGTTCTTGAAACATAGGCCTGCATAACTCCCTGTTGGCCTCCCCTTTTATAGCTTTCATCATATTGCCATCTTTTGCCACTTAATGTTTTTGCGTCTGTCGAATTTCCTCATAATATGGTGCAGTATGATAAATGTGAATGGAAGAAAGCATAGCATCCACAAAACATCTGATTACTATTAAATGACTCTTTCAGTCTTCGAAGTAAGGATAACCCTCTAGACAGTCTTTTACATAACTTTCGTGAGTATACCAGGTTAACTTATAATCCGAATATATTCCCAATAACTTGACAGAACTGTGCTCATTCTCATCTTAAGTTCATTTAATTAAGTGAAAAGAAATAACTTCCGTCTTGTTACTATTTTAAAATAGTTTATCAGCCTGCTACCGATTGAATGATTTCTGTAGCAGCTCTAACCTTTCGTTTTCCACATTTGTTAACTCCTTACCACTTGTTATGACAGCAATATCATCTGCAGGTTAAATTACTCACAATAGCATTTATATACACGAGGAAGAGAAAATGTCCTGTAACTTAACCCTGAACTACGCCTGCTTTACTTTGAGTGCTATAGATATGTGGTTCCCAACCTGTACAATTTCAAGGATTTCCACGTGTGCAGAGAAAAAGGAACACAACGAAAATTGTTCTGATAGACTGCATAGCTATATGTGGTTAGGAAGCGTAAACATAGGAAGTGAATTCTCAGATACGTGTTATTAGAAGTAGGCCATCGATATTCATTCAAGGTTTCAAAGTTTGCATTTATATTATGTGTCAGCAACCACGTTATTTAAACTGTAAATGTGATCCTCTCTATACGAATTAATTACACATAAATCTGTTACGCACAAAATAAAAATACATTTTGTTAAAGTTATGAAATCAATATTATTGTCACAATGTAAAGTATGTAAAAACAACATTAGATTTATTGACAATATTTCGTTTCGTTTAAGTCTTCTAAGATATATGTGACAACTCAGAGTTTAGTACAGAAGTAGTATATCGTCAGCATCATTAGAATAAACACACAATGGATTGCTCGCTCTGCCTGTTCTATGTAGAAATTTTCTAAATTGTCCGTGGCCTGTCAAGAGCTGCGTAACGCGTGCTCCTGCTACCCTGTGGTATCAGCCTTTTAGTCCATTTCCGTCGTGGATCTTCCTGCCATCCTTGCTGCCATCGTTCCATTCGTCTGCCGTAAGCCATCTTCTGCAATTCTTAAAGCTGATCTCCGCTGTACTGCAGCTATCCTCCGCCGGTATTCTTCATGATGATGATGATGATGATGATGGTTTAAAGGGGCCTAACATCTAGGTCATCAGCCCCAAATAAATATACCCTTCTACACTGTTCGCCCCTGGAGCTCTGCACCGATTGTATCAAGCAGTACCTCAATTATTTATTCTGGGCTGTGTGAGTCCTGCACAGCAGGCAACACCTTAGCCGAGAAGAACCCTGTAAAGGGCTCGTAACTGAACTCAGTACCACCCATACAACAGCCAGACACTCTAACCGAATAATAAATTCTCCCTTAGCCAATAATGAAATGAAATTTGTTACATAATGACATTCGTACATTACAACCGGTAAACCCCAGCACACACCCACACACCCACCCACACACACACACACACCCATACCCACACAAACGCACACAAACACAAACCCACCCACACCCACAAACCCATCCACACCCATAAACCCACACACACACAACCACTCCTCCTCCCCCCCCACACACAAAAACACACATCTTAATTCACAATGTTCTGATGGACAGCTGGCGACTCCAAAACTTCTGATGTTCCGCTGGTGACTCCGAAATCCTCTGATGTTCCGCTGGCGACTCCAAAATCTTCTGATGATCGGCTGGCGACTGCAAAATCATCTGATGATCGGCTGATGACTTCAATACCTTCTGATGATATGCTGGCAACTCCAAAATCTTCTGATGGTCATCTAGCGACTCCAAAATCTTCTTACTGATAAACTGGCGACTCCAAAATCTTCTGATGGCCAGGTGGTGACTTCAAGATCTTCTGATGATGTCCATCGTCAGTCAACTTTACGTCCATCTTGGTCATAACTTGCGAGGACGTTGGTTGCATACAGCAGTCCTGCTACCAAAGGAGTTCGGTTATAGAAATGAAACTACCTCGCTGACATGGTCCTTCTCCTAACAGCAGTGTAACTTCCGATATGGAGAAGGATCCTAAGCACTCAATGTATGTATAATACTTCGTATAACATTATTGGCTTGCGTTGTTGAAAATCGCACTCCTTATCAAGCCAGGGTGCGGACCGTATAGTGAACAGAACCGCACGGCAGTAATAAGTTTATTATTTACTTCGGGCGTAAAATGTTCCCAGAGAAGGAAGTCTTTCAAGGGTTCCTTCATTTTGTCTCTCAGATATTTCTTTTATTTCTGAACAAATATATGCCACTATGCAGTAAATACTATCAATAAATACATAACATTGTGGACTTTCATTGAAACTGAATCTACTGTAAATCTATTCGGCATTTATTTGCAGTTTACTGTTAAGTGTCATTTTTCTTATGTTACTATTTCTCATTGTATAATTGTCAAATAATCATACATTATTAAGTCCCACGAAAGGCTAAGCAAATTTAATTAGTTCAGAATCTTCATAGTCGAAAAATAAACACTATATCAATAACAATATTACTCAAAGAATAAGAACTGTTTCCGTGGAAACTACAGCTATTTCCTTCCCAATACATTAAGGAAACCTTTTTAGTTCAATAAACTACCTTGTGTTCATAAGTTTTTGTTGATACAGTGTTTGTACTCTTAAGTTGAATGTAAAGAGCAGTGATGTGACGGTTCGGTCCAAGAAAATCTCACATATGTTGCTTCGAACTGACTGCTGGTGGCCTGCTGAGATTCCAAAGACAATGTTACCCAGTTATACGCTTCGTCCGCAGCATGCTCAGTCATGATGGTGGCTTCAATAATATTCGTCATCAGTTTCAGAGCCGTGCTCATTGCAGAGCATCAACAGCGTCGTATGCCCTCACACCATATAAGACCAAAAACGGTTTCCTACGCCCTGGACGTAAAATGGCTCCTTGAATATTGTGTTCTCTACCTATTTTATGTACGTTGCCTAACGACAGCGACTCGATGCATTTAATCTTGGTGACAGCACGTTGGATTGTCATATCCCAATGCACGTTTTCCGATGGTTTTTCGTTCATAACTCACTAACGAAAGCAAAAATGAAAATTCCGGCTTCGAGGTGCATTCGGACCATTTTCCATCTACCTATGTTCAAAATTTCAGATCTCTGCGTGCTGTAGATTTTGCTGGGCATCACGCACAGACAGACAGACAGACAGACAGACAGACAGACAGACAGACAGACAGACAGACAGACAGACAGACAGACAGACAGACAGACAGACAGACAGACAGACAGACAGACAGACAGACAGACAGACAGACAGACAGACAGACAGACAGACAGACACTTCCTTTTATAATTATAGATTATATACTGTAGACTACCAGCTGTTGTACCCGTCGTCGAGGAGACAACCTTTTTGCATGATTACATTTCTGTCGACACTTTACGTTGCTCCTGCGATTCTGAGGCACGTATGTGGATATGCTGCTGTCAGCGGTTAGCTATGACGTGGACTACTCGCTTCCTGGTCTTTCGCAGTTTCTTTATCTTTTCATCTTTTGTTTGTTAGTATTGATGCTGCTCTTCATACGACCCTTCCGCCTGGTAGAGAAACAAAGTATCAGGCTAATACTGAAAAAAGAAGACTACATACATATGTACAAAACCTTTAAAGGTTTCCAGGATGATTTCCGCAGCAACTCCACGTAGGTTTAGTTGTCGGCTCTTGGATTTAAATTTTCACACCATTGTCATTGATATTTCCCTTACTTTTCACTGCATCCAAAAAAATATATACATAAGAAAATGTTCATAAATCATATTCTACATAAGTTATGTCATAAGCAATTTTCCTGTACAACATTACGCTAATTTTTATGCTGTATGCTCCCTCTCAAGCTCCCTCCTAATGATTTTTGGAAACACAGACAGCTAAGATACTTTCGTCTTTGCCCTATTCTTAAAGACCAATGTTCATGAAAATACAACTATTCGTTTTCCCGTGATTCTGTAACAGACGAACAGACATAAATTAAATTGAACCCTTAGTAGACTATTACTTGTTCAATCCGGTTAAGAAACAAAGAATCAGATTAATATTAAAAAAAAGACTGTTTCATGTATAAAGATAGATTTAGATCATTAATTATTCACCAATCCGATATAAGAATATCAGGATGTTCAACCAATCGAAATTGTCTGTCACTGACGTTTTGTTGTTTTCGTGTTATCTTTCATTTTATCGCACCTACGAGAAGTTTTTAATAATACATTTCTTCACAGAACGCACAATCAACAACAGGACGTAACATTTTTTATTCTGATGTAGCTGACAGTCGACAGTTTTGTAGGCTGCAGCCCAAACAGTTTGAATGTAAAAATAAAAGTCTATTTCCACGGTGAGAATTTTGTTCTCTGTATAGGTTATGAATAAATATAAATATGATTTCTTTTATATGTATGCACTTTTATTGACACTGTGTCTGTGTGTATTGCGGATTAGAATTCACTCATGGTAACCTCTGCCTGTCATAGGAGGCGACTCAAAAGGAAAGCCGAATGACTCCTGGGATAAGGAGTCCTCTTCCACCACGCCAACGGTCTCTTAGGTGGGCGGATGAGCAGGTGAAGGTTGAGGGAAATCTCTTGCCCTTGGAAAGGGAAACGTCTATCAAGGTGGAAGAACCTACAGGTCAACGGCACAAGGATGTAGGAAGCAATCAGAAACTACTACATTAAAGATCGTAAGGATATCCCATGTATAGTAGTTATGCTGAGTTCTGATGATAGAGATGATTCTTGTGATCATGGAAATAGGAAGCCAAGATCCGGTAGGAGTTAGAACAACAGCGAGGCCTCTCCGGTCGTCATCTCGCAAAATACTCGCAAGGAAAATATTTTTTTATTGGTTCATGGAATGTAAAAGTATTGCTAAAACTGGTAAGATTGGAGGAACTAAAAAATTCTAGCATGAATATTTGAGGAATCTTTAGAATAATTCATAGCGGTAACAATAGAACCGGCAGTAGTGGAGTGGCAATCGTATTGAGAGGTAAATGGGTCCACAATACCGAGAACACTTATCAGCAGCCTAATTTTGAAAGTAAGGGCCAGACCAGTAGACTAGGTCTTAATACAAGTGTATTTCCCCACCCACGATGTAGAAGGGATGTATGAAAACATCGAAGAACTATTTGAAACTCTGGACAAGAACGCCAATGTGATTTTGATGGGTAATTTTAATGCTTCTGTAGGTTAAAATGAAAATGTTTAATACAGTTGTAAATTTGATCTCGGAGAAACAAATTCAAGATGCAGAAGACTGTTAGAGTTTTGTGAGTATTACGTGATGTTTATATCAAACACATGTTTCTAGGTTCCCAGAAGATGACGTTTTACTTGGAAAGCCCCTGAAGATACAAGAAGACACAGAAGATACAGAGGTACAGAAATCAAGTAAAATCCAGTTATAGTTTTCCAGGAGCTGAAATCGACAGTAATCACACTCTTGTTGCAGCTAAATGTAATGTCAGATTTAAGAAGTTCCAAACACTCAGACGAAAGAAGTGCTGCCTAAATACATTTCAATATTCTAGTGTGTTACAAACATTCAAGGATGCTACCAAAGTGAAGAAAGGTAACTCTGGATGCGATTATATAAGAAGTAGCTTAGAGATAGCCGCCACAGAAGTCTTCGTTAGAGCAAAATTAGAACCACGAAAACCATGGATGACCTCAGAAATCCTAGAGCTCATTGAATAACAATAGAAAAATTAGAACATTACACAGAATTACAAATCTTGATAACAATGAAATGGCGACTAACCAAAGAAAACTGGATGAAAGATGTAAGTGGAGAAATCGAAAAAGACTTGAGTACGGGTTATTCTGATAAAGCTTACTTTAAGATAAAATCTTTATATGATGGAGAAGATATTGTCAATACTGATGAATATTTGGAGGATGTGGAAACAGTTCAGGAAGTCGACATGGAATGTCGCTACAGCCGAGTTCGATACAGTACTCTCTAAACTAAAATAGAACAAATCCAATGGTGTGGATGCCATCGAAGCATAACCCTTGAAAAATGGTGATGATACCATAAAAAACGGTCCGTTTGAAGCGATTACTGGATGATATATATTAAGGTGGCTCCTTTTCTCACTAGGGGTGGATAACACGATCGGGCAGTAGTTATGCATAATCCCATCCATGCACTTATTCTGCGAATTGAATGCTCTCTCTCCTCAGTTGGTGGCTATCCGTGACTGGGAGAGAAGCGTTCATTCATTTATTCATGCATGCATGACAATTTGTCATGGAATCATTCATTAAAAAACTCATTCAGGCATTTATATACACATATGTATAGTGTCTGTGAAAATGGAGGAGAACTCTGTAAGACTTATGACAAATAAATATATATTAAAAGTCGAACAATGACACCCCTCCCACTCAATAAAAGGAAATGAATGCGATTATTTTATTTACTGATCCTTTCTCACGTTTCGAACATTTTACGTATCACGTTAAGGACAAAATAAGAAGCAAAATAGAACAACAATTGGATAACGATCAATATGGCTTTAGAACACAGAAAGGAACTGGGGAGGCTATATTAGTATTACGTCAAATTTTGGAAGAAGGATAGAAGTCAACAGGGAAATGTATGTAGTATTTGTTTATTTGGAAAAAGCTTTGGATAATGTTTAGTAGAAATTGCTTTTTTAAAGTAATGAGGGATTTTGGACTTGATTGGAAAGACAGGCGCCTGATTCTGAATCTATATAAAGCTCAAACCACGGAAGTTAATATTAATTATACTACAAGATAAGCAAAAATTAGAAGAGGAGTACAACAAGGCTTTCCACTGTCACCACATCTCTTTAACCTGTTCATAGAAAATACAGTTAGGGAAATGAATTTTAATGGTATTCAGGTGTACAGTATCCACTTTGCGGATGATATTTCCATCTTAGCTAATTCTGAAAAGGATATGAGTGAGATGCTAAGAACTTTCAACAAATCCTTAGACAAATTTAAACAAAAAATAAATATAAAGTAGATAGTAGTCAAAAAGAAGCCTACAGGTAGAAAACACTTAAAATTAAATAACACACCGATAGAACAAATCACAGAATTCTCCTACTTGGGCAGTGTAATTACCTCTGATAATATATCCCTTTCAGAAATCAGGAAAAGAGTAGTGGTAACAAAACAACCATCTTAGTTTGGAGACCAGAAAATCATTTCTCAAGACGTTCGTTTGGAATGTGCTACTGTAAGGATGTGAAACCTGGACATTAGAGAAACATGAAGAAACAAAACTTGAGGCTGAAGAAATGTGGTTTTGGAGAAGAATTATAAAAAAATTGGATGGATGAAAAACCAAATGGCTTTATTTTAAGGAACGTAAGAGAGTATTGCACCCATAAGCGAATTTGCCTAAATTAATTCACAATCAAATTGAATATTTCGCATATGAGATACCACAGTGAGGCTGTGAAACTAGCAGTCACAAAGGAACTTTCTGGCGCCAGCCTGACGGCAAATAGAATCCATGAAACTCTTCTCTAAGCACGACCCACTTGTAAACCATCCTTAGGGTTCCTTCCAATAAATTTTATGACACCGCATAGGAGCGGCGACTTGCTGTTCGTTCTCACGAGAAAAGCACGCGTTGAAGCCTGACCTACTTGGCTAGGACAATAGAAGACAACGACAATAACCGCCAATCCTTGGGAGGAAGCGGAGGCACCCACGCTACGAAGGGCGCGAAATTCTCAGCCAATCAGAAAATTCTAAATTTGAATGAACTGTCATACCGGTCAGTATTTCGGCATTTGAAGCCCGGTGTGGTAGTGAAAAACAGTGTCCTGACTTCTTTATAATATTTGGTGAATTATCAGTGCGAATCTGTGGTAAATTAGTGCCTAATTAATAAAATTCAACTTCACACGGAGGAGTAATAGGATCCAGAAGGAGGAGCTGTCATGGCAGGATGAGGCCATCCACCGGAAGAAAATAACACCAGTGACGCGCGCCGTCGTGTGGATTATCCTGTGATCATTTCCCGCGGCGCAATATCACATGTGAGTCGGACAAAATTTAGGAAGTTTTGCATATGAATTTTGAAAACCATAACCTACGGACGTACGAGAAAGCGCTCCCGAGGACCAGATCATTACGCCACATCCCTTCCACGGAACTATTTTCCAGGTGGTGGGAGGAATCTTTACAAAAACCAGCGACCAGAGGGTCAAGTTCTCAGTCAATTCTCAGTGTCTTCGAAGTCTCAGTGTCTTCAGAGTTCTCAGTTGTTTTGTGGAGTCTTGGCAGTGTTTCTGTAAGTCTCAGTCGTTCTCAGTTCTCAGTTATTGTCTTGAGTACTTTTAGTGTTACTTCAGTATTCTCAGTGAATCTACGTTTTGACAGAGTGACAGAGTGTGTCAGCAAATGCATTTAGTCAGCTTTATTTTGGCTGGTAAGAAAGCGATCAGACACTTGTAGGCATTTTTTTACAAAGCCATGTATTATTTACTTGGGAGAATAGCATTTCAGAAAAATGAACACTTTCACAGACTTTTACTGTAAAATGCAGGGAGAGTAGGCAAGAGCTACACTTTCAACTTAGATGAACTCACATTACTAGTCGAGGGAAACAAGTCCATGTTTCAGCATATTTACATAAAGACATTTCTAACCAGCGGGGAGTGTTACATGTGAGATCAGTATAAAATTTTCTCCACAACATAAACTGTATTTTAGCTTGTTTCTACCGTTCAGTAAACTGTTGGCAAGCGAGATATTTACGGGCAGAAACTAGTAAAGACAGACAGGAAGGAGATTGACTTTTTTTTCAATGAAGGCCGCAATAGTAAACCTTGAGGAAACAGTTATGTCCCAGTGGGGTTAATGTTCTGTAAGCTGTAGTGTAAACAGAGCTGAGGGATCGGCGAGCAGGCCAGCAGGTGATTTTCCAGGTAGATAGCAAGGCGACCATCCATCTACACAACAGGCAGGAGTCTGCAGTGGCATCTTCTAACTTTCACTGGAGTGAGAGAAGTGCGAGTGTGTTATGCTAATATAATCGTGTGTCACGGCATGGCAAGAATGTGTCAAATTTGCGTGTGTAAAAATCTGGAATACAACATCAGCTTGAAGATGGAATTCTAATTTCCACCATGACCGGGACCGCAGGGTGAACCAACCTGCCTCCACCATCACAGGTATGAGCATCATTAAATAATGTAAATAAATATGTAGGACCGTGGCAAAATCGATGATCAATGTAATTTAGAGTACTAGGTAGGGTTGTAAATAATTCACAGTTTTATAATACTGCTAATTATAATAATAATAATAATAATAATAATAATAATAATAATAATAATAATAATAATAATGTTAATGTTGCACTTTCAGCTAGGATTATTTGTGCGTTTTGTTAGATAGATTTTGTTTGCGTGTTGTTATGGTAGTATGTCACTTTGACAGTTAGGAAGCTTTGATTTTTGATCTACGAGTGTAATGCCGTTTTATTATCATTTTTCATCATGTTTATTTAGATCGATGACTAGAGTCATACTTTTGTTTGAGTTTTGGTCTTGTAGACGCCACCGCGACATTTCAATGTTTATTTTGCTATTTTTGCGCATTTCAGCTTGTTTTGTGTTGGGGAATCATCCTTCAGATGACCGGTTTTGATTGTACCGATCCCGCGTATTGTTGCGACGATTCTTGGTAGACGCGAGTATTTATTTCTGTGTAGTTGCGGTTACGCATGTTTCAACATCTGTGTTTTGAGAGGCAATCTCGTCATTTTTTTTATATATGGAAATTGTGAGCGCCATTGATGAGTCAGCTCTGTGATTTTTGTGATGTGTTAACAGTGAATGATCGAGAGATCGAGCTAGATGATTAATATCCCTGATGATCTACGTTGATGATGGAAATATGATATTTGGACAATGTCTTGAATTGTCGTAAGAAGCCGTAAAGTGCACGACAGATATTTTTTTTTTGCCCGCCGGATACGAGCGAGGCTGTATTGTGAGAATAATGAATAATAATGACGTCGCGAATTAATGAGTTAATAAGAAGTGTGGAATGAAGAATTTAACCACGGGTGTTAGATGTGGTACGACATGGGTTATGATACTACAGGCAGGAGCCTGTATTTGTTTAAATAATTCCAGGGAAAGTGAATGCTCGGCAAGAAATGCTAGCCAGTGTACAATGTGAACAGAGCGACGAGTCAATGTGTTTTGAATAATTATGTAGAGTCACGAAAGACGTGAAGCAACAGTAATTTGTCCATCAAGGTTAAATAATATCATGTCCAGACATATATCGTCTGAAATTTGAGATTGCCGTCAAATTCGCAATATTATATTTTGCTACTCGCAACGGGGTATATATTTTTCTGGAGACTCCGAGTTTGTTTTACGCATTCTATCCTTATTAATTTCCAGTAGACCGCGATGGTGGGATCCAGTTTTGCTTCTTTGTTTTTCTTTCTGAGTGCACCTTTACCGTTTATTTTGTAGGACGTAAGCGTATGTGAATTATTTATATTTGATTTGTTGTAAATAAATAGGTAGATAGGTTAGTTTTTTTTGATTTCTGTATTCTCTTTATCGGAGCAGTGTTCCTCCGTTAATTAAGGTAATGATGTAAATAAGATTTCAGATGTTAGGTTTATGGATCATCGACTATGTCACGGTCGAAACAATAGTAGTGGTATGCTCATACCAGGCATTTAAGTAATTACCAAACTTTCTTTTAAAATCCACTACATTTTTATTTTGAAATGAAGCGATCTTTAAATAAACCAATTGTATAAAACTGCCGCAATGAATGGTAAATAAGATGGCATCTGCCTCCATCTAGTGGTGATACCACAAATATGAATTAATAATGAAACGCAGTCAGCGGCAAAATTCAATAGAAATTTTGATGTACAAGGATCGCTATCATTCGATAATGTTAACATCAGGCACTTGGCCTAATTTTGGTTTATTCTTAAGCAGTCCAGTCTATCACAGACATAAAGGTGAAGTTTAAAATTTAGATGAGTGGTTGGATACACTCAGAGTGATGTTTCAATAATTTATTTGTTTAATCATGAGGTTTTGAATAAGACAATGGTTATGTCGGAAAGGAAGTGTGATGTTCATGGCTTTTCTGTTTTCTTCGAATTATTTCCTTATGTGATACACTTGCTTAGTGCAGTCCATGATGATTTAAATTTGGGTATTTTTGCCAAATGACCTACATGTGATAAACATTTGATAACTCCTATAAGTCAGTGGTTTGATGACATAACAAATTTAATTTACTTTTGTGAGTCAAATATTTTAAATTTATTTTGAGAGATATAGTTTCTCCGTAAATATTTTTGTATTTCAAGAAGGTGGTCTTTCTGACCAGAGTTTTAAACTGAGTCATTTTATTAACTTGAAGACAATGTCAAGATAGTCTGGTATATTTTAATTAATGTGTTTGACCTTCAGTCAGTTATTTAGGCAGATTATGATTATTTTTGTAAGGCAGATCCTTACTCTTTAATATTTTATTAGGATCATTTATTTCATTTTGTTTTCATTTTCACTAGTTCGGTTTACGTTCATTTTTTAGCATTTTGCATTTTATTTCAATAAATCAGTCTTTATTTTACATTTTAATTCAGTCTTGGGTACCGTCATTTTAGTTAGTTTACCCCTTCTTTTCATTCCCTCACTCCTTGATCAGCGGGTGGCCTCTCCGGGGATAACGGACGGGCACGACCGAGAAAGAAGAGTCTACATGCAGCGGTGAGTATGATATACATGTCATTTATTACAGGAGCAGCCGGCGCACAGGAAAAGGAAGAGATCACCGCAGTTGTCGCCTTTAAAAAGGGCACAGGGCCCGGAGTGAGGAGTAAAAAGCGTGTCGCCCACCTTTGGGGCCAGATTTGCTTATCCCCGGGACTTTGCACCTTACATTTAATTTATTTTGTACCCAGACTAACAGCCATGAACATAGATTTACTGAATGTTGATAAATATGAATGCTGTGATAGTACTGTTTGACAGGTAGTGGTATTAATTATAATTGATATGTTTTGTATAATTTTATCCAAGTTTAGGATAAAATTGTTTTGTATTGGTGATTACTGTGTCTTGCATGTGTTGGAAGTATGTTGGGGAGCCTGATGGTCTCAGTCGTATTCTCTCAGCATATAAAAAATGTCGATTAGCCAGGAGCAGTGGGACATGTTGATTAAAACCATTAACGATTTAAGTGTAACAACTAGTGAGTTGAAATCGAGTCAGGCCGAACTATCGAATAAGATCGAAAGTAGCCAAACGGAATTAGCTGACGAACTGAAATCCAGTCAGGCTGAACTTGTAAACAAAGTAGAAAGTAGCCAGGCCGAGTTAGCCAATGAGTTAAAAGCCACACAAAGTGAATTGAAATCTAGTCAAGCTGAACTTGCAAATAAGATTGAGAGTAGCCAAGCCGAACTTGCAAATAAAGTAGAGGCAGTACGAGGACAGGTTTTAGAAGAATTCAAGCAGTGCGAAGTAAAGCTCGAGGAGAGATTCATAAAGAGCCAGGTTGAATTGAAGAAAGAGTTACGGGAAAACCAGGATAAATTCATGCAGGCGTGTAATGCAAACAGGCAGGAGACGATGGAAGAAATAAAGAAGTTAGCCGATGCACAAGCACAAATACAAGAGCAGTTAGACAGCCATAGCGCGACTGTTGAGGAAAGTATGAGGGAAACCAGGGTAATGGTGCAAGATCAAGGCAAGGATTTAGCTCGAGGTATGATACTCCTGGAAGAACGGATAGATAAAATTGAGGATGAGACTAAGAAAGAAATGAATAAAGTATGCGTACAGATTGGAGAGACTCAGGAGAAAACGAGCCACGAAATCATGACCTTAAAGTCGGAAACCCAGGATATTACAAAGAGGTTAACCGAACTGTCAGAAAAGATAGCGGAAACTGAGGGTGCGATTACACTCAGTGAGCAGTCAGTAAGACAGGAAGTTAGCGAGGTCATAGAGGGAAAAATCCAGGCAATTAAGACCCAGGGCGAAAACCTGTCGACCTTAGTCAAGATGCTAGTAGACAAGCAAGCCGAATCCCAGGTAGCCAGAGAAATTAGGATACAGCCGCAGCATGAGCCGACACAGAGCGAGCCGATAACACAAATATTTAACATGGAAAAGACAATGCCGGAAAGTACACAAAGAACTGAAGCTTCCACGCAGATCATAAACATTGTCCGTACGAGTGACGACCAACCGAAGAAATTTAGTGGAACGTCACAAATAACCCCAAAAGTATATCTTAGGGAATTGAAACAATATTTCCAAGATATTAAAGCCCCAGAAGACAAGAAACTACGCATAGTAGAAAAATATCTCGAAGGACAGGCAAAGACCTGGTACTATGGTTTCGTAGATACTTTTAAAACGTTCGAAGATTTCGAGAAGGCTTTCCTCGAAAGGTACTGGTCCTTGTCAACACAACAAGCACTCAGGATGGACTTGTACACTCGCAAGTACATGTCGACACAGCCCACACGATACCTAGACTTCTTCTTAACACAGCTCGTGAAACTTAGACAATTAGACTCCCCGGTGTCTGACGCAGAAATCGTGCAGACAATAATAAAACAATTTCCGTCGGACGTGCAGAGAATGCTCATTACAGCGAGGGTAGATGATCCAGCTCAAGTTGAGGCTATTCTAAGGGAGCTAGACGCTACATCCACTAATAATGTACCGCAGAGAGTGACCAGGCAAACGCAGGAACATAGGGCTTACCT
This sequence comes from Anabrus simplex, assembly GCF_040414725.1. NCBI lineage: Eukaryota > Metazoa > Arthropoda > Insecta > Orthoptera > Tettigoniidae > Anabrus > Anabrus simplex. Next base: position 291,933,952 of record NC_090269.1, read on the forward strand.
AGCTAATGCCACCAGTGAAAATGTACGAGGCAATGCGCAGGTAAACGGCCCGAATTCAGGCGCTGTACCGCGGCGAGAGACGAACACGAGACGCCAGGAGGAAGAAACCCAACGTCCGTGGTTTAGAAGACCTAACTATCCAGACAGGCGACCGCGATACCAGGACAGGCAGCCATACCAAAGGAGGTACCTCTCACGTGATAGAAGGCGATGGGAAGATCGAGGAAGAGATAGGCCTTATTATCGCGACCCTGAAAGGAGGTGGAACGAGAGAAGGAATTACCAGCGAGATAGGAACTCGGACCCGAGGTATCAAGAGGGGCGCCAATACATCAGTGACCTGAGTAACAAACAGCAGCGCGATCCGTGGAAACAGGCGATCGAGTCCCAAGACATGAACCCGGATATCACGGGAGCCGAAAGCCTCGAGTTCCAGCAAACAAGAAGGAGAGGAAGCGAGGACCGCAGACCGCTCAATCCGAATGCACCGACGTACGAGGGGACCGGTGCTAGAAAAAAAAAACTTCAATTTCGAATTAGTAGCTCCATTAGACACTGACTCAGCCACACATTTAACCATTGAGAATGAAGAGTGGGAAGTAGCAAAAGTAGATTCGTGGATAGCGCAGCCTGAGGACTTATTAAATGATGAATTCAAGCAGGAGAGCCCACAAATTTTACCTCTACCTGTGATTAAAATAAAAATTTATGGAACAAGCATTTTAGGACTTTTAGATACTGGTGCGAGTATCAGCATTATTTCGAGGACTCTGTTTAATGATTTGAAAGAGAGAATGAGCCTACCTGAGATCCCGGTCTCGACGGTAAAAATAAAAGGGATCGTGCCAGACAGGGTGACTACCTGCAAGTCCCAGACATACCTGGAGATGACAATAGGGAGCTCAACCTACAGTCATACATTTATCATAATGGCCAGAGTTAACTACAACGTAATTCTTGGAGCTGATTTTCTAAGGGAAACACATGCCGTCATTGACCTTGCAGGGGGCGTTGTGAGATTCCGAAGGAATGGAGGTCACGACAAGGTGGCAATAAATCCGGAAACTGATGAGGACGAAGCAGATGACAGTACTGACGGAGAGTTCCATGATATCTTAGGAGCCGAGCATGCGGATGAACAGTTAAATATTTTGGACCATGAGGGGATTTTTACAGACATTTTTATGGTTGATACTGCAGAAGATATTGAAATTTTAATCAATGACAAGGTTGCAGAGTTTAAAGGGACGAAAGAACAGAAAGATCAATTAAGAGCCTTCTTAATTGAACATCAGGCCGTATTCGATTCCAAAGTAGGCCTCATCCCTAATTTTACATACGTTTTCAATGTTTTGGACTGGGAACCATACAAACGTAAGCCGTACCCAGTGCCGGAGAAATACCACGAGGAGGTCAAGCAAATAATCAAACAAATGGAAGAAAACGGGATCATCTCGAAGCGACCCACTCCGTACGTGAACAGCCTTGTCATAGTAAAGAAAGCCGACAATTCCCTGAGGCTGTGCCTCGACGCTCGTCAATTAAACTCCAAATTAATCCCAGAGAATGATCAAGCCATGCCTATTAAGGACGCAATTCGTCGATTTAGAGACATGGAAATTTTTACAGGTGTGGACCTGACCAGTTCTTTTCACCATATCCTTCTGCACGATAAGTCGAAGTTACTAACAGGGTTTATGTTTGATCAACAGACCTATGTCTTTGAAAGACTCCCGTTCGGAACCCGCAACTCTTCTAGCGCTCTCATACGGGCACTTGACAGGAACCTAACAGACGAAGTCAAAGCAGTTACTACTTTGTACATCGATGACATGATAATCGCAACTAAAACCTTTGAAGAAAACCTCCAAAATTTAGGCAAACTGTTCAAAAACCTTATAGAAACTGGATTCAAGGTGAATATCAAGAAATCACACTTCTGTCAGCCGGAAATCCTATTCCTAGGACACGTGATAGACGGCAAGGGAATCCGACCAAACCCGGTAAAGTTAGAAGCGATAAGTAACTTCCCTAGACCTACCAAGGTGAAACATGTCCGACAATTCCTTGGTATGTGTCAATTCTTTAGAGAACACTGTAAAAATTTCACCGAAGTCGTAGCACCACTACAAGACCTGCTGTGTAAGAATAACAGATGGAAATGGACACAGGAAGCAGAGACAGCGTTCACATGTACTAAAGAATTGTTAGCCAGGAGTATACAATTAGCGTACCCTGATTTTAACAGACCATTTATCCTTCAGACAGACGCATCTAAAGTGGGCGTAGGTGCAGTCTTATTCCAGGAACAGGACAATGAATGTAAAACCAAGGACTATTTAGGCTTTTATAGTAGAAAACTGAGGTCGCACGAACGGAACTACACAACTACAGAGCTGGAAATGCTAGCTATAGTCCAAGCCCTACAGCACTGGCGGAAAGTTATTTATGGATTTCCAATCGTCATAAGAACTGACCACAAAGCTTTAACGTTCATGTTAAAATCAGCTGTCTCATCTGACAGAATTACGAGATGGTCATTATTCGTGCAGCAATTTAATTTCACCATTGAACACTGTACCGGCAAGGCGAACATCTTAGCAGACGCCTTAAGCAGGAACCCAAATAAACGTGAAGAGCAGGTAAATTATGTGGACTTAACACAGGAAGACCGGAATGTACTGCTCCGACTGAGCCAGTTACCAACCTTTCAACAGGCTGATCCAACCTTACAGCCGATTATCCAGTATTTCCAGGGAGCAATTCAACAAGGGGACCCTCGTTATGACGAAATTCACAAGGCCGCACAAGAATACAGGTTGTTAAATAATCAATTGTTAAAATATGCAGATAAGGATCATACTAAATTAAAGATTGTCGTCCCGAAAGAATTACAGGAAGAGCTAATATGGCACGTACACCGTGTTATTGGGCACGGAGGAATTGATAAGACCGTCGCCACAATTCAGGAAACCTTCACCTGGAAAGACCTAAGGAAAACTGTCAGGGATGCAATAATTACATGCGACACTTGCCAGCGTGTCAAGGCGAACTCCTACCTTTTAAAACAGAAGCCAATTCCCATTCTACCGTCAAAGCCCCGTGAGTTATTCGCGATGGATATTTATGGAAAAATCCCGAAATCACGGAGAGGCAATCAGTTCATATTAGTCACCATGGATGTATTTTCCAAATTTACAAACCTTTCTCCAATGCAAAAGGCCAATACTAGGTCAGTTTTAAGATGCATTAATAGGGAAATAATTCCGGCCATGGGAAAACCGGAGAAATTATTAACAGATCACGGAACCCAGTTCACCTCCGCAGAGTTCAAAACAGGTTTAAGGCAATTAGGAATACAGCATGTTCTGAGTTCAACACGTCACCCAGAGTCGAACCCGGCAGAAAGAGTAATGAAAGTCATCGCAAAATTCAGCAGAATTTATATCCCGGAACAGCATTGGCGATGGGTCGATATTCTCCCATTGATCACTGACTGCATAAATAATACTGTCCATGAAGCAACAGCGAAAATCCCGGCCACTGTGCATAATGGCTTACAACCGGCCAGGCCGTGGAGTCCAGTCGTTAATTGTCCGCCTGAACCCCTATTATCTCCGGAACTATGTACACAACAGGTACAAGAGCGCTTGAGAGAGCAAGCTGACCGCAGGCTGAGAAGAGTTCGAAGAAAAAAATATCACAAGCCATTAAGGGTAGGTGAAATGGTATTGATCCGTAGACCAGCCATCTCCGATCCTGAAAGGAAGTATTACGCAAAATTCGCACCATTGTACATCGGTCCTTACAGTATTGTTCAAGATATGCAAAACAATGCATATAAAATTAGAAGTTTAGATGGAGAAAATGAAATGGTTATGAATGCAGCAAATCTCAAAATGTACAGAATAGCACCAGGCGCAGCTCAAGTGAATCTCGTGGAAAAACCAAGGAGCTCAAACGCAGGAGAAGACACAAGTTCCGGCACGGAAGAAGAAGATGATGATGATGACCCGTGTACCGAAGCAGAAGAAGAAGATGACCAGGAAACCCTATCAACGAACCCAGGAGACGACAGTCATTTCGAGAGTGAGACAGGTCAACAGACAGAAGAGAATTGTCCGGAATGCGAACAGAACTCAGCCGAGATGCTAGCAGTCATGAAGCAGATTGCAGATGACCTCGAGAAAGAGAACAAACTTTTAGAGAGAGAAATCAGAGAAAAACTCAGACATAAGCAGAGGTATACCTCATAGTCAGGAGTATACATTCGCTTATGGCTGCAAGTATGTCTAGAATATCATTGGTTGAATTGAGAAATCTTCCACTATCGCGTAAGATTTCTAACGTCGTAAGGGGGCATTGCACCCATAAGCGAATTTGCCTAAATTAATTCACAATCAAATTGAATATTTCGCATATGAGATACCACAGTGAGGCTGTGAAACTAGCAGTCACAAAGGAACTTTCTGGCGCCAGCCTGACGGCAAATAGAATCCATGAAACTCTTCTCTAAGCACGACCCACTTGTAAACCATCCTTAGGGTTCCTTCCAATAAATTTTATGACACCGCATAGGAGCGGCGACTTGCTGTTCGTTCTCACGAGAAAAGCACGCGTTGAAGCCTGACCTACTTGGCTAGGACAATAGAAGACAACGACAATAACCGCCAATCCTTGGGAGGAAGCGGAGGCACCCACGCTACGAAGGGCGCGAAAGTCTCAGCCAATCAGAAAATTCTAAATTTGAATGAACTGTCATACCGGTCAGTATTTCGGCATTTGAAGCCCGGTGTGGTAGTGAGAAACAGTGTCCTGACTTCTTTATAATATTTGGTGAATTATCAGTGCGAATCTGTGGTAAATTAGTGCCTAATTAATAAAATTCAACTTCACACGGAGGAGTAATAGGATCCAGAAGGAGGAGCTGTCATGGCAGGATGAGGCCATCCACCGGAAGAAAATAACACCAGTGACGCGCGCCGTCGTGTGGATTATCCTGTGATCATTTCCCGCGGCGCAATATCACATGTGAGTCGGACAAAATTTAGGAAGTTTTGCATATGAATTTTGAAAACCATAACCTACGGACGTACGAGAAAGCGCTCCCGAGGACCAGATCATTACGCCACATCCCTTCCACGGAACTATTTTCCAGGTGGTGGGAGGAATCTTTACAAAAACCAGCGACCAGAGGGTCAAGTTCTCAGTCAATTCTCAGTGTCTTCGAAGTCTCAGTGTCTTCAGAGTTCTCAGTTGTTTTGTGGAGTCTTGGCAGTGTTTCTGTAAGTCTCAGTCGTTCTCAGTTCTCAGTTATTGTCTTGAGTACTTTTAGTGTTACTTCAGTATTCTCAGTGAATCTACGTTTTGACAGAGTGACAGAGTGTGTCAGCAAATGCATTTAGTCAGCTTTATTTTGGCTGGTAAGAAAGCGGTCAGACACTTGTAGGCATTTTTTTACAAAGCCATGTATTATTTACTTGGGAGAATAGCATTTCAGAAAAATGAACACTTTCACAGACTTTTACTGTAAAATGCAGGGAGAGTAGGCAAGAGCTACACTTTCAACTTAGATGAACTCACATTACTAGTCGAGGGAAACAAGTCCATGTTTCAGCATATTTACATAAAGACATTTCTAACCAGCGGGGAGTGTTACATGTGAGATCAGTATAAAATTTTCTCCACAACATAAACTGTATTTTAGCTTGTTTCTACCGTTCAGTAAACTGTTGGCAAGCGAGATATTTACGGGCAGAAACTAGTAAAGACAGACAGGAAGGAAATTGACTTTTTTTTTAATGAAGGCCGCAATAGTAAACCTTGAGGAAACAGTTACGTCCCAGTGGGGTTAATGTTCTGTAAGCTGTAGTGTAAACAGAGCTGAGGGATCGGCGAGCAGGCCAGCAGGTGATTTTCCAGGTAGATAGCAAGGCGACCATCCATCTACACAACAGGCAGGAGTCTGCAGTGGCATCTTCTAACTTTCACTGGAGTGAGAGAAGTGCGAGTGTGTTATGCTAATATAATCGTGTGTCACGGCATGGCAAGAATGTGTCAAATTTGCGTGTGTAAAAATCTGGAATACAACATCAGCTTGAAGATGGAATTCTAATTTCCACCATGACCGGGACCGCAGGGTGAACCAACCTGCCTCCACCATCACAGGTATGAGCATCATTAAATAATGTAAATAAATATGTAGGACCGTGGCAAAATCGATTATCAATGTAATTTAGAGTACTAGGTAGGGTTGTAAATAATTCACAGTTTTATAATACTGCTAATTATAATAATAATAATAATAATAATAATAATAATAATAATAATAATAATAATAATAATAATAATAATAATAATAATAATAATAATAATGTTAATGTTGCACTTTCAGCTAGGATTATTTGTGCGTTTTGTTAGATAGATTTTGTTTGCGTGTTGTTATGGTAGTATGTCACTTTGACAGTTAGGAAGCTTTGATTTTTGATCTACGAGTGTAATGCCGTTTTATTATCATTTTTCATCATGTTTATTTAGATCGATGACTAGAGTCATACTTTTGTTTGAGTTTTGGTCTTGTAGACGCCACCGCGACATTTCAATGTTTATTTTGCTATTTTTGCGCATTTCAGCTTGTTTTGTGTTGGGGAATCATCCTTCAGATGACCGGTTTTGATTGTACCGATCCCGCGTATTGTTGCGACGATTCTTGGTAGACGCGAGTATTTATTTCTGTGTAGTTGCGGTTACGCATGTTTCAACATCTGTGTTTTGAGAGGCAATCTCGTCATTTTTTTTATATATGGAAATTGTGAGCGCCATTGATGAGTCAGCTCTGTGATTTTTGTGATGTGTTAACAGTGAATGATCGAGAGATCGAGCTAGATGATTAATATCCCTGATGATCTACGTTGATGATGGAAATATGATATTTGGACAATGTCTTGAATTGTCGTAAGAAGCCGTAAAGTGCACGACAGATATTTTTTTTTGCCCGCCGGATACGAGCGAGGCTGTATTGTGAGAATAATGAATAATAATGACGTCGCGAATTAATGAGTTAATAAGAAGTGTGGAATGAAGAATTTAACCACGGGTGTTAGATGTGGTACGACATGGGTTATGATACTACAGGCAGGAGCCTGTATTTGTTTAAATAATTCCAGGGAAAGTGAATGCTCGGCAAGAAATGCTAGCCAGTGTACAATGTGAACAGAGCGACAAGTCAATGTGTTTTGAATAATTATGTAGAGTCACGAAAGACGTGAAGCAACAGTAATTTGTCCATCAAGGTTAAATAATATCATGTCCAGACATATATCGTCTGAAATTTGAGATTGCCGTCAAATTCGCAATATTATATTTTGCTACTCGCAGCGGGGTATATATTTTTCTGGAGACTCCGAGTCTGTTTTGCGCATTCTATCCTTATTAATTTCCAGTAGACCGCGATGGTGGGATCCAGTTTTGCTTCTTTGTTTTTCTTTCTGAGTGCACCTTTACCGTTTATTTTGTAGGACGTAAGCGTATGTGAATTATTTATATTTGATTTGTTGTAAATAAATAGGTAGATAGGTTAGTTTTTTTTTGATTTCTGTATTCTCTTTATCGGAGCAGTGTTCCTCCGTTAATTAAGGTAATGATGTAAATAAGATTTCAGATGTTAGGTTTATGGATCATCGACTATGTCACGGTCGAAACAATAGTAGTGGTATGCTCATACCAGGCATTTAAGTAATTACCAAACTTTCTTTTAAAATCCACTACATTTTTATTTTGAAATGAAGCGATCTTTAAATAAACCAATTGTATAAAACTGCCGCAATGAATGGTAAATAAGATGGCATCTGCCTCCATCTAGTGGTGATACCACAAATATGAATTAATAATGAAACGCAGTCAGCGGCAAAATTCAATAGAAATTTTGATGTACAAGGATCGCTATCATTCGATAATGTTAACATCAGGCACTTGGCCTAATTTTGGTTTATTCTTAAGCAGTCCAGTCTATCACAGACATAAAGGTGAAGTTTAAAATTTAGATGAGTGGTTGGATACACTCAGAGTGATGTTTCAATAATTTATTTGTTTAATCATGAGGTTTTGAATAAGACAATGGTTATGTCGGAAAGGAAGTGTGATGTTCATGGCTTTTCTGTTTTCTTCGAATTATTTCCTTATGTGATACACTTGCTTAGTGCAGTCCATGATGATTTAAATTTGGGTATTTTTGCCAAATGACCTACATGTGATAAACATTTGATAACTCCTATAAGTCAGTGGTTTGATGACATAACAAATTTAATTTACTTTTGTGAGTCAAATATTTTAAATTTATTTTGAGAGATATAGTTTCTCCGTAAATATTTTTGTATTTCAAGAAGGTGGTCTTTCTGACCAGAGTTTTAAACTGAGTCATTTTATTAACTTGAAGACAATGTCAAGATAGTCTGGTATATTTTAATTAATGTGTTTGACCTTCAGTCAGTTATTTAGGCAGATTATGATTATTTTTGTAAGGCAGATCCTTACTCTTTAATATTTTATTAGGATCATTTATTTCATTTTGTTTTCATTTTCACTAGTTCGGTTTACGTTCATTTTTTAGCATTTTGCATTTTATTTCAATAAATCAGTCTTTATTTTACATTTTAATTCAGTCTTGGGTACCGTCATTTTAGTTAGTTTACCCCTTCTTTTCATTCCCTCACTCCTTGATCAGCGGGTGGCCTCTCCGGGGATAACGGACGGGCACGACCGAGAAAGAAGAGTCTACATGCAGCGGTGAGTATGATATACATGTCATTTATTACAGGAGCAGCCGGCGCACAGGAAAAGGAAGAGATCACCGCAGTTGTCGCCTTTAAAAAGGGCACAGTATCGATGTTTATTAAATACGATAAGACAAAGACAAAGTCACCTCCGTACAGGCCATGAAGGCCCTTGGAGGAGTGGAAGGTAAAGGCTTCCACCATTGTTAACCGCGGCACGTGATGGGGTAGAATGGTTAGCTCTACGCCCGGCCGCCTTTGCTCCCAGGAATTAACCTGGTACTCATTTTTTATGTAGGCTGAGTGAACCTCAGGGCCATATGCACCTCCTGAAGTGGAAATCTCGTTTCTTAAATTTTACGACTATCTGACCCACGTCCTTCCGGGCGAACCGAGCACGCCTTTACCGCCCCTATTAAATACGATAAATAAGAGGGTAACAAAGTTCCTTCGACACGTAGTGAGACATGACTATGATTCTCTTCTCCAAACTATCACTAAAAGTAAAGTACTGGGAAAGAGACCCAGGGGGCGACCAAGGATGTCATGCGTCAGGAACTCCGTCGGTGAACTGGCATGTGGTTGATGAAGAGGCTAGCAGAAGATCGTCAGATGTGGCTACAGCGACAAGGCATTGCCTTTAGAAGATGGTGATGTTGATGACTGCGACCGCTTATTTCATTTTGTAGTTATTCTCTGAACAGTCAAAATAAACTCAATTCGAGCTGCAGATTATCTCTAGATACATTCTGGGAGTTCTCTTTATATTACTACACATAAATAAGTAATATCACCTATCATATTGCGTATTTCGAACAAATGTTACTGTATTATGTTTTCTTTCCGTAAACCTGAAGGGGGCTATGGTGGGCCTCCTAGACTGTTACGCTCTCTCTTAGGCAAAGCAGATTTGAAGCGGTGATTTGAGGTCCGGAGATGGTGATGGGGAGGTCGTCGTGGTCTATAAAAGGATCTGTTCGATCTTTTTCAATAGTAAAGGAGAAGGGAAAGCCACGCGGAACCATTTTCAGGACAGCCGACGGAGGGGACCAGACCGTCCACCTCCCGAATGCAGATCTCAAGGTGCTACTTAGCCTAAGCCTGCTCTGATCGGTGACATTTTGGAGACCTTCGTGCAATATAAAATGATTTCCAACTGAACATATCAATAATATTACCGTTTGTTGTCAGCAGCATACTTCAGGCTTATCCTGCATTGAATTCGCTTGGAACGAAATGAAAAATTGAGGACGTAAAAATACATCAATATGATTTATTCAAATGTCTGCTAGTCCAGTGTAAAGAGGCAAAACAAATAAATCAAGAGCTGATGGGCAAGCAAGACAATTACGATCACAAATTATGAATACTTCTCATGAACGTTCGGATGTCAATTTGAAATGTTACTTGCAGCAAGCATGATTATCCTTTTAATGAAATAATTTCTCTATTGTAATATGCTATCTTGGTGCCGGTCCCGTGGTGTAGGGTTAGCGTGCTTTCCTCTTACCCGGAGGCCCCGGGTTCGATTCCCGACCAGGTCAGGGATTTTACCTAGACCTGAGGGCTGGTTCGGGGTCCACTCTGCCTACGTGATTAGAATTGAGGAGCTATCTGACGGTGAGATGGCAGCCCCGGTTTAGAAAGCCAAGAATAACGGCCGAGAGGATTCGTCGTGTTGGCCACATGACACCTCGTAATCTGCAGGCCTTCGGGCTGAGCAGCGGTCACTTGGTAGGCCAAGGCCCTTCAGGGGCTGTAGTGCCATGGGGTTTGGTAATATGCGATCATGAATTATATAACTGATTTGTCAGAGTAACTGAAGTGAGCAGTGACGCAAACACTTCCCCTAACTTCTACCCTAGGAGTGAAAATGGGAAACCACGGAGCACTAACTTCAAGGCGACCAGTAGTGGGATTCAATCTACTCACCACCCGATTACAGCAAACTCGCCGGAATAGTGTACCGCTGGCAACTGCGCCATACTGCTTGAATTGGCCAGCCCGTTAATAAATAATATCACAATAAGAACACGACTGTCTGGCTGTATAGCCTCACGAATTTTTCTTTCGGGATTCCAGGGAATAGTCGCTAAAATCTTGGTTTTATCAAATGAAATACTGAAATTAAGAAACACCTGAACAATATGAATTTAGAAGGGATAAAAAATTCAGCAATTCTTGGATGCCTATCCTGCACATATTAAGAGATGCAGACCACAACATAAACACGCAGAAGGAACCTCAAGTTACGTAACAGCACGGGCAATTCCCACCACCTGGCTGTGATACATAACGTTGCAGAATTCTCACGAAACAGCCAGGGGGCTTATATCAGCCAGAGAGGGTAGGATAGTATATATAAGGTCAACGTTAGTAACTACTCTCCTCGTGTGATTGCTGCCTGGGAGACTGATTACCTCAGATCGAGTAGGGGTATTTCAGTCGCCTTGACGAAGAATACTGCAGTGTATCCGAAACGTCGGCGAACTGTACGGAGTGTACAGAAAACAAGAATACGGTTCAAAGGAAAGAAGAACAAAATAACTTTACACACCGTGCAGCTTCACTTCTAGGATAAGTAACCTAAGGGGTTTAAATCGGGTCTTTCTGTAGGTCTCAAACGCCCAGTCCATCGTTGTGGATGGGTGGCGTCCAGGTGGCGGCGCACTGCGTTGGTAATGCGCGAGAGTGCTCCATCATGTTGGAGAAGCATAGCAGGTGAGGCCGCCTGGACGAGGTTCTGGTCATCCTTCCCAGTTGTATCCCCAGACCCAGAGTCTGAAGCTCCAGGATACTGCCCTTGAGGCGCTAGAGGTGGGATCTATCGCTAAGTCCGAGAGAGAAACCGACCCTGGAGGGTAAACAGACAAAGAAGAAAGAGAAGAAGAAGAAAGAGAAGAAGAGAACAATCAAATCTTAAAAAGTAGAACATCCAAACTTTCTGTTGTCTTATAAATTTAAAATTATTTTCTTAACATTTCGGACACTTTATCTACAAAAGAAGTGTCAGGGGAAGGAATCAGGTAAATCCCCTTTCTGTCGTATTCGAGTTAGCGGTGTTACACTCGCTTCTGACCAGGCTTAATTCAGATACTACATTTAGAAATTCAGTTATTCAAAACATATTATATTGTCACTTTTTGTCTGTTTATCTAGTTAATGTTTTGAAGTTAAAATTTTTCTTTCCTGAGTTCTGACTCTTGAATCATTGAGGCAACGTGTATTACTGAAAGAAAAGTATAATAATGAAAATGCAAATTGTCACAATACAGAACAGGAGCGTGTAAACTATTCAGAAGATGCAAAAGGCATGGAGGTTTTCACACGATGCATAGCACAGAAATTAACACTTTACATTAGCTACAGTTAGTAATTTACCATATAACTTAACAATTTAATTGAAAAGATAGAATATTAAAGTCAGATTTGTTTCCAAGGCGTTCAAGTGTTAAATGGTTCCTCCCAGTTCTTAGCGCCGTGTAACATTTTATAAAATTCACACATCAATGTTTCCTTTTTCAGAATCATACTCCTACCGGAAGAATTGATAAAAGTTATGATGCACAGGTAGACGAACTTCAGAAGTGTGATAATGTTCTGGAGTTTCTTCCTTTTTATTCATACTCTATTTCGGTATTTGTTTGGAAAATCAGTAACCGAACGTCACTTTTATTATACTTCTTGTAAACTTCCGTCTGCGAGTCTTCAATATCTCCTTATATGATGACTATTTTATGTCCACCAGAAAAACATGAAATCAGAAACCAAGAAAATCTACTTTTCTACTATTGGAATCTAGCGGAAAGATGGTTCAATTCAGCAAATCAAACTTATGTTTGCTACTCGTGTATGGCTGTAATAGATGCTGCCACTTTGGAATAGACACCATCTTCCACCACGTAGCGAAGGAGTAAGATGATACACTTTTCATGAATAACAAACGTAATAAAGTTCCGTCTTATTGTACATTCAAGAACTTGTGGAATCACACACTAGATGGTGTTATCTATCGCATTTTTCAAAGAACGCAGTTTTGATGAAAGACTCTTCCTCCATCAATCCCTTCATTTTTTATCCCTAAATTGCTTTTTGTTTAGCATTAAATAAATTTGTATTCATTAACAGTATATCATTATTAGTCCCTTGGAAATATTTTTATTGTAGGGCTCTGATCAAAGACGTCGAAGATTTGTTCAATTAATCTATAGGAAGCCATTCTCTTCGGGTGTCCGTAGAATACTGCTCTCCTTTTCATAACATATGTAATCTCCTCTAATAGAATTATTATTCTTACGGTTATTTTCGTGGAGTGGGGAGGGAAAGGAGCAAAAAATATTAAATTTCGAGGAAACCTACTAAAATCTGAGAAATTTTCTATATTTCACACCAAAATAACAATATAACCAGGAAGAGAGCAAACGCTCAAACAACAACAAATATAGCCCTTCGCTCAGAAATATTACAAAATCGTGGAATACAAACTCCAAAGGAGAGCTCGTCAACTCTCGAAAGCTCAGAGATCACTCACAAGAAATGGCTCAGCAGTTCAGAGTGATCCACTTTACTGTATATGAGCACGGAAGCTCACGTCTGTTACAGAATTACACACCACAAATTTGTCTTTACATACTGTTAAGTAATGGATTCAGCTAAGTTGCGCAAATTTACAATTTGCTTTACGTCGCACCGACACAAATAGGTCATGTGGCGACAATGGGGTAGGAAAAACCTAGGAGTGCAAAGGAAGCGCCGGTCTTCTTAATTAAGGTACAGCACCAGCATTTGCCTAGTGTGAAAATGGGAAACCACGGTCAACCATCTTCAGGGCTGCCGACCGTGAGGTTCGAATCCACTATATCCCCGATGCAAGCTCACAGCTGCGCGCCCCTAACCGCACAGCCGACTCGCTCTGTGTCTGCAGGTTTACAATTTGCTTTACGTCAACCGACACAGATAGGTCTTACGGCGACGATGGGATAGGAAAGACCTGCGAGTGGAAAGGAAGTGGCGGTCATCCGGCTTTCAACCCCGGAAGTTACATTACCAGGTTCTAGAACACAGGAATAAAGTTTACAATGCTCCCCACAAACGGGCCAGAAGGTTACATCCTTGAGGTTACATTATAATTTGTTAAGTACCAAAGTTGCCGCAAAAATGGAGAATAACTAGAATTAGAAAGGTAAATTTAAAGAAAGGGCATACGGCTCGTCGAAGCAGAGGCTAATCCATACTACTCGGCGACTAAGTACTGGAAGAAAATAAAGTTAAAAAAGAATACAATTTTAAGAAGGTAAGCCATAGCTTCTGATACCGTTTGTTATGTGGGTTTCCAACCCAGGTAGTTATATTTACGAAAGATTACCAGCGTCTCAAACCCAGGAACAGAGTTTACAATGAATCCCACAAATGGGCTAGAAGGTTACAGTATAATTTGTCAAGTAGCAAAGTTGCTTGAAAAATCGCCGTACACTCATTATCTACAGGGCCGGGCTATACACAAGAAATTAGGATCTACCGATTCATAGTTAACAGGAGCAGAAGACCCATGCTACACGGCCGCAAAACTGGAGGAGAACTAGATCTAGAAAGGTAAATTTAACAAAAGGGCCGTAAATCAAAATGAATGGAGGCATATTCCAAGAACTCCTGAAAAATAATCACATTATATAACTGGGCATATGCCCCGTAGAAGCGGAGGCTAGTCCATACTACTCGACGACTAAGTACTAGTGATGGGCTAGCGACGAAATCGAGAAGAATCGAGTAATGTGCTCTTAGAATCGGTATACTCGACTCCAGACTCGAGTCCAAGCACACTAGTGTCGCTATCTGTGGACATGTCTTAGAACTATAATCTATTTTGCTGGAATGCACGGTATTCAGGGTCACCCACAGAATATTTTTGTGATGTGGATTGCAATATGTTTGCTGCTGATGATTGGTTTTATTGAGTCATCGGTCGTCAATAATTTGATTGTTACGATAATTATTATCATCATCACAGGCCAAATATTTGTGACTTACTAACAAACCGTCAACTTGAAAGATAGACACGTAGGGCCGACGATGAGCGTGGTGGGGACCTTTTCTAATGACAATAACAGCAGCGTTCTATTATTGCTGTTATTATTATTATTATTATTATTATTATTATTATTATTATTATTATTATTATTATTATTATTATTATTATTATTATTATTATTATTATTATTAACTTTTATTACTGTGCAGCCTCGAAGTAGCCACCAGGGATTTGTTGATAGCTATGAAATATTATTCCCGCGACATCCTTGTACGAAAACGTGTAATAATATTGTGCGAAATAATGACAGTATTACTGCCAGAGAATTTATTGCAAAGATACATGTGTACGGCATTCAGAAACATACATTTGCTGTAGTATCATTTATTGTCATTGTCCAACTCGTTGGCTGAATGGTCAGAGTACTAGCCTTCGGATTAGAGGGTGCCGGGTTCGATTCCCGACCGGTTCGGGGATTTTAGTCGCTTCTGCCGGGAATCGAACCCGGGACCCCTGTGACCAAAGACCAACACTCTAACCATTTAGCCATGGAGCAGGACACCGTGACAGAGATTTTAAATAATAATAATAATAATAATAATGTTATGAGTTTTACGTCCAACTACGTACATTTGTATAGTTTTCGGAGATGCCGAGGTACCTGAATTTAGTCACCCAGGAGTTCTTTCATGTGCCAGCAATTCTACCGACACGAGGCTGACGTATCTGAGCACCTTCAAATAACACCGGACTAAACCAGTATCGAACCTGCCAAGTTGGGCTCAGAAGTCCAGATAACTATGATATCATTATTAGAATATAGGGCATATTCGGTGGAGTGGGTGAGAGACGCCGTGAACGGATATTTTCATACTTTATTATGTATATGTAGTCGTAGTATTATCTTTCGCAAGTCATCATCAAATTCAGATTATTTATTTTGCTCACTCATTAAGAATATTTATATCGTACTGGTCTATCGCAATCCCATAAAACGTCGGCGACCACTTGTACGTATGCGCCATCTATCCAACAGCGGGCTAGAGAGCGAACGTGGGACGTCATGCTGTCATCGAGTCTTCACAAGCGAAACGAGCCCGAGCCTGGACTCGAAAGAGTCGAGTACCGCGATTCTAGGCATCACTCGCTCACATCACTACTAAGTACTGGAAGAATATAAAGTTCAAAAAGAAGATATAATATTTAACTCTTTAGAAAGCTGTCACCAAAATTTAAATAGAGAAGGTAAATGAGGGTAAGCCACTCGTGCTTATTTATATTTTACAAACTCCCATCAGCGCAAAAGTCAAAATCCGAAGATGGAGAACGGAGGCCTACATTGAATTTAAATTTTACCAGAAAAGACCCCACAGTAATAAAATTTAAGTGAAATGAAACTGAATTACATTCTAAAAGGTGTCGTAGAAATCTTCCCTATCCTAACACGCAGACGAATCACATACTTTATATTCTGCCTGCCTTATAACTGTTTTCTCACGCCGGGCCATCCCCCACCCCCTCTCAGTCGCACAATATAAGATTCACTGCCACCAGACAAGACCAAGAGTCCAGAAAAACACAGCCATTAAACAGCTACCCAGCAAAAGTCTAAAGAAAGGGAAGAAATAAAAGACGTGATTGGATGATAAAATTCAGGACAGAAACAATATGATTAGTGTACTATTTAATAATAGCGATGGAAACACACAGACAAAATAATACCTAATACATGATCAAAGCTAACAACAGAAACTTTGTTGACGATACTTAAAGTCTTTAAACACTAGGCTGCGCTAGTAAATCGCCAGTTGAGGTATCTCTTCCTTGGAGTTTAAACTCCTTCCATCAGAGTGTTCATGTGTTTTGATGTAATCTACACTACAGTAGAGCTGGCGGACTATTTTAATAGCCGGAGAGTCCTAACTCAAGGTGCAGACCTCCCCCTAAAAATATTACAGCTCCCCAATAACTTGTAATCATAATTGCAAATCTTGAAAAAGCTGAGAAAATTTTTGTAGTGTTGAATTAATTTTAGAGGAGTGTCCATGCTTTTGAGGAGATGTTTCGGTAACTGCACCGAAGAAGTCCAAGTCCGGGCAGTTGTGCTTGTTGTTGACGGCAAGGGCGGCCGTCCTCAAGTACCCTCAGATACAAGGTACCCGTTACGTTGGGGGATAAAGTTAGTACGAAGTTTGGTCACAACTAAAGTCGATGGCATCAGGTAGCAATAGAGTGGTTGTGATGAAGTGAAGTTACAGCAGGTTCTTTGAACACAGGAACCGGGTGGGCATCAAGTTGGAGTTCGAAGCAGGAACTGATGGGTCCAGGACAGCGGCTGCTAACCTCTAAATGGATCTTCTTGCCACCACCGGTGTTAAAGAGGAAACTGTAAAAAAATCACTTGACGGCAGCGCATTGTTTTTGCAAATTTTTCGTGGTAGTAAACGTGGCTGTTTGATGAGGACGAAGTGGGATAATGGAGGGTTATCAGTTTTTTAGGGAGGTGGGGACGGAATGAGGGAATACAGAAAAAAGCAAAAAAAAAAAAAAGGGAAGATTTTAAAATATTAAGTTAGACTTTAAACTTCCAAAAATTTTTGTTAAAACATGTGTGCACCATAACACTGAATAATAGAGGATATTTACAATAATTAAGGAATAATACAAAATGTAAAATAGAAACAGGTTAACTTGCTTTCAGAAAATCTAGACATACAGAAGCACGAGCCCAACAACAATTGTGTAATATACCTAAACTGCTAAACACTGGTACAAGCTACACTGATAGATAGAATAGATACCATAAGATGGCATAACTTGAAACAAGTGAACCCTAAAAATGCTTTCAGTCTTCGGATTACTGACCAACAAGGTAACAGGAGTAGGAAAATCTCCAACAATGGAAGGCCCATGAAATCTGGGGGCAAGTTTACCACATGGGACAAAGCTCCTAATAAATATGATCTCCAACCTTTAAATTGGCGAGTCGGCATTCAAGATCGTACCTCATCTTCACTCTCCTATGAGAGGCCTTAAGGTTATCCCTAGCCTTTTTCCACATATCACGGTTGTTTTCAGTATCTATTATCTCAGATAAAAGCTCGTTGGTAGACCACAAGTTAGACATTGGAGAGTTCGGAATAAACTTAAACACCAGAGAGATAGTAGAGAACTTGTGAGACTCGTGAACAGCAGAATTAAAACTGAACACCAAAAAAAGAAGGGACGTATCCCAGTGATAATGACCCTTATGATGAAAGGCAATTAGTGCCGATCGAAGGTTGCGCTTAACACGCTCAGCCAAGGAGGGCTGGGGATCAGAGGCAGACGTGGTCACGTGAGAAATAGAATCATCAAAACAAAATTTACGAAAGAGGTTGGTAGTGGAAACTTAAGCGTTATCGAAAACTAAATACTGACAAGTTCCAAGAGAAGAGAATATGGAATTTAAACAAGTTTGAGCAGTGGCAAGATTAAAAGGGAATGACCAAGCAAAACGGGTGAACTCGTCCATGCATACAAGTACGAAATTATTGCCATTCCCTTTGGACTGTGGAAATGGTCCCACATAGTCGATATACAGCCCCTCCATTGGGTGGGAGGATTAATGACAAGACAAAAGACCAACCTTGGTGTTTAATGCGGGCTTGGAAAAGAAGCAAGTTTTACATGCCCTAACAAGTTCCTTAATCTCGCTGTCTATAGGTTTCCAAATGAAAAATTCCTAATCTCTTCTCTGATCTTGAAGACACCTAGATGCCCACCGAGGGGCGTTTCATGATAATGTTTAAGAATCATGGGCATTAATACGGAGGGGATGATAATGTTTATTTTCTGATCATGACGAGAAGGACAACACAAAACACCATTCTTCAGAACATAAGGGACAACATTTTCCCCAGAAGAAAGGCTTTCGATTACAGGCGCGAGCAGAGGATCTTCCCTTTGACACTTATCAATATCATGGTACGAAAATGGAGCATCAGAAAGAATAGCATTAATCACTGAATTTACAGAAAATGAAATCAAAGAACTCTCCTGAGGATCAGCATTACCAGCAGAGTCACTAGAAAACATTCTACTTAGGCTGTCAGCTAGTGCATACTCGGAACCCCGAATGTGTCGTACACAAAAGTGAAAGGCTGAAATACGAATAGCCCAACGCGCAATACGTCCATTCCGAGGAAGTTTAGTCAGAATCCAACTCAAAGCCTTATTGTTGGTTTCTAATTCAAACTTGACATGCTCTAAACACAGGCGGGACCATTCCAGGGGAAACAGAACAGCAAGACCATCTAACTCATATACAGTATACAGAGTGTTTAAATAAAGATGTCCGATATTAAAACATGGGTTGAGATTGGTCAAAACGAGAAGAAATGTTCCTATAAAGGTATGGCCGGATAAAATACCTATTGAGATATGTGCCATTGTACCCGCGTGGAGGAGTAGAGTGTGTTCGATGGTGCAGGCGTCTTCCCGATGAAGATCTTTGCACAAGTCTGATGTTCCATATGCGGTTGTGGTGGCAGTGCAGTGCTGTACCCAAACCAGACTAGTGGTCCCGTGCTGTGTGGACGACCTAAATATTGCGATGGGGTATTCTTCGAGGGAAATGGCAGACTTGGTCTTTTGCTATGGATTAGCCAACGGTAGTGGGCGAGAGGCCCGTATCATGTACGCTCAACGAAATCCACACTGCAACAATCCATCCGAATAGATTTTCGCTCGGCTATTCCAGCGACTTACAGAAATGGGTTCATTTGTTGCCAGGACAGCGGATCATGGTAAACCATGTACCGTTCGCATCGGGAAATGGAGGAACGGGTGTTGCAACACATAGAACATGATCCTCAAACAAGTGTACGAAGAATGGCAGCTGCTGAAGGTATCAACCATGCTCTTGCGTGGTTTGTTCTGCATGAGCAGTTACTGTATTCGTACCATGTAAAAAGTGTGCAAGCCCTTCGGTCTCCTGACCACCCTGCCAGAGCACAGTTCTGTCAATGGCTTCTACGCCAGAGAGCGGAAGATCCACAATTTTCAATCTGCATTTTACTTACAGACGAGACAGGATTCACCGAAATGGCATCTTAAATTATCAGAACACGCACGTTTGGGTGGATGCAAATCCTCGAGCTGTCAGGGAGTCGAGATATCAGTATTGTTTGTCTCTATGTGTGCGCAGGAATTGTGGATGACAATCTGATAGGGCCATGCATTTTACAGAACAGATTAACAGGTACTTCGTATCATCTATTCCTGTGCGATGAATTATCCGGACTGTTGGAGGACGTTGTGCTTCTAGAACGCCAACGCCTGTGGTTTATGCAAGACAGGGCACCACCCCATTTTCTACGCATCATGCGACAATACCCAAACCAAACGTTTCCTGGACGATGGATTGGTCGAGGAGCTCCAGTAGCATAGCCTTCCCATTCTCCGGAACTTAATCCACTGGATTTCTGGCTATGGAAACATTTAAAGACATTGGTGTGTGCAACACCCATCGACAAAGTTCAGATGTCGCAGGAGTGTGACCAGTGCGTGTACCCACATCCGCTAGCATCCAGGCGTGATTTGACCCACTCGGGATTCCTTGCGAAGAAGAGCCGAAGCATGTGTACAATTGCGTAGTAACCATGTGGAGCATCTTCTGTAACGTGCAGATGGTATCCGCCGTCAGACTATCTGATATCATCACAGCTCTGGTTGGAGGTGTTGGTGGCTGTTTGCACAACGCGTGTTCTGTGCAACGTGTATGGCAGTCATATGTTCATTAGAAGTAGCTGGCAGGATGACGTTCATTGTGTGACAGACATGTGTTCATTAGAAATAGCTGGTAGGATGGCGTCCATTGTCAGAAGTGTAAATATGCAACACAAATAAAATGGCTCATATCTAAACGGGTATCTGTTTCTGGATATAAGTTTATGGGAACATTTCTTCTCGTTTAGACCAATTCCAAACCCTGTTGCAATATTGGACACCTAAACACCCTTTATTTAACCTTTTCAGTAGACAGAATTCTAGACGCATTGACAAAAGATCACCTACCAATTTCAGAATCTTGCAGTAGGACATCTGCGATAGCAGATGAAGTGTCGGTTTGGACAATAAATGTCCTGGAAATATCCGGCATTGCTAAGACTGGTGCATTAAAACGTGCTAACGTAAGATCTTCAAAAGCACACTGTTGGGAAAGGACCCCATTCAAACTTAACATATTTTCTAAGGTGTAGATTCAACGGAGATGCCCTGCTGGTGAAATTAGGGATGAATTTCCTGAAAAATTCGACCATGCCTTTGACATCCTTGGACGGCTTGAAGTGGCTAATAGCCTGGGTCATTGAATGGTCGACCGATACACCATCAGGAGATACCATATGCCCAAAAGAGGGCATAGATCACTTAGCAAAGGAGACCTTAGATAGTTTAAAAGCGCGTAGTTCTAAAGGTATCGGCGTATTTCACTCCCTCAACAAAAAAAGGAACGTATCCTCAACTTCACTAAACGTTTGAACACGGGAAGAAGAACAAAGATATGAGCGGTCGGAGGCGTAATGGCCTCAGTTATGACATGAACCATCTGGGCTTCCGAATAATGAAGAGAAAACACACGAGCATAGAATCTGCTATTCTTAATTAAATCAGCCAATTTTTCGTCTACCTTTTGAATCCTGAAATAAAACTTTTATACCAGAGAAGACAAAGCTCTAGAAGGAATGAAATGCACCAAAAGATGGGCATGGAAGGTTTCAACAGGGTTCCTGTGAGTTATAACTTCAACAATTTTGTCAGATAAAACACCTACAACATATGGGTAAATAATTTCCGAAATATGTGAGTGTGAAAGGGTGAAAAATAAGGGCATCATCTTTAAATTCAACTACAAATCGTATGAAGGAAATAACATCACTGGAAAAAGGAACCGAAAACCTAGAAATACCTCACAAAAGAATAGCAAGCGGATGTGGTAGATTGGGAGGTTCAGAAGGTGCTTGAATTATGAAAAATGGCCGAAGACGTTCATATCAAGCGGTATCACCAACTTTTATTTTCAGAGGGAGAGAAAGCATGCTGCTGATGTTGTTCAGATGACTCAACACTTTCATAGGAATTATTGTGATGCTCTTCAATATCAACAACAAGAGAGCAAAAGATCAAACAACAATAAGTAGAGCCCTTGGCTCAGAAACATTACAAAATCTTGGAATACAAATTCCAAAGAAGAGCTCGTCTCCTCTTTAACAAGGGGAACGCGAAAGTTCAGAGGTCACTCACAAGAAATAGCTCAACCATTCAGAGTGATTCACTTTCCATGAGCACGGAAGCTCACGCCTCTTACAGAATTACACACCACAAATTTGACTATACATAGGCCTACTGTTACGTAATGGATTAGGAGGCTAAGTTGTACAGCTTCAGAAAAGGTACAACAAATACCACTTAAAAAAGAGAACCCAGGAGTATATTTAACAAGTTTACAATGACACAAGATTCACTGCCGTCAGACATGACCAAAAATCCACCAAAGTCCGCCCTTTAAACAGCTACACAGCAGAAGTCTCCAGAAAGAAAAGAAAGAGAAGACGTGATTGGATTCAAGAGAGAAACAATATGATTGAGGGAGAGTTTAATAATAGGGATGGCAATACACGAACAAAAGAATACAAGTTACATGATCAAACTTAAGAACAAAAACTTTCTTGATGATAGTTAAAGTCTTTTAACTCCCGGCTGCGGTAGCAAATCACCAGTAGAGACCTCCGTTCCTTAGAATTTAAACTCCTGTTATCAGAGAGTCCATGAATTTTGAAGTAGGTTACACTACAGTAGAGCTGCCGGACGATTTGAATAGCTGGAGAGACCTAACTCACGGTTCAAATATTATTATTCTTCTTCTTGCGTTCCGGCCTTCTAATGACTACGTTACAATTTCAGTTCTTCCTCCTTAGTTGTTCGATCCTTTTCATCCAGTATTCTTTCATCGTTTCACTGTGCTTCTTTTTCCTGTCTTCAGTCCACTTTGCGCCTGTTTTCTTTTCCTTCCTCCCTTGGAATCCTTCCATTCGTAAGAATTTCTTCCTAAAAATCTTTCTTTACAATAATTCTTCTTCTCGTATGTTGTTCCTTTATTGTTATTATTATTATTATTATTATTATTATTATTATTATTATTATTATTATTATTATTATTATTATTATTATTATTATTTACCCGATATCACTGGAATATTTCAAAGACTTATGTTCAAGTAATGTCAGTTATAATCTATAAATGAAAAACGAATGTAGCCTACCATCACATCAGTTGAAACACATGTCGATGAAAAAATGGCCATTCATCTTGGTAATGACCAAGTCGACCTATAAGCATTCATGTTTAGTACGTGTATAATTATGTTCATTAAATAATTAGAAGACATGTAACTCCTTATATGAACTGATGTGTTAGGAAGTTTCTTCCGTACACTCATCTACTTTTTTGTAACGCAACTTATCGTTAATTCCTCTCCTTTTTGTGTCTGCTTTCACTTCGCTAGCTTTTTAGTTGTCACCTGTGGCCTGAATGGCCTTCATATAGTACTAGAACATCTTTAACATAAAAATTACAATTACGGTTACTCCTTCCTACCGAGCTGCATTATTAGAGAGAACCATCATCGCTTCTCTGCCCATCAGCAGGTGGTCCCATGCATTTTCCAAGCATTTTCTTCTGCTATCCTTTTAGATTTCCAGTATATTCCATTCATTTTTGCACTGTCCATCATCTGACACCTCTTTATTCCCCTCAACCTTCTCCCTGCAACTTTTCCTTCCAGTGCCTGTGTTAATAAACATTTCCTTCGTAAACAGTAACCAATTTTTCTTTCTCTTTTGAATGTTTTCCAGTATTGTCGTCCTTTCTTCACCTACTCTTTCCAATTCTA